>NC_135499.1:141191509-141542692 GCF_052857255.1 Amblyomma americanum | reverse complement strand
GCACCCGGGAAGGTCCGCAATTACCCGAGAACCGAGGTACTACTTACTGCTTGAGCAAGTCAGGTAGGTTATGTGCTACATTCGTGTGGTCACCCAGGCGTCGGAGGGAAACGCCGAATGGCTCCCCCTGCCGAGTAAAATATTTACGGGTGGCCGTTTCATTTCCCGGGTCTCGAAGACCAGATCTGCCCTGGAACTTCGAAAAGTCAGGCCGGCTATAACGTCCCTCTCTTCGAATCGGATTCCCGGACATTCACATGCGTGCTCATGAACTCGTTCATCTTCGTTGTTGGAACGAGCGCATACATATTCTGCATTGCAGATACTCGCGAGTCTTCGACGCTGCAGAGATGGGACATACACTTAGCGGCGCTCGTGGCACTGAAATTCAAGGCTTCGAAACAATTCCCATCTGTGCCCCCCCCCTTTTTGGCTATTTACATGACAGTTGCCGCGACGTCCCTATCCATTCTGCATTGCAGGGCGTTCTGGAATTGCAGGTCTGTGATATTTTCAAGATTTCTATTCCGCTGGCTCAAGGATCCACTCTTCAATTAATTCCATTTTCGATTATTGTACATTCCTTTTTTTAAATTTTCTTCACTTTCTTTGCATATATCAGTCACTGCATTTCAGACACCTTGAGTTTTAATGCGTTGTCGGTCATAAAATTCGCCTATTAGCTGGAAGAAAAGTGACGTCAACAGACCGAAGCACTTTCATTGGCTGGAAGGAAGTGGCGTTGCCAGACCAAGGAGCCATGTCACGAGTGACGTCATGGGAGCTGTAATTTTTTTTTTTTGCTATGGGCATCAAAGGAAAGGCTGTGCCTGATAGCAACGCTGGCTACTCCTGCTCGCATAAGGAAATAAACCACACTGGAACTGGCGACATGGTGCACCACAAAACGCAACTACAACACCCGATACCGAGAATACAGTGGACACTCTAGGACTTGTAACAGTAAATGAAAAATAAATTATGGAAATGATCACACATAAAGGCTGGTGATGATAAATGTGTCCAAAAATACGTTAAATTAACAATGACCAAATAAACAAGGACATATGCTCCAATCTCAGACACATGATGGCAGGATAGCGGTAGCTCAGTGGTTATGGCGCTTGGCTGCTGATCCGAAAGACGCGGGTTCGATGCCCGCCGCGGTGGTCGAATTTCGGTGGAGGAGAAATTTTAGAGGCATGTGTACTGTGTGATGTCAATGGTCGAAATTTCGGAAGTGCTCGAAATTTCCGGAGCTTTTCACTACGGCGTCCCCTCATAGCCTCAGTCGCTTTGGGACGTTAAACCCCCATAAACCAAACCAAGCCAGAATTGTTTACCAGGCAGTCAGTGAAATTGTAACATGCGACATTTAAGCAAACACTGAGGAACACGAGTGAAGTCGGCCAATCAAGTAAGGAACCTAACTTCTAACAAATTCCAAAGATGTCGCTGTCCTGGAGAAAAGGTCTCAGTGCCGCGATTGCCCATTTTTGTAGCGCACGCGTCGGCTATGGACATAACAACATTTAAACCCTGAGAGGCCTTTTTCAAGGAGGTTCAAGCCTCCCTTCATTTGTGTTCTAAAGTTTTCATTATGCTCTAAGACAGATTTATTCAGCGTGATTTTTCACAGATTTAGTCTTGTATGCCTCCAAGACAGAAAAATAACGTGTTTTTAAACGCGTTATTTTTATTTAAAAGAATACATTCTTTTAAGAATGTATTCTTATCTTCACCTTGTTCTTGTGACGTAAAGCGAGAATACAGGCATTTTGTTCTTTATCTTTCCTTTCCTATTTGTTTTTGTTCATGCGCATTCATGAACCTTTCAAATGATTGCGCGAAGATTTGAGGAATAAATACGGGCCTATTAAACAACATAAAAAAATATAAAAGCCTTCGTCCTCCTAGGAGCGAAGAATCGACAATGCATTCTTTGTTTTAGGCCTAATCTGTATTGAATTAAATGAAACACCCTGTATATGGCGACAAAGTTGGTGACTTCTTTGATGGTTGCAAGACAGGTTCAGGAAGAAGTTGCCCTAGACACCAGTTTAGAATTTAAGACCGATTTATGTACATTGTGTTGTGCCGTAAGGTCCAGCATCATGGGGCATAATTTTGTACATCGAAAAATTGCAAGGTACTGTTGTAGAAATATTAAAGGCAACGGTCTATTCTTCCGATGTGTAGTAGAATCTTTTAAAGTTTTTCCATCGCTCGCATCGAGCAGTTAATACTGCCATAAAAACCAATGGGGAACGTTCTTGAGGATAGCAAAAATGTTAATAGCAAAACAATGTAAGCCTGTCGACGGGACATCTGTATATATGTTGATAGTTATAGCGAAATCTTACAATATATGTAAAATCGCGCTCGTAACCTCGTTCTCGTCGAAAAGCTATTTTGTGCAGAATTGTTGGGTATAGAGCACGGTCTCCAACATATGTTTGATTATTTCTTGGTGCCTCCCCCACGGAGGAAGACTATATAGGAGTGGAAACTCTGCCGTCTGCGGCGACCAGAAAAGGTCACAAGCCCGCGGCGCCACTATCCTGCTGGCGGCGCCTGGCGGCCTGGAAAGAAACTACTGAAATACAACGTCACGGCGTGCCCGCTGAAGCAAGCACCCGTGTCGTCTGCTTGTCGTCTGCTTTGAGCGCGCGCCGCCGGAGCCGCCTGCCCGGGCGCTGCATTTTTTTTATTTTTTTTCCCTGCTGCTTCTACGAGGCGCCGCATGGCGCCGCCACTGCATACGGCCCCGTCGGCGCATACAACTGTGACTTTATCTGGTCGCCTGCGCTCGCTCACGCTGACGGGAGTTTCACCTCCTATATGGTCTTGCTCCGTGGTCTCCCCATAGTTTTTGGGTCGTCAGAAATACCGCATTGAAGAACCCATAGGCTTTACATAAGCCCTTTCCAACATAAGGCATTCGTGAAGTCCCGTGCACTTCTAGAGAAAATGCATGAAATCCGGACACATTTTAGCAAAAAAACTCCATAAAGAATGCGAACTCAAGAAACTTTTCAGGAAGGCGCAACTTGATTTTTTATTGAGGACGTCGGGGGATGAAGAACAAGTTACGACAGGTCGAGAAACTCTTCACAGCCGTCGTTCGCATTTGTGGGGAATTAGAGCAGGCTTAGTTCTACCTAAGGGTCCATCTGCAAGATAAAATAACCTCCAAGCAACAATATTCAGTGCGCCCAGGTCGTTGCGTCCTATCAAAGCAAGGTCTTGGGAAAACCCGTGAATAATACAAAGTGGGGTGAACAGAAGCATAAGGTCAACGAACTCAAAGGGAGAGCGCAACAAGCTGGGACAAAGAAAATATCAAGCGGGGCCACTTTGTACAAAAATGTCGAAGAAATAAAGCGGGTCAGTCGTAAAAGTGGGGGCGAGCACGGCGTTTTTTTTTTTTTTACCGTTGCAAAACGAGATTGCGGGTCAGTGCGGTGACTTGTTTTGTAGCTGCATTGGGAAGTGACCGCGAACCAAAGGGTCTCATTTCCGACCAGCATCGATAGGAGAAAAAAACTCAAAGCACCGAACAGAGGCCGTTGGACGCGTGAGGTCCTGCTCCTTCTTGACGTCTGTAGCCTTCTGTCCGCTCGTTCCAAAGCGATACCAGTCGCAGCAGTCCACCTAGGGTGACCATTCGACGCTGTGACCGAGGCTTGTTGCCCAAATTCTATGTTGTAGCATGTATTCTCCTTTTTCTTTTCTCTGCCTGGGCTAACAAGGTCGCTTTCACTGGATGCTCCACAGTGTGTTATCTATATGCTGTAACTGTGGCTAGCGCTGTGCAGTATAAGGCAGTTGGCTGCCATGAAGACCTATCTTCTTTTACAGCTTATGTGATCATCGACCTTGAGAGCCTTTCATGAGCGAAGCAAGATATTCAAGTTTCGCCTTTTTTTTTGTGGCTGTTCAGCGTTTGTACCAAGATTCTGGAGCGAAATAGCTGGCGTCAGCCTGAAGGGTTGCACAACGCTTTTCGACAGCACCTATGTATGCCCCGTTGTGCAGTCATTCAAACTTTGCGTACTTTCCCGTTCGAGCCACGCTGACATCTTCTGCGTTATGGTTACATGCTGACATGGTGTTCTGCGTTATTCGATGTATTTGCATGTTTTATATAACCATCTAACAGATTCTGCTTAACGCAAGCGCTTTCATAACCACCATGGAGTCTCCCGTCCGCACAAATGTTCACAGAAAGAGTGCATCCCACAAGGACTTTCATAAAGCGCACTTTTAATACAATTCACCAGTTTGGCAGGCATTCAACAAGCGACCGGCACACTTTGTTTTTATTCGAAGTTCTATGTGGCAGTTCTCAATGCTTCATATATATATATATATATATATATATATATATATATATATATATATATATATATATATATATATATATATATATATATATATATATATATATATATATATATATATATATATATATATATATATATATATATATGAAGCTGATGTGCAGCTTTTCAATATCCACACAGCATAAAATAACACATGCGTATAATATATATATATATATATATATATATATATATATATATATATATATATATATATATATATATATATATATATATATATATATATATATATATATATATATATATATATATATATATATATATATATATATATATATATATTATGAAGGGAGCCAACAGTCACCGAAACCAAGGTGCATAGGGGAACATTAATTTTTTTTTAATGTGTTATGTTTATCAGTGGGATAATAATACTTTAGATTATTAAAGTACTATTATCCCACTGATAAACATAACACATTAAAAAAAAATTAATGTTCCCCTATGCACCTTGGTTTCGGTGACAGTTGGCTCCCTTCATAAATTTGTCAAACGGGCCCCTCATTTCCTTTGACTTGTCTGCTATATATATATATATATATATATATATATATATATATATATATATATATATATATATATATTATATATATATATATATATATATATATATATATATATATATATATATATATATATATATATATATATATATACGGCTACAAATGCTATCTTTCCTGCACGGCTTCTTACGCATGTGTTATTGTATGCAGTGTGGATATTGAAAAGCTGCACATCAGCTTCATATTTGTGCGGCTCCACTATTCGCCTACCTGTTTCTCGTTAATTTTCCAATACCTTCTCGCAGCCTGCATTATGCCGATACTATTTTCGATCGATGCCTCCGTCCTGTAGTATCGTAACTGTAATCACTGTTGCGTGCAACTATCATCAGTAAAGCGTGTCAACAAGCTCATCTACACCAGAACGTAGTATTTTTTTTTTCAATTTAAACCAAAGCATGCACAATCGCAGCGCACTAAGCTGAAGAGAAAAGCACATCGAAACACCATCGATTCACCGGAGCCTGTGCAACAGCATGGGATGCCATCACTTCCGCGTTACGGCATCGATCAGAAAGCGTTTTCTATTCAATTTCCTCCCCCCCCCCCACCCCACCAGTTACTGTCGCGAAAATTTGGGGCATTTCCGAACCTCGCGCATTCTGACCACTTCTAGTGTGTTCCGTTCCAACCTTTCCTGCAATGGCGCCATTTTTGCACACAGAAACATTGAAAACAAAAATGCAAAAAATAAAATTCGACATCTTCTCACCGGTGAAAATGTTTCCTGCTGCAAACACACAAGGCAGCGTTGGGCAAATTGATTCGGAACTCAGCTGAAAACAAGACTGATGCTGGTCGGTAGCCGTCTACCGCACCCAATTAGCGGCGTACGTCAGACCGCCAAACGTGAAAGCCGCGTTAGGCAGCAAGCTCGGCTGACAGGACACATCTGGTCAGAAACTGCGTCGTTCTCCCACCTTTGCAACTGCAGGCACGCACGCGCGTTATCCCAGCCATGTTCACAGCAATTCGCTCGCGCTTCGATCCATCCATATTTATCTCCAGCTTCCTTTTTTATACATATCTTACTCACTTACCTTCAACATCTCCAAACAGAATTTGAGAGCGCCATTTACTTTTTAGCTGATACATAATAGCCGAAGGTTCACAGAAATCGATACGGCGTCTGTACAACGAGTGTCTCTTATCGCGCACGTTATAAAACAACAAAAATGCCATCCACTTCTGCAATCAACAATAGCCTTGATTGACGCTATAATGACCCCGCAGAAAAGCAAGTACACATCAGTGAAGCTAATATGCGGAGTCTGGGCTCCCCGCGTCGGTCGAATATCGACGCGAGCACCTTTCGCAGTAGCGACGAATCGCAGAGCACTCGCGCAAAGAGCGACGTTTCTAAGCGCCCACGGGTCTTGTTCAACGCGCTAAGTACGTAAGCAACGCTAACATCGAACGCTTGAAATCTGACTCGCCTTTGTGCGGCTCTGCACAATTACTAGCCTGGTAGCAAGAAGCCCGGTTTCAAAATCGGCATCGCAGCTCTTTACGTTGTGTAAGTGGAAATGTGGCCCGGCTACTGTCGTGCATGGATAATATTATCCGTGGTTGGCGTAAGAACGCTATTATTGAAAAGTTGCTGAGAAAGGCCTTCGTCGTGCTGCGACCCCATTGAAAATATTGGCAGTGGCTTAACCTGGCTAACCCTGGAATTCAGCGAAAAGCAAGGACGCTTGCTAGCGTCTGAGGCTCGACCATGGCAGCTCCGCTACACGCTCGCGACAGCCGTTCTATATACACCCACACGACCGCGTGCCTATGACGTGGTATCACACGGTCTTACGACACCACCATTGGATGTCATCACGTGGCTTCGCATCCCCCATCGAATGTTCGAACCCAGAGGTCACCCAATGTCAAAGGTCAGAGGTCAACTCAAGGTCAGATGTCAAGGTCAAATGTCAACTAAAGGTTGTGTGTCAACGTCAGGGGTCAAGGGCTCGACACCATAACTATACCAATATGATCATACACGGCTAACGTGGTTGGGCTGAAGGTCGTTCAAGGTCATTCTCCGGCCTACGCGGCGACTGCTTTACCTAGCGTAATGAAGCTTTTCGCTTCAAGAAAAAAGCGGAGGTGGTGATAGTCATATTAAAATTGATGCTGGTGGTAATGCTATCAATCTGGCTGCGGTTATGGTAGTGGTGTTGATGGGGCTCGGCTGGGATGATGACTATGATGAAGGACGTATCAATTTACTGCCGAAATGAGCAGGCGGGAGTATCCGCCTAGGCAGGCGGCGTCTTTGATCCAGGAGGTCGTGGACCCTGGCTGTAAAGATAAAATTAGTGTCATGTCAACGCACTATTCCCTTTCTTTCTCCTCTTCTTCCGTGTCCTCTTTCCCTTCTGCTTCACTAGGCTCCCGACGAACTACGCTTTGAAACGGCAGTATTACTAGAATGATAACTCGTGGTACATCGAGATAGGGCTCTGCGGAGAAAAAAATTAAAACTGACCTCTCATAAGTCCCGCGCTGTCATTTATGAAGCGAAGAAGGGGCAAGGATAAATGCACCGCGTCCCTCCTCCAACCCTGCACATTAGAGCAGCCTCACCTGAGACGCACCTTGGGCACGTGACCACCGCTGCCACATTCTACACAGCGCCCGGTCCTCAGTATACAAGACCCTCAACCACCTCGATCAAGCTCTCATTCGATGCAGGTGCACCCTGATGTTCTTGGCTGCGGCACGCTATGTTGATAACAGAAAACAAGCAACGCCCTGAAACCCAAAGAAAGCACCTCTGCGTGGCAGACCCCTCTACTACCTTGCTACCGGCCTTTACAAGTTCTCTTGAAGCTTCATCCTTTCCTCTTTTATTTTCTTACTGTTACTAGAAAACTGTCCAAAGAGACTCAGCACACTTTCTTGAAGAATTAAAGCCAGTGTGTAGAAATTAACCAGCATGTCGTGTTGCGGCGCGTTACAGTCGTGTTAGAGACCGACTCCATTTGATTTCTTGCGGCCGGATTTCATTATTGTCCCGAAGTCCTTAGTCCACTTAGTTTTTTTTTCGTTTCTTTCAAAACTTGTTGTCTCTGACTCCAGCACCTCCACTGAAGCTCGGGACAGCGCCTAAATCTGGTTCCTCAGCCGCGAATGCTGCTGGCAGTCCCGTTGTTCTATCCACTATCGACCGGGAACGGGCTGCTCCAAGATTGAGGGAGCCAGGCTCCGGCAAACGCTCTCTGGGAGGTCCCGCGGTGGGGCAGCCAGCCCGATAGACTTGTCTTCGGTGGCAAGTCACACACAGCGGAAAAGCTCGAGGGCGACAAAGGGGCGGCAGGCGGCGCTGCCCGTTGTGCAAGGCTTCCACTCCAGAGGCGCGGTTGCGCAAGTGTAAGACCAATCAACGGGCTTCCCCTCACGGCGAGGATTCGCCTTCACGAGTCGCGCTGCTGCTGCGTGCTGACGCGCAAATAAAGACTGGTTGTCGTCTTCGCCATTTCCAAGTGGGCTCCGCTGTTCTTTTTTTTTTCTTCTCTTCCCTTTTTTTACTCGAAGCTTGGGTCTGGACTAAGACAAGCGTGAAACGGCGCGTCCTGTGTGCCATCGACTGCTCACTCCGAGCTCCTCGAATATCGTGTGATGTCTGCGACAGCTAGCAGACGAGAGGCCCCCCGCGCGGTTTCTTTCATCCCGTGCGAATTTCATTCAAATGTCATGGCTGCCATTTCGTAATACCAGCGATTCGCTGTTAACATGTCTGGGAGAAGGAACGCTAATTGTTTTTCTTGATGGTGCAAGAGCTGTAGGTTTTATTTCTACGAGAAGGAGGGCCCATGTTTCACACGTTTCACAACATTATTGCAAGAAAAAATTTTCTGCGAGCTTATGTTTGCTTAATTTCTGTGGTACAACAGTGGTTAGTGTTTGCGGTCGACATAGAAGTCGCGGCCAAACAGCCTTTATGACCAGGCTCCAAATAGAATATAGCAGCATATGCTGAAAGTATTGTGCATTTTTAAGAAGCTGACGCTGAGTAACTTCATAAACGCCTGCATGACGGAAGTCAACTGTCGCCGAAACCAAGCAGCATATGGTATGCTTGGATGTCTTTTTTATTTGTGGTATTCATGAATGGGAGATTAATGGGGTAATTATTTAAAGATAATTGCTTAAAAGGCAGAAAAAACACAACCTTAAGCCGCCGGTGGAATCCGAATCCACGACCTCCGAATTTCGCAAATTTGGCGACGTGAAATTCGGGGGTCGTGGGTTCCACTATCCCTCAAGATAAAAGTATACAACAAATGTATCTCACCGGTACTCACCAAAGGGCAGAAACGTGGAGACTAACGAAAAAGGTTCTACTTAAGTTACCGACAACGCAGCAAGCTATGGAAGGAAAAATGATAGGTGTAACATTAAGAGATCGGAAGCGGGAAGAGTGGGTGAGGGAACAAACATGGGTTTAGGACATCCTATAGTCGAAATCAAGAGGAACAAATGGGCTTGGGCAGGACATGTACGTAATGCGAAGGCAAGATAACCGCTGGTCCTCAAGGCTAACGGAGTGGATTCCAAAAGAAGGCAAGCGTAGCAGGGGGCCGCAGAAAGTTGGGTGGCCGTATGAGATTAAGAAGATTGCAGGGGTACGGTGGGCACTGCTGGCAAAGGACAGGGTTAATTGGAGAGGCACGGGAGAGGCTTTTGTCTTGCAGTGGGCGTAGTCAGGCTTATGATGATGATGATGATGATGTATGTGTTAATGACCCGCTCTTTTCTCTTTCCTGGTCTCTTTATAAAAGCCTGTCACTTAAGACGCTTGGTATGGCTTCCGATTTCTTCGTGTTCAGAAATTAATACTTGGAACTTGAAAAAAAGCAGGACTCCATGATATGGCGGTTGCAATGACAGTAACAATTGCAGGGAACACCACTACAATGCAATCTCTGCTCGAAAGGCAGAAAGATGAAAATCTGTGAAGAAATTTTGATTGTTAGCTCTAGGCGTCACCCCCAGAAGTTTCCGAAAGCGGTAAGCTTTTGTCAAGATCTAGAAAAAAAATCGTCTGCACTAAACCTTCCTCTTCCGTGTCTTGCAGTAGAGTGCCTTGCTCTGGAAAACAATTTAGAGAGCCACAGCAACCTAGAATATGACGATCGAATGAAGGTCCATCGCAGATATAATGATCAATGTATTTTGTCGTATTCATGCACGTTCTTGATCAGTGTATTTTGTCGTATTAAAATGAGTGATGATTATGTTTGGCTTTAGAGGTCTCTATAAGTCTATTTTTTATTCAAAAATGCAGGGGTACGCCGAAGGCTAATAAGAAAGAGTGCCTCCTCAACCGTGAGGGCGTGCGGTCACAAATTGTGAATTATGTGTGCCATGGGACAGGACCTGTCATCCGCGAATCTCCGCTTCATGCAATAAAATAACTCCTTTGCGTCGCTGCTACACAAAAGCGGTGCTGCGGTCTTGGCATAGGAATGTTGTTCATGCAGAACGGCAAGCCGCCATTTTAAGTTCATCAAATTGAAAACAGATTGAAGCTATTGCTAGCATTGCGACGTTCACAAAGACCAGAAGCAACGGCATGCTAACGCACTTCGTGAAATGTGCGGCAAGCATTGTTCGCAGGTGCAGGACTGAAGGTGTAAATCGACATTCGGCACGTTCTTTGCAAGCTGGACTCTTGAAACCAGGAAGGGATACGCGATAACTTCATTGGCGCTTGGAGGTGTCACTCTGGTCGACGGAGCAAGACAGGAGGTGAAACTCCCGTCTGCGCCAGCGAGCGCAGACGACCAGATAGTCACAACTGTATGCGCCGACGGGGCGCAACGGGGGCGCATGCAGTGGCGGCGCCTTGCGGCGCCTCGCAGAAGCAGCAGGAAAAAAATAAAAAATGCAGCGCCCAGGCAGACGGCGCGCGCTCAAAGCAGACGACAAGCAGGCGAAACTGGTGTTTGCTTCAGCGGGCACGCCGTGACGTTGTATTTCAGTAGTTTCTATCCAGGCCGCCAGGCGCCGCCAGCAGAATAGTGGCGCCGAGGGCTTGTGACCTTTTCTGGTCACCGCAGACGGCGGAGTTTCCACTCCTTATAGTCTTCCTCCGTGCTTTGGTCTTGCGCCAACTTCTTTCATGTAGTGATCCAGTAATTTATCACGTGACATGGGGTGCAACTTAGTCGCCATGCACCAGCTAGCGACAGCAACCAGCAATAACGAGGAACCTCTCGCCAGTACGGATGAGGCAATGACCGAAAATGTGCCACAGAACTAAATTACTGCTTGAGCAAAAAATAGTGGTCGCCAATAGACACATTCGCCAATAGACAAAAACTCAGTACTCACAACGTTTCGCTCTGCAGTGAGCGGTGAAAGCTATCGGTAATCTCAAATGCTGATATTTAATCGGATCGGAAATTCACGCGAACAAATAATAGCTGCTTCTCACTACCAAAAAGCGCGAGGTAATAGCATTCCAAAGGTGCGGAATTCAAGGACCGGAAGCGCAAAATAAAAGGTTTCTTTTATCAAAGAAAAAAAAATCCTAATCTAACCTTCGACAATTAATCTGAGAGAAATCTAGAACCGGCAGTAGATAGGTTATTTCGAATAAACCTCCAACTTCTGACTAAAAACGAATCGTTCTGAAATACTGTGGCACAAATTTTTCTTTATGCTGTTAAAGCAATACAGAGATGGCTCTATCAAATTCTTCTTGAAGTTGAGAAATTTCAACCCGGGCTGATAGGTAAAACGGCATATATAACGAGAAACAAATCTTGCACACTGCCTGTCACGTGTCTACCGTCCGGCAATTACAACTACCCGCATGTGCAATGTTGCTGGCTGTGGTCAGAAGTTAAAAAGGACTACTCGATTCTTCGATCCTTCAAGAGTGGGCTCAATTAGAACTGGCACTAATATCAGCGCCGATTCTTTTGGTAAGCACACATGAATGGAATCGCGATGCCTTGCAGCTTTGCCAATGCAGTATTCGATAATTCCAATGAATTGCAATCTGCTGGAGTTAGATTGGGAGGAGATGCTCAAGGTCTAAGCAGATTTTTCACCGGTCCACAGTTCTAAAGGATGTTTGGATGCATAGATAGAAAACTAAATGTTGTGCCTTCTCTGAAATATTGGTAGCGGTCATGGTTTTAAAGCGTGTGCCGCTGTCAGAATCTTCACTAAATATACTTCCAGAAAGTCTACATAACCAATGAACCCCAAGTAGCCCCTTCCAGAGTCACCAATAAATCCACTCCTAAATGTGTTGCATTTGAACCCTCAGTAGAGGTCCTGAAAATGTAACTGCTTTCAAAAGAAGAAACTGCCACTGGTGTTCTGAGGCAATAAGACGTGAAACCAGGAGATTGTGGTGGTTACTTGAGGCTCAAAAATGGCGAGGTAAAAATTCCCATCCGTTAGTACACACTCTAAACACCAACACGCCTCTATGGGAGTAAAAAGGGAGTGAAGTGTCCTAGAGCACTCTGAGGGCTTCAAAATATTTTTGACCACCTAAGCCTATTTTATGTGCACTGGCATCATCCTATACATGGGCGTTTTCCGCATTTCGCCTCGATCGAAATGTAGCCCCCACGGTAGGTATTCCATCGCGAAACCTTGGGCTAAGCAAGCAGCCAAACGGTATAGCCACTGATCTACCTGGCATGTGTTTCACGCCCTGCTGTACTCAGCTTCACTACTGGCTTCAGTGAAAACCGTCAACCCTCCCCAAATAATCGATAACAGGTGTCAGTGCAACAAAAGAGAGAGAGGAGGGGGGGGGGGTGGCAGAGAATAAACTTTATTGAGAAACTGGTCTTGAGATTTGCTTGACGATCAGATGGGTAGGGTTCTCATTCCAGAACTTCAATGGCCCAAGCTGCTGCACGAACCTGGTAGAGAAGCTTTAGCTGATCTTCCTACGAAAGCTAGTCAGCTTAGCCTCCCATTGCTCGTATGTGAAGTCTTTAAAAGTTCAGGCTTGCCCGCACGCCAGTGCAACAAAAATCGCATGCCGACGGACACCTTAAAAGTGGCAGCTCTTCTTTGCAAAAGAAGTGAAAATTGTAACTAAAGTAAATAGTTTTCCTGCTTTTATAAACGATCTGAATACTTTGTGTGTGTGCGCGCAAACTTCGTGAGTACACAGTATCGCAAACCTGATGACGCAACTGTCTGGGTTCCCGTCCTTTCGCTATGTAAGCGGGAACAAACTGCCAGAAAAACGCATTGCATTATGGCTGCAGATACGTGTACTCATAGATCAACGTGTTCTCCCGCAGGGACTGCAGAGGTCTGCTAGCGTTTGACACCTTGCAACACCACTGACACTGACGCGTGTGGGTTACACCCTCTTGTGCATGCTTTAGCCCCCTATAGCGCGTTCCTGGTCTCTGCCTCTACACCCTCTCTTTCTCCTTCATCTGGCAGGACACTGTCGTATTTTTTTTTTCTGGCACTTTCCAACGTATGTCTCTTTAATGCTAAGCGGGGTGAGCAAGGTACTGTTATTTTTCTTTTTTTTCTAGCTCTCTTTAACGTATATCTCTTTAATCCTTTAATGACCTTCGTTCTCTCCCTGACGGCGCGGTTCATTTCTTCACTGACAGTGAGACAGTTAATCCTCTTCTCTTTTTTCGTGGCCTCTTCTTTCTGGCGGGTAGGGGAAAAAAATCAAGCATGTTTGCCTTACTGTCAAGCAATGTCATGCATCGTTCTAGTGAACCGCAGCCTAACTATTAAAAATCTAGGTACTGCGTAGCCAGTTGTGACCAGTGAATAAGCGTTATTGCCAAACCACAAAGTACAAACTCGTGACCTGTGTGCCTTTCGCTGGTGTGTGTAAATTTTTTCGATTACTTCATCGTCTTTTATTATTGCATTCCTGTCGTTTCTAATTGCCTTGTTTCATATAATAAATGTTGATTTGTTTTAACAGCTTTTAGTTTTGAGTCGATATCAGCTATCATGATGACCATGTTTTGAACGGCGACGAAACAACAAAAAAGTTTCCCACTATGTGAAACCTGGTGCATCTTGTTTCTTTTCATGTCATCCCATATGATTCATCTACAGTGAAACGCAGCCTCGCCACGCGTCGCTACTTACATAAACGGTGCTTATTACCGCTTGAGGCCACAAAATCGAATGATCGACGCACACGTTTGGCAACCCACTCCGCGCCGTTCAAGCACTTTTCCGGTGACTTCTCTGCGAAATTGATTTCAATTAGGCAAGCAAACGGAAGGTCACTGCCTCGGCTGACCACACAGCTCAGAACAGAAGACGTTCGGGCCACGACGTTTGTGACAGACGACTCGTGGTTTCGAATTCACCAAGCCGACGAAGAGCCTCGCGAAGCCCAAAAAATAAAAAAATACTCGGGCGCCCCAATCCCAGGACAATTAGAAACCAAGGCGCACCATTTTCTTCTGCAGACCAAGAAAGAACGGGGCTGCCCAAAGCGTGCGAGCAATGAGTTTTCGATGGTGCGGAAAGAAGAACGGAATAGCAGTGTTGCTCGGCCATTGGCGAGTGCTAAGGGGACGCCATTAATCAGCACCCGTTGGCCGCAACTCGCCCCGCTCTGAGGGCCTCCGGTCGAGTGCACGCCTCCAATCTGCGCCTCGGCTCTCTCGTGGGGTCCTTATGGATCGGAGGCTGCTCCCAGCGAAAGCGCCCCATTAGGCTTGGAATCCTCGCCATCGGCGCAGCCCTTTTTTGCTTCCCTCGGATGCCTCCTCAGAGGAGCGCTGTCGGCCGTGCCGGTCAAGCTACGCCTTTCCCTGGACAGAGCGCGCTCCTATACTTGGCACGTTTCCGGTGTATACTGTGTTATCCGGCCCGTGTATACTTTGTTATACGGGGCACTAGTCATGCTTGTTGTGGCAGACGCGCCAGATGATCCTCGAAGAAAGTAAGTCGAGATATATGTACACCCTCCGTCACTTGTCTCGGCAGGTTTCTGCACCCCCGCGTTATATACAAGGCGGTTTTTGTTTTCCTGCATTCGCGCCATTGGTCATTTATCTCAGAGCGATGTCGACAGCATAACCGAGGCAGGTGGCTGGGTACGTATAGTGCACGGTACGTCGCATATATATGACAAAGAGGTAATTTTTATGTGGTGGTTTGTTGTGCTTGCGTCCTCACTCAGCTTTGTTCTTGTATCTCAGTACGTGCGAAGATTAACCATCCTTCTGGCGAATAATAGCGAATCACTCATCTGTGATTCCGGAATGTTCTGGACCGTTATCGATAATATGCGCTTGTTACCGGGAAACTTCCGCGAAGCTTAACAGCTTCAAGAACCAGTGTCAAGATCGTCCCCACTTATTTTCTTTTTATACTTTGTTAGCCAAAGTTACCGCAATCACCAGTTTGCTCCTAGAACTCTTCGTCCTCCTGCCAGATTGACTGTCGTGACCGCCACGTACGTGGCAATACTGCTCTTAGCTACAAAAAAAAATAGCTTGGATGTTCAAGGCTTAAATATCATTTTAAACTTCTAAACGTTGTGTTCCTCGTTTCGTTTTGTTTCGTCTCAACAGAGGCACCTGAACTGCGATTTATCTGGAAGCATCGCTTATGTTCAAGTTCTCGCATTTATTTTTAGCGCTAACGCATTTTTGTGTGCATGCACTGAGTGCGACGTCTTTAAACTTAGTCATAACTTTTCTTTAAATTAAACTAGCTTCTGTAGGAAAGGTAGCGGAAATTGGTGCTTGTAAGCTACTTGATTTGACTAGAGCTTTGCTCACTGCTATGCATCTTGAGCCTTCGTTGGCATTTCACCTAAAGTGGGTGATGTTGATAGAGCCTCCACGTTCTCCCAAGAGGTGATGTTCGTTGTGGTAACGCATAACAGAAGTCATGTAAAGGTAAGATGCTTGAAAGCATCTGGTACCGATGATGGACGAATGTACGCCCAAAGAGGCGTCCGTCCAGTGCAGAACATCTCTAATAGCCGCCATGCAGGGGCTTATAAGATTACATCCTAAATCTCAGCGAGAAATGTATCATCAGATTATCGAGCAGCAAATCCTCATTTCTGAAACAAGTTTAAGAGATAACAAGAGAGGGAAACTATTGAGAGTGCTATAATTGATAAGCGGCAGAGGAACCAAAGCAGGGTACTACGTAGAAACATTAGATAAATGCACTCTGGGGAAAATGGATAAAAATCACGTGGAACAGTCGCAGTTGATAAGAATTCGAGGAAGACACCAATTTTTAATGGTTATTACGCGTCTCTTGCTGATGATGGCGGTGATGAAGATAATGGTGGTAAAGAATTTACTTCTAAAAAAAGTGTAACAGAATAGGGACACGTGCAAGAAGTAACAAACAGCGCTGATCGAGAGGTGCTGGACTAAGAACTGGCCCTTTCGTTTCAACTAAAATAGACGAATAGGCCGGCTTCGCATATGATACAAAACACTTGGTCATGTACAGCGGCACTTCATTTACAACGCATTATAGTTTCTTCTTACGAATATTTAAGTTCCACTCATGTCGACGAAGCGCAGAAAACCTGCTGCTTGCTTTTCAGGTGTAAAAATTTCTCCATTGACGTTCAGCCGACCTGAGAGCTTTGCGCCAACATGTTGCTTGCGTAGAAAGCCTCCACCAACTCACGTCCGGGTCCCAAGGTCAATGTTGTAATAAACGTCGAAGTGGCACCTTCATTGACTGCGACGACTGAGTAATTGCACCCACCACACCCTTCCTCTCCCCTCTAATTCCCTCCCCTATAAAACGCACGTGTTTGGCGCCGAGGTTTCGTTTTGTTTTGTTTTTTTCGCGTTTTCATTTTAAACAAAAACCTAACCCTAGCTACGTGGCGGGCGCAACATGGCAAAACAGGCATACGCTTGATTTAACTTCGCATACATCTTGTGTTGTGTGCTCTGGAAATCCTCGGAGGCGTCGACTATTTTCCTTTTATTTCGGTGCTTGATAGGAGAAAAAAATCACGCATGACCGACGTATTCGCTGCAGTTTGTTACGCGAGTACCTGTGGCTGGACAGCAGGCTGATTACATCGTTATATTGCCAGTAAAAAAGTCCCCTATCTAACTCCAATAAAAATAATATCGCGGTGTAAACCATAAAACACGGCCCCCTTTCCTGCACGGGCAAAGTGTTTTCTTGTTTGTCAGAGCTCGTACTTAGTATAATCAGTGAAGCTTTGAACCCAAACGTCTGCTCGGTTAGTTTCAGTTGTAAGTACTCAAATGTGGGTCACAGTTCTAATCCAATTAAGTCCTTTTCTGTAGAATTTCAGCGTATCTTTTTTTCTGTTCGAGCTGGAAAAGTAAAGGTCTGCTGCTCGAAGTCGACCAAGACATTCATTGTAATAGTAACAGTACTGCCATTCTGCAAAATCCCGGCGTCGGCATGTGAGAGCAAAGAAGTGAAGCCGCCACTGACCATAAGCGCATGAGAGAAGAAAGATCCACACGCTGTGGCCAGCCTCTGGAGGACGCGGTGAGGAGGGCGCGCTATTTTCGCGACGTAGAACAAGGAAGCTATTATTAATAATAATAATTGGTTTTGGGGGGAAAGGAAATGGCGCAGTATCTGTCTCATATATCGTTGGACACCTGAACCGCGCCGTAAGGGAAGGGATAAAGTAGGGAGTGAAAGAAGAAAGGAAGAAAGAGGTGCCGTAGTGGAGGGCTCCGGAATAATTTCGACCACCTGGGGATCTTTAACGTGCACTGACATCGCACAGCACACGAGCGCCTTAGCGTTTTTCCTCCATAAAAACGCAGCCGCCGCGGTCGGGTTCGAGCCCGGGAACTCCGGATCAGTAGTCGAGCGCCCTAACCACTGAGCCACCGCGGCGGGGCAGGAAGCTATTATGCTTGTTCTAATGAGGTAAACTCGTTCGGAAAAAGGTAGGTCGAAGGATTTTGCGACTTCGACGCGCTTATCAGCCTTGCGTCGCAGCTTCTCTGCATCTGTTCGTATCATCCTATATACGCAAACGCTCGCTTCATAAGTATGCAGTAGACGTCACTGTGCAAAGTCTACGATGTAGTTATGCGCGTGTTGAGTTACACGTATGCATAATTTTAATTGACCGCAGTTCTTCTCTAAGCACAGCAGCTCCGGCTAAAATGAACTCCCCAGAATTTCATTTATGAAATGAAATACGTGAGCTTCGTCACAAGCGCGTTTCATTTTTCTATTAAAAAAATCTTCTGCGTTGCCGAGCGAGTCAATCTATGAGCGCACTCTAATAGGCTCTTCCAGTTGCCTTATTCATTTTTCTGAATAATCTGCGTTTTCTCTCAGTCAATGATGACGTCAGTCCGCAACATATTGCCGCGCAGTGCAACTACATTTAACACCCTTCCACGACTTGCGCCAAATATAGGGATACAGTGTTTACAAGGGCATGAGGTGCGCTTCATCGGGCAGCGACGCCAGAAGCTTCGCAGCTCTGGAGCGCCGAGCCAGTCACCTCCCCGAAGAGCAAACCCGAAGCGCAGAATCTATGCACACAAACAAAGCGTGCGCTTGCGAGAATGTAGACAGGTACCCAAGCAAACATACACGTGTGCAGGAGCCTATCTCTGGTAGCTATAATAAACTGCGCCTGCGCATCCTGTCGCGGTCTTCGCTCTCCGTCGTTAAACCCAAGCCGAAAATGTCCGTATCGGCTATAAAAAGAAAGCAGCAGCTACGCTTTACAATGCTTGGTACGTATTCGAAGGGTTAGAACGGCCTGCTGCTGGAGGAGGAGCGTAATGACGTTTACCGGTGGCTACAGAGATTCGTACCGTAATATTGAAGCAGAAATAATACAGCACCGTGTGCACCGTGTGCATGTATAGTAATCTAGAACTATATTTTATTATCAGCATTTCTTACCTGGTTTTCATCGCCTACTGCACTCTTCTGGAATAAAACTAGGCTGAAGACGTTTGTAACGAAGTTTTTCACCACCACCACCAATACGGTTGCCATTGAGCATCCGGCAAGAAAAATTCAAACCAAACTCAGAAGTAGCCAAAAGTACCTATATTATTCATTTGTGGTGTTAGAATTGTCGTCAAGGCTATAGATATCAGACTAAACGCACAAAAGAAGCTCTGCCCGCTCACCCACTCCTTTGGAATAGATACTGACATCCTGAGTGCCATTTAGGTTCATTTATTCGATGAGCTGACTGGGTACTTGGAAGATTGGGGTCTTCTGTCTTCATATCAAGCTATATTAGTAGAATCACCAACAGCAAGAACACGTTCATCATATTTTGAAGTTTTGTTCGTGTTCTAGCCACATGTGGCTCTTAGAGTCGGCGTTTGGAATTGAAAATGACAGGACCTTCAAGCAGCTTTCCGAATTGAGAAGGGTGACAGATGTTCACCGGAAATATCTTTGTGAGCAGCCGCTCCGGCGCCAGAAACTGAAGAAAATATAGTCCAAGGAGGTACCAACTTTCTCCAAGTGCCGGACATCTAACTACGTAATAAAACAGAGCAACATCTGAAAAAATGAGATGGCCGTTTCAACATATCCGCACGGCTCTTAGGGCTCCTAAAGGTTCCTTGATTTATACCGTTCGATCTTTGAAGCACCGAAGCAGCATTCGGAAGCCGCTTTCTGGGGAAGCGGGAAGATATCAAAGGTCACGGAAGCAAATGAAAGCTAGCAAGCACAAAGCTAAAACCTGCGAACCCAACCGGATCTGTCAAGGAAGAACATTACGTACTGCAGCGAATGCAGCTGGTGGCCGGGGTTTTTTTTTTTTGCGTCCCGAAGTTGCACACAAGCTACGAGGGACGCCATAGAGGAGGACTCCAGATCAGTCTCTACCACCAGGGGTTTTTTTTTTGAAGCCCGCTGACATTGCACAACACAAGGGCGCCTTTTGAATTTCGCCTCCATCCCCACAATCTTCATCTCAGCAGCCCAGATTGTTCACGCGCTCGCTGAAGATTCGGGCTTTCAAACTAAAACCGTATATAATTATGTTATATGGTATCCGCCTAATCAAAACGATGCATTTTATTCGCTCATAATAAAGAATGAAAAAAGGGCATGCTGTTACGTGTCGCTAAGATGCTAAAGAAATTAACAGCCGGAAATTATAAAACACGAAAGTGATATATGGTGCTCAGGCATTTTGGTAGGCATTAATAAAATATGATTAAGAGCCCTAAGTGAAAGTTAAATATAGTCAAAAAGCGGCCAGAAAGGAAACACGAAATGTTTTTCAGGAAGTAGACAGTTTGGCGTAAAGTAGCCAACAACGGCAGTCCTGAATTATTGACCACCTATGCCGGTTCTTGCCGACTTCAAAGTGGCTTTCCGAACTTGAACAATGAAAATGTATGCTTTTCAAAGAAAACCCTCCTGTGAGCCGGTAAATGTCTCCAACGTGACGACGGAGTATACCGTTAGAGCGCTTTAGATAAGCGCGCTTCAGACACGTAGAAACTGGGGAACCTTTGCAGTAAGCGGTGACCTCAGCCGCATTGTATCAGCAATGAGCGTAAAGTATGAACGGGCAGTCTGCGTGTTGATTCATTTCCTTCCACTGTGCTCCTTTATGGACTTCATTTTTAATGCTTTAACATTAATACTGTCGGGAATCACGAGGTCGGAGCGGAGCGGCAGAAAAAGAGAACCGGCGCAGAATGCTTCTGGAACTGAGCTGCTCGTGCCGCGCATGCGCACACAGAACGCGCCGCTCATCTTTATTCTTCTCTCACATCTCAGCCGGCCCAAAGGCGCCGTCTGTGAGCGCCGATATCAGCGCCACCGCGGTGCGGTATAAGTGGGCGTTACGCTACACTCACTTCAAAGTGAGGTTGAGTGGGTGAAGACCTTCTGGAGGGCTGAAGGTGGGCGGGTAGTAGGCTGAGGCCCCCTGGAGGATGGCGGCGGCATCACACTTTAGACGGACAGGTTTCACCAAATGGCGAAACCTGTCTGTCTATTGTGTTATGCAGCCGCCACCCTCCAGGAGACCTCCACCCACTACCCATCCAGCTTTGCCCTCCACACATCTCTACCCTCCAATCCTCCATATACCATCGAACCACCCACCCTCACCCTCCAGAAGCTGCACCTTTCACCAAACACTCACTTGCACAGTCGAGAAGGCCACCGTCCACTACTCACCCATCTTTGCCCTCTACCCACCTTCACCGTCAAGTAGCTGGCACCCAACACGACCAGCCCACCTCTACCCTACACATGCTTCTCAAACCAAAGTGAGTGAGCTCCTTTGACGCGTATACCGCATACCTCAGACGGGAAAAAAATTATCTTGACGCAGTAACCGCGAAATTACGTATGTTTCTCAAAGCCGCCCAGACTTTAAGCTGAAAATTTTGTAATTGGTTTCGTGGGTAAAGATAATTATTGAGCGCCTTTTGTCACTTTTTTAACTAATAAGCAATTTACGGGAATGCAGCAAAGTACCGTTAACGTAACATTACCCATTCGCAGGCATCAAGCGAACTTATTTCTTCTTGTGTCTTGCCTTAATTATGCTCTACCAATGAATTTTCCAAAATAAATGCTTTTTATAAACAAAACTCGCCACCTAAAAGTGAGAATGAACTCATCGACTAAAATAGTAGGCAATTAAAAACAGCGTTCGGCGAATATAGTAAAGCAACGCTTCTGTAGGATACAATGCATACTGAGCTCGTAAACCCGCTTGGAGAGGAGGTCATTTTTAGATCAGGGAATGGCCAGTCTCCTTTAGTGTAAACTAATGAAATAGATTAGAATATTAAAATCCACCTGAACCAAATATTCTTCCGTGGAATACTCCAATTGTCGGAATGGTTGAGACACGTTTTCTCTGCATTTCATCCCGCCTTAAGGCTGTTTCACATGCGAGCGACTGACCGATTTGAGCGATTGAGGGGCGCTTCGCAAAAAAAATTCCAACTTGTTCGAACCTTGTCGCTCTCGTAGCCGCGACGACTCCAAACAGGTTTTACGCAGCGGCGGCAGGAATCGCTGGGGCTTTCGCTTGCACGTGAAACAGGCTTGACGGGCTAGAG
The DNA here is from genome assembly GCF_052857255.1 of Amblyomma americanum. NCBI lineage: Eukaryota > Metazoa > Arthropoda > Arachnida > Ixodida > Ixodidae > Amblyomma > Amblyomma americanum. The sequence continues at coordinate 141,520,690 of NC_135499.1, read as the reverse complement.
CGTATTTCGCTCATATACAACGGCATCTCTGATATACAAACGCAGCGCTCCAAAGTTTTGGATTGCTAGAAGACCTTTCGACTCCATACCTTTACAAGTTTAGGTGTGCTGCTAAACCTCATCATGCTCGTCCCAGCAGCAAACTGAGTAACTTGACAACTTTTTAAAAGATAGGCACATCAATGCGTAGAATGTGCAAACCGGGCAACTAATTTCCATGGGCCGTTTTTCTACTGGGCTACAGGACCTCACGTACGAGTTGAATGCAAATGCTATGGCGAAAAGATTTTTACTAATACTGAAGTACTTACGCCTAAGCTGTGCTAATAGAGACATTCAAAGCTTATATTTGAGAAATGAATTGTTTTGTATTGTTTTTTTTTTTGTCAAGAAAGCCAAGGCGGTCTCAACTGAGAAAAACAAAACGAGAAAGTCAGGGCATCTGGCGCGAAGTCACAGCTTTCGGGAGCCTTTTCTTTTTCGCTTGGACACCTAGGAACAGCGCAGCAAGCGAAGCTGTCTGGGTATTAAACCATCGGCAATATCTCCGCAATTGCAAATAACGCGCTGGGCTCGTTCGACGTTAGGCGAAGATCGAGCTGCTTCATCGAATCCAGCGGCATGATCTGAACTCTTTTATATAGCTTAACTGCGGCAACTTTTTCGCGGAAATGAGTTCCCGAGGCGAAAGACTCTGGACACAAAGTATGAGCCATCAAAGCAAGGTCTCCGCACAGCACCGCCATTGCAAGACACTGCACGACGAGCAGCTGACGCATGTAAACCGAACGTACACGTATGTGCGCTCGTTCTGCTCAACGAGTACGAAGCATCGTAACCAACCGCCATCCTGTCGCATGCGCCACCAGACCATAGCGTAACCACCCGGCACAGGTGCAGTCTTTGTCGAAAGTAAAGAGACCACCACGCGCATGACCGAGGCTGCAAGAGGGCGGGTCGCGCGCTACAGCCTTCTGCAACAGATTCGGCTCTACAGTTTTCTTGAGACTGAGAAGAGTTGTGTCTATTCTTCAGAACTTGGAAACGCCAGAACTGTCGCATGAGCTTCGCAGCACAGCCTGCTGACGTCAGCTGTTATCGGCCGCGCGTCGCGTTCTGTATTTTTGAGAGATCCGACGCTCAACGCCCGGTGAAGCGTCGATGCCAAACTAACTCTAAAAGCAGTGACTAATTTTCGGAGGCGGAAACTTCGCGCACCACGTTACACGACAACAATTCCACTCTTCGTCCCAAAGACGCTCACCTTTCTGTCAGCTGCGAAGGGTATGAGGCACACACTCTGCCGGCCGTCTCCGCCCATGGCTCCGGCGATGCTGTATCGCACACTCCTCGTCACTCCCCCAACTTGGGGCACCTGAAGATTCATGGCCATCGCACAAAACCGCTTCTCGGGCCACGGTGACGACGATATGGGGCGACGTGGACCAGAGACGACGATGACGATGATGGCACGAACACGGCTACCACCACTGTACGTCCACTATCACCCATTTCTCGCTTCCTTGAGCAAAAGTATCCACAAAGACGTCTCTACAGACTCTCCCTGAAACGGGAGTTCACCCCCTCCGTGGCATGGGAAGTCTTCGCAAAGCGTAGCATTTTTCTTTTTAACTGACTCGGCTTCGTTGAAACTCACGCTTCTATTTTCTTTCTGTCCAGACAACGTTGTTACCGCTCGAAACTTACTGCATTTAATCTCAGCGTAACTTTACGCGATATCACACAGCTAGCCGTTGCTCACACTCTCTCCCGCTCGTAACCGAGGGGATCGTCTTCCCTCAACTCGAGCAACGGGACAACTTTCTCGAAGGCGCGGCGGGCTTTCCAAAAACAGCTGCATCCCAAGCACGACAAAGTGGACCGACGCTCGCGGGACCCTCCGGCGGAGCTTGTTGAGCGGTGACGCAGGTGCACCTGTCGACGTCGCCGTAATCCATGGCCGGGACCCGCCGCCGCAAGCGCCATCGTCGCTGCAGGTGGTGGTGGTGTTAGTTTCAAGCGCGAGTCGAAGACCGCGCGCGCGCGCACACAGCTGCCTGCGCTCGGCGCCGGGCTTGAGACGAGACTGCTGGTGGTTTCTAAGCGGCGCCGGGATGAACCTGGGGCGCGCGCGGTTTGCGACGACGGAGAGGGGGAGAGTGCACCGCCGAGGACGCGATTGCGGCCCGGTTGGGGAAAGGGAGATCGATTGCGCGCTGTGCCTTGCTTCCCACTGCCGGAGTGCGGGAGCTGCGCGTGCATGCGGGGGAGAGGAGGATGGAAAAACTGGGCACCTTTTTCGCGGGAAATGGAGGAAGAGGAGACTGGTGAAAGCAGAGGTGTACACCTATGCCGGTGCGCATAACGCTTGGTGTGCTTGTTCCGCCTGTTTGTTTTTTCTCTCTCTCTCTCTTTCTCTTCATAACCCTTTACTCTCCTCTTTTCTTCTCCTCTTTTTTATCTCTTTACTCTCACGGTACAGCTCTCTGCCTCTGGTTCTGGATGAAGGGTTATAACGGCTGTAGTAGTCAGTACGTGCTCGGGGAAACATGACTCTGCTTGTTTTGCCCGTGCTTTGCACTGAACTTGAGCTGGAGCTGCGGTTCTTTTTATACGGTCGCCTAGCGTTTTATTCTAGCGTATAAAATAGAGTCGCACTAAAGCTTCAAAGCTGGTATTTTCGGAGTTTTCCTCTCGCGGCGGCCATCGCCTTGGAAGCGGTTATCAGGCTGGAGCTCGGTAGGAATGTCAAAGCACCTCTAGCTTTCGGGGGGGAACTAATGTCGGTTCCTGACCGGGCTTTTAGAGTTATATCTTACGTTGCTGTTTTAAGCATCGGAATGGGCACTCGTAGATTTTTGCGCTTCGGAAAAGACCTCAGGACGCGTCTTGGTGTATTTTATTTCTAGACATGAGGCAGATTTGTATGTTTCTATGGGCTAGTTGGTTCTTGTTACTTCCGTCTCCACCTCGGTGTCAAGTGTGAGAACCTGTCGGTGAAGATGAGTACCGAGCCGAATAGATGCTCACTTGAAGCGCCCAATTTGCTTTAATTTCATTTGCGGTCAGCTATTCCAATATTTTATTCGCTGCCCTGAGCACGTCAAGTGGGCGGATGAGATTAGGAATTTTGAGGGGATAAGATGGCCACGGCTGGCAAAGAACAGAAATATTGGAGAGCCATTTGTCCTGCAGTCAGGCTGATGATGATGATGATGATGATGATGATGATGATGATGATGATGATGATGATGATGATGGTGGTGGTGGTGGTGGTGGTGGTGGTGGTGGTGGTGGCGGTGGTGGTGGTGGTGATGATGATGATGATGACGACGATGATGATGATGATGATGATGTCTGAGTACAAATAGCAAAACAGTGGCAAAGCTATTCCATCGATGCTCTTTTGGGGCAGGTTGTTGGGCATGTCAGTGTAACTGCACTCAACGCGTAAGGTCAAGCGACGATTGTCGACCTTTATGCGATAATTCCTGTAGATGAAAGAGCAGGTGTTCTGAATGACGGGCAAAGGAGAATGCCAACAAAAGATCCTCGCTTATATCCTAGTGGGGCTTAATTAGGGCGTCTTTCGCAATTGAAAATGCTGTAGGGCTTTGATAGCAGTGAACAAGATATTCATGACTCGGATTAGGATGCGCATCCAATGCATTGCGCAGTCCAATACAGTGGAAGTATTTCTCGCTCGTATCACCTACTACTTTTTTTGAAATAGGAAGTCGACTTTATCTTTTGTTCTAATTAAATAAAATTATTTTTCCTGACCTTCTACAGGAAGAGGCCTTGAGGCATGGCGTCGTGTTTCCCGCACTATGCGATACGCGTGAACTGATAAAAATTAATTATATCATGCCTTATCACCTCGCACTGCTGTCATTACGCCAATTAACCGGACCTCCAGCCGAATCGGACATACCATGGCCATGTATCCTCCGCATGCCCGAACGGCGACGCACCTGAACTTCTTCTGTGCAAGGACAGCAATGGATTGGAACGATCTTTCCATAAACGTTACCCTTCATACTAGTTGGTTTGGTTTTGTGGAGTTTAAAGTCCCAAAGAAACTCAGGCTTTGAGAGCCGCCGTAGTTCTGAGCTCCAGATGAGTTCGGTCACATGGGGTTACTTAACGTGTACTGGCATGGCACAGTACACGATCCTCTAGCATTTCGTCTTCATCGAAATGCGACTCCACCGGGTCCCGGATCGAACCCACGTATTTACGGTCAGCAGCCCAGCGCCAAAACCACTGATCCACCGCGCCAGGTCGCCCTTCACTCTAATCCCAGTCACTTCAAAACGTCCACCGAACAACTTGTCTGTTCATCTTGTCTAGCCCACCCCTCATGTAAAACCCCGCACCACCTGGATTCTTTGATGTACTGGAAATAAATCAATGAATGCGATAGCGCTCCTTATCAGTGCCCCCGATGAGCAAGTGCTGTTTAGTACAGTTGCTTCCTATTTCGTCATTATGCAGGTATATAACAACAAGTTACGCAAGCATTTAAAAGGAATTGAATTTAACTTAGCACAGCATTCAGCGCATTCTAAAACCAAGTTTAGGAGTGCGCTGCTCACGCGCTAGTGACAAGTGTTTAAAAGTTTTACATTGCACTTGAGACAGGAGTGGGAGACCAAAAACCTATTAGATTTAGTAAATTTGTCACTACTTTGGAGCAAGTAATAAATTTTTACCGAGTCAAGTTCTCAGACTTTCGAAAAGAATGTCGTGTGCCGAATGTCGTCTCACATGTTCATCTAATATGCATCTTCCATTCGAAATTAAATGCCGCTTCTCTAGAAAAAGCCCCAGCAACAACCTGCGGCTCCACTAGCTTCTTCGCGCAGGCAACCGGCAACGGGTACATTCTCTATGTGACCTCAAGCGAACATTGTCCTCAGTCTGTTCTTAGAAATTTGGCGATTAAATTGTAAATCCCATTGTCGGTGCCAGAAAGAGGCCTGAAGCAGTTCTGAAAGTCAACGTTGAATCACGGGGAAGTGCATCAGAACCTTTAGGTCAACTGAAGTTTCGATCAACTACCTGTGTTATGATCAATGCGGTCTTGTCATGATGGTCGGGTTAGTTTTACGCGGCCAGCGACGTCCTTAATCAGGCAAAATTAATTGCTCGTGAATTTCAGGTACAGGCACTAATCACATAAAACTAACACTCAAAAATGACAAGCCCGCATCGGCAAAGACTAGCACAGCTACGAAAGATCGGCCATGCTTTCTGAATCACTGTCACTTGGATGATCACTACTTCCAAATTATCTGATCTTTAGACTTCTCTTCAGGACCGAGAAATGGCGTGTAACAATTACCGATCAAGTCCCGCCTTTTGAATTCTGTCGTCTAGCCTTCTATTATTATGGAACACTTGGCAAACTATGCTTTGTTACAGTGCATCTTAAGGGGCTCTGAAGACAGACTAATATTGCTCTGTATCAATAGTTCCGCGTTCCTATAACATATAAGCTTTTTAATTCAAAACTAGGCTTTTGTGAGCTAGAGAACGCAAATAAAAATAAAAGTTGCAGGTATCGCTGCCATCTATCTTTTCGCAGGCAAACTGTGATGTCAAGACAGTTTTCTGCACTGATCCTTGAGGCTATAGGCTAAACCGCAATTCACTTCGAAGCAGTGACCATGGAGTTCTCTGTCTTGACTTCACGAGTGTAAATCGAGTAGCGCGAAAACATTTATGATTCTTAAATCCAATATTCGCAGCAATAATTGCGCCTTTTTCCGCCGATCAAACAATAGCATAGCCAGAAACCACCACAGAATCGATTTATGAAGAATGAAAACTCTATTTCCACAGCGTGCACTTAAATAACGGTGTGGGGCGTCTGCGGCGCGTGATCATCATCTTAGAGCTACCTACAGCCATGCGTTCTCATGCTAGCATCGTCCATGAACTATAATTCTGATCTATGCTAGAAACAAAAAAGCCATCCGGCGCAATTCAACAAGCACTTCTGTTGCCGAAGCCTTTCCATTTCTTAGTTACCTTATGTATATGGCACCCGTCTGATTCTGGCGAAGTGGGCACACATAGGTGCGAGATTGGAAAGTCTCTTTGCATAACATCATTTTCTGAGCCCAGACGAAAAGAAGTAGAAAGAGAAGGGAAACATTTTTTGCCATTATCGAAAATACCTGCAGCATAACCTGGAGAAAAGCCATTACTCTCGCCACAAAGGAGTTATGATAACTCCTCCTTTCGTTATTTTTCTTTCCTTTCACTCCCTAGTAACACCTCTTTCTATTCAGGTGATAAAGCGCGTGTGCTCTGATTACACGCAACGCAGCGAGAGCCAGAGCAAAAAGCAATGCTTACGAGGCCTCAGGCACCTTCCCCTTTCCCCGACTTGTTCCCGCTAACGGGCTATGAGACTTTCGCGCTGAATACCACTGCTCTGCAGTGCTTTTCTTCGCCTTGAAGCAATGTTGTTCGTGTGGTTCTGATTTTTTGCTTCGGTGCCGTCCTTGTTGCACTTGCTCTGAACACTGCCCGAGGCGCCAACAGGCGCGTCTCTTGAAAGATAGAATGTGTTCTTTTCCTCGCGCGTGTGCTTGCGTGCTGCTTGATGTTTATGCTTGCGGAAACCAGTACTTTTGTCGTGTAGTGAATTTTTCGCTTTCTAAATACACTCTCATTCTTGAGTAAATTTTCCGAGCCCTTGTTCAGATAGTCGTTTAGTCCTCGAGTGTTCCGATAACGGTTTGAGTGCATACAGTGGGATGAATGTTCGCGTTATGGCGGGAAACTACCGGCATTTAATATTGGTGGACTTGCAGGAAACTGCAGGAAACAAATTCAGCCCAAAAAGGATTGTATTCTGACGACTTTCAACCCAAACTTGCAGGCCTGCACTCTATGGTAGTTAATTTCGTTCTATTATAAAACGTTTATTTCTTAACAAAAAAAAGCTAGAACACCTTCTCTTTTTTTGTATTAGTGCATTCAGCTGGGGCGTCAGAAAAGCGCTCTTACTTGAAGACAGTGTTACTTTTTATTTAATGGAATTCAATTTAAATTATAATTACAGCATGTTAGAAAGACAATGATTTATTACTTACAAAGCTGCTTGATAAATATGCGTATTCTTCTGGACATAACAGACAATGTCAAAGTTGGCGGTCTGTATCTATTATGACAAGTTTGCGTCAAAAAATCTTCATATATTGGAGCGCTAGTAGTTAACGAATGTGTCCAAGGGACGCGAGCATCGAAATACCACGTAGCGTGAGCGTCATCGCTATCATCGTTTGCGCCTAATCCTTAAAGTCCATTTTTTTTTATTAGAGGAATCAACTCAAAAAGACGAAGGACGAAAAAAGTAATGGCACACTTCTATCATTCTCACTGGCTTCCTCTAATAAGAATGTACCAACTGATCCAGATATCGACTCTCCTGTCGTCCGTTGTTTGTTTCTCATCTTCTGTATAATGAGCTTAAATTCGTCTAGCTGTCACAATTCCTCAATAACGATTTAATGACCTTCAAAGCGATAGACACTGGTTGTCAGTGTTCTTCAAATGTGAGTTTTGGTAGGCGTATTCATAGTTACTAACAAAAATGGACTGCGTGACCTACTCAGCGAACAAGATGTTGCATGGAAAAACGGTTACCAGTGCCAAGGAAGAAAAAAAATTCTGGAGACACTTAAGCTTATGATATGACGCGATAGCGTCAATTGCTCCCTTCAACAGCCTAGGGTTCTCTTTCATATCACTACACAGACACTGACGCTGTCGGACAAGACACACAAGACCTCACTTTAACCAAGTCAAACGAACGTGGCTCGGTGGTCTATTAGATAAGCAGGCCACATAACATGATTTCACTGTAATAAATGTCATGCTTATAAATCCCTGGTCAGGCTTCTTGAATACGCGTCAGTTGTGTGGTCACCTCATCTTGCGCATGGAAATGATAAACTTGAGTCGGTACAAAAAAGGCAATAAGATTCAATTTTAGCCGCTATGTTCGTAAATTTTTCACTTAAAAGCACTACCATGTGTTATCACTAACTTCGCTCGAGCATCGACGAAAGTGTGACCGGATTATCATGCTACACGAAATTGTGCTCAAGTCCATTTCTTTAGCTACCCCTATTTCATTTAACAGTAATTCTGCTCGTGTGACCCGCCGGAGCAATTCTATGAACATTACACCACTCAGGTCTTTCCTCGATTGTCATAAATTTTCTTTTTTTCCCGCCCACAGCTGAGCTGTGGAATGAACTTTATGGCTCGTTGCGACACCTACTGACTGAGCTTTTGTCAAACAAGTGCCTATGTGTGTATTGTGATTTTATTTATTTTTCTATTTAACCACTCCTGCAATGTCTCACACTGAGACAGCAGTATTTCTAAATAAAAAAGAAAGTACCTCTGTGGTCCAGGGGCAACGTGTCTGACGAGGGATCCCAGGGCCACGGGTTCGATTCCCATCTCGCCCCAGTTTCCTTTTGAGTGCAATTATTTCACTGTACATTCCTAAAAGTCACAATGACATTTTGAGTCAGGTTACGACCTTATAATCACAATTTATGTGATGTTTTATTCACTTTTCAAATCCACCGCTCCTCATGATGTCACTACCTTTTCGACAAATGCGTAGTTTCTCGCAGGGCCTGGTTCTTCGCCGGGTTCTCACATTAACCCTTTGGCACTAATGCGAACAAAAGTAGACCGCAAACACAGATGTTTTTTTTTCTTCTGAAGCACAGTCACTTTAATTGACATTCAAGAATTGTTGAAGAACACATGTTTTGATACTGAGATCAAGCTAAAAGCTTGATCTCAGTATCAAAACTTCCGCATTTACCGAGCTCAAATTCAAGTTTTTCTTAATGTCAGTTCTTTATTCTTTAGACTCAAATGCCTGTACTGGCAAAATTTCGCATACAGTTGGACACACGCGTACATATATACACCTGCTCATTTCCACTCTAAAACGTACACAAACGATCAAGACTTGATTCATCATTCCTCTGAATCCGTCGACGTTTCGTCGTCGTCATCATCCTCTTCGTTGCTCTTATCTTGATCAGCAGGCTTTCTGACGAAAGGCGCAGGCTGGAAAAGGAAGTTAGAGGAACAAGTCAGTAAACTACTTGAGCTGTATGAAGCAGTCACATTACGACTCCTTCCTTCAAACGGTGTAATAAAGCGTTTCGGCAATGACGGCCGACTGATGATTGGCTCGTTTGCAAGTCAGGTGTCGACTGCTCAAGACCACCTTCATTGAAAGTACTGTAAATAGACTGCTGAGGGGGGAGGGAGGGACAGACTGTGCTTCTCTATCGCCATGCGAGAATTATTGCTAGTTGCTCAGTCAAAACAAAAAACAAAATCGCGTAGGAAGCCAGTTGCACATCAAGAACGCATTGTCTGCCACTGTGTTCACACAAGCTCGTTATTTCGTATATAGGCTTAACGGCTCCGATTTGGGGATATAGTTATGGTAATATTTTTAAAAATACGTTCCAGAAGTGCGCAAAATGCTCAGAACATTGCGCGCGTGTTCTTCAAGCATGTTTCCTTCTTCTTTGTCCCAGCTCCTCCGCTCGCTCAGTTGATTTGCCTCAGTGCGAAGAACCCTTAGGGCGAAAGTGCTCATACGCTCATCAATTGACATCGACCAAGAATCTTGTCCCCGTACGTACGTACGTACGATCTTGTGCCGCTGACTACCAACCCGAGTTGCTACCCGAGCTTAGCCGAGTAGATCGGGGTAAAGGTGAGAGACACGGTTAGCAACGTAGTTATTGCTGTCACTTGTTTAGTCCTGGGAAAGACCGAAAACTTTGGAAGTTTTTCTTCACTGCGCTTTCAGATAGAATCGAGCGTTGCTTAGGATTTCAATATTTTGGTTTCCTTCAACTTACCAAGTGGCTCAGAAGGGCGTCGAGTGTTGCTCGGAGGCTGTCGGTGAGGTAGGCAAGCTGAGCGTATACTTTGGCGGCCGATTCGGAGGCAAGGTGAGCGACGGGCGCGAGCCGCTTGTTCAGTTCCGGCGAGATCTTGGTGTACGTCTCCTGGATTCCGCGGGCCAGTTTCGAGTGTTCGGTAACGACGGCGACGGCTTGGTGAACGGCGTTTTGGGACACGAGCAGCACTCTGCCGGGCAATGCCTGTGGACGAGGAACAATGCAAGACACGGCTGTGCGTCAGCAAAGCGCACGACGCTCTTCCTGTCACAAGCGGCCACGCGCGATTATAATTATCGCCTCGATTCTCACGCTTAAAAAAAAGCGCACGTGATTCTCTTTACTGCACTCGCACCCCGCGAAAGTATAATCTTGTGCAGCAAAGAATATTGCAACACCTGCCGACTGTCACGAAAGAGGAAAGGTGCCCGTCAGGCCTCGGTGATTGTATAGCCAATGGCCTTACCCCAAGATTGGCATCGCTGGAAATTCGCTACCCGTCAAGCCTTGTATGGTCAATGGCCTTACCCCAAAAATGACATCGCTAGAAATTCGCTTCTCACCAGGCCTTGTATAGTCAATGGCCTAACCCCACGATTGACATCGCTGGAAATTCGCTGCCCGTCAGGCCTTGTATAGTTAATGGTCTTACCCCATGATTGACATCGCTGGAAAATCGCTGCCCTTCAGGCTTTGTATGGTCAATGACCTTACCCCAAAATTGGCATCGCTGGAAATCCGCTCCCCGTCAGGCCTTGTACAGTCAATGGCCTTACACCAAGATTGACATCACTGGAAATTCGCTGCCGGTCAGGCCTTGTATAATCAATGGCCTTACCCCAAGACTGACATCGCTGGAAATCGCTGCCCGTCAGGCTTTGTATAGTGAATGGCCTTACCCCAAGATTGACATCGCTGGAAATTCGCTGCCCGTCAGGCCTTGCACCGTGAATGGCATTACCCCAAGATTGACATCGCTGGAAATTCGCTGCCCATCAGGCCTTGTATACTGAATGGCCTTACCCCAAGATTGACATGGCTGGAAATTCGCAGCCCGTCAGGCCTTGTATAGTCAATGGCCTTACCCCAAGACTGACACCGCTGGAAATTCGCTGCCCATCAGGCCTTGTATACTGAATGGCCTTACCCCAAGATTGACATCGCTGGAAATTCGCTGCCTGTCAGGCCTTGTATACTCAATGGCCTTACCCCAAGATTGACATCGCTGGAAATTCGCTGCCCGTCAGGCCTTGTATAGTTAATGGCCTTACCTCAAGATTCACGTCGCTAGAAATTCGCTGCCCGTCAGGCCTTGTATGGTCAATGGTCTTACCCAACGATTGACATCGCTGGAAATTCGCTGCCCGTCAGGCCTTGTATAGTGAATGGCCTTACCCCGAGATTGACATCGCTGGAAATTCGCTGCCCGTCAGGCTTTGTATAGTGAATGGCCTTACCCCAAGATTGACATCGCTGTAAATTCTCTGCCCGTCAGGCCTTGTATAGTCAATGGCCTTACCCCAAGATTGACATCGCTAGGAATTCGCTGCCCGTCAGGCCTTGTATAGTTAATGGCCTTACCCCAAGATTGACATCGCTGGAAATTCACGGCCCGTCAGGCCTTGTATAGTCAATGACCTCACCCCAAGATTGACATCGCTGGAAATTGGCTACCCGTCAGGCCTTGTATAGATTGACGCCAAGATTGACATCGTTGGAAATTGGCTGCCCGTCAGGCCTTGTATAGTAAATGGCCTTACCCCAAGACTGACATCGCAAGAAATTCGCTGCTAAAACTAACATTTTGTTATGTTACGAAAGTTATAAATAGGGTATGCTTCGAAAACTCTTTATCAGTAATAGTTTTTCGGCAATAACTCGACACCTAATCACAAAAATGAAGCCAGGAGCGGGCATCAGGTAGCAATATATAAAGATTATTTTGAATGTCCGGTTATTAGCTTCATTCGTGAATAGGGAAATGCGGGGTTCACGCTAAAAAAATAACGCCCTTCACAGCTTTGAACCCTTTTAGACATATCCTCCGCTTTTTGTTCTTCATTATCTATTACATTTCAAGTACCAAAAAGAGTATGTCAAAATTTCTACAGTATCGATTAAAAGCAAAAGTGTCTTCTCGCAGTATTTTTTTCTCGGCATTATTTACAGCATCGAAGTGGAAAGTTGTAGCACCACAACTGGCACATATTCTTAGAAGTCCCACACCTTGGCTTTCCAGAGTTCCAAGGACGTGGACCGCTTCATGCTTGGTTGTAGTGTAAACACTACTAATATATAGACAACATATATTGCTGTAGTATATGTAGGTGCAGTAAACATACCTTCGCTGTCTCCGGATTAGGGTCGTTGAGCAGAGCCTTGAGCCAGCCAGCGTCCGAGTGCAGTTCGTCGAGGATGTCCTTGAAGCTTTTGGTGTTGTCCAGTAGGCCGTCCTTCATCTTGTTGAGCAGGCCCAGCGCCTGCTGAAGCTGCGTGGCCAGCTCCGAGGCGCGCTGCTGGAACAGCTGGTACTGCTGCTGGCCCTTGAGGGACACGTACTGGCGCACCTTTTGGCCTACGTTGGCCACGCGGCTAGGCAGCTGGGAGTCCTCGTAGTGGCTCTGCTCAACAGAGGCACCCAAGGCAGCCAGCTCCTACGACGGGTGACAAGGAAAGAACATGTAAAAGCTCACGCATGCCACCGCCTAGAAAGTGCTAGAGCTTGCTGCCATCACGTCTGCGTCAGTAGTATGTGATGAGCACTAAAATTAGTCCCAGTCCACCAGACCACTAAGCAGCCGTATTTCGATGGAGGCGAAACGGAAAAGGCGCCTGTGGGCTATGCGATGTCAGTGCACAACAAACAACCCCAGGCGGTCGAAATTTATCTGAAGCTCTCCACTACGCTATTCCTCGCAGTCCTTGTGTTCGCTTTGGGTCGTTAAACCCCAAATTTTACAATTTCTTTTACATAAAACGCCTCCAGATGACATCCCCACTTGAAGCGATCAGCGCTGACCACTAGAATGTGCGCGTTCAGTATATCTCCCCTGAGAAAATGACAAAAGAGGATGCGGTATATCTACTGGATGGCACAGAAGCAAAAGAATGAAAGACACTGAGAAGAAGTACTGGGGCAGCGCTAGCGAATGACTGGTTCAGCAACTAGATCGCCTTGAAATGCGCCGGCCACGTCGTTCAGCTGACGAACGCCGAAGAAACGCTGCATAGAAAATCAAATAGGGTACCAGAGGCGCCAGAGTACTCAATGGAAAACTGTGGGGAATTAATACGCTCCCTCAAATTGCTTGTTCGAAAAATACTTCTGCAACGACCTGTTCGGAATTTTCTGCTCCATTTGCGACCGAATATCGCCCCCAAAAAATGCCTCCATGGTCCGGAAGGAGCACGTCGTTCTTCTGGAAGCCTCACTCAATAGCAAAAAGATACCGAGTGCATGCTCTGTGTAATTTCCTAAACGATCACATTCCTTCACTATATAAATTCGGTAGCATGTCTTCTTCATCACCAAAGAAACGGCATGTACTACTCTGTTCAGTTCGTAGCAGGGCTCCTCCTTCAATCTATTGCCGGCTTGCCAAAAAAAAATGCAACTTGCCGAATGTAGCCAAGAATAACAGTCTCAAATGGATCACGGTAAAGTTACTGGCAAATGCCATGACAGACTTTCCACGTTATTCGTCTAAGAAGCAGCTCCTTGATTCTTCAAAACAAGAACGCTACGTTTTTGACGGTAGCGGTCTGCTACTGCCTGCGCTGGTTTCATATAGGCACCCTGCTATGAGTGCATATTGTGATTTGCACTCGAAGAAATTAAATTCGGAGTCCTCACCACCATATTAGTCGCGAATTACCTCTACGCTCTCTACGCTGACAACTGAGCGCGCCTTATTTTTTCATCGTTTTTATGGTGTGCCTGCCAGGGATACTAAATAACAGACTTCAGTGGCAATTTTCATGACAGCACTTCTGTGTTCAGCACGTTGCACACAGAATGTGTATACCAACGGTAACGCTTGAGGCGTCTCGTCTATCCCACGCACACTGGTCACCTGTCATCCTATTCATCGTTTCATCATCATCATCATCATCATACCAACGGTCCGTCACTGGGCCACTTAATGCCCCAAGAGAATTAGTAATACGCGTCCGCGTTTTATGCAAGCAGGGTTAATTGTACGGTTGATTGGAGGACATGGTTAATTGGAGAGATATGGGAAGAGGCCTTTGCCCTGCAGCGGGCGTATACTCAGGCTGGTGCTGATGCTGATGACAGGACCATGCTGCGCTAGAATCGTTCCGAAGAAAGAACTTGTGGCATGCCAATAACATAAAAATTAATGCGCTAGAAACAGAAAAGTTATGCCAGACGTGTTGGTAATAACACCGATCCCGCTGCCCCTTAAGCTTAAGCCTTCTTGGTGTCCTGGGCCTCAGAAGTCCGCAGTAAGGAGGAATCTATATCAAAGCTTCATGGAGAAATGTGTGAAATTAAAATTCAAATTCTCATATCTTTATGTGAGAGCAAAATCGCAATTCTTACTTAATTATGTTTTCCGCACAATCTGTGAGCTCAAACAGCGCGTCGTTTCGTAATGCTTCTGTGGCGCCAAACTCTTAAACGACTTAAAATCGTCCCAGCCAACTTTTGTCATTAGGGTCGTCATTACGAAAAGAATAAGAAGACTCAATTAGCTTCCTTGTCAGATCCTCCCTTTAAACCTCTTTAAGGTATACCCTCTAAATTGCTCGATTAGGAGACTCAGGGGTGTTCACGAAAATGAAAGCCGTCCCAATTAGACATGGAAACTTCTGATCCCGTTTCAAAAAGAAAAGCAGGATCCAAAATACGGAGCGAAGGTTTCCACCAGCCGAACCTCAGTGCAAGCTTTTAAATGAAGTCTCTTGCGGGCGTGCGAATGAGAATGGATAGCAGGACGGCGGAAGAAGCAAGATAAGGAGAGTGTCGGCATGTGATTTTGACGGAAAAGCTCTCACAGAAAAGATTGGCAAACGCGCGACGTACATCCGACGTCACGTGACAGCAGAATATTGGGTAAGAGAGTAAGGCACTAGTCTTTCTTTGTCCCAAGTCCAACATTCTGGGACAATTATTTTGAATATTGGTAAACTGCAAGGTACTGGTACAGGAACATCGAAGGTAATAGTCTTTCTTTTATAGTGTTTTCATCGTTCGCATCGAGCAGTTAAGACTGTAATAAAAACCAGAAGCAGCGATAAT
This sequence comes from Amblyomma americanum, assembly GCF_052857255.1. Taxonomy (NCBI): domain Eukaryota; kingdom Metazoa; phylum Arthropoda; class Arachnida; order Ixodida; family Ixodidae; genus Amblyomma; species Amblyomma americanum. Next base: position 141,505,459 of record NC_135499.1, on the reverse strand, counting down.
TTTGCATGCAGCATGCATATTTCATTCACATTGCGTTGTTATATTTCATTTTGCAGTTTACGACTGTATTTTGTTTTACTTTGTTTTATTGTGTGGTACTGCATTGTATTATATTATGCGGTATTTTATTGTATGTATTGTTATGTAATCTATTGTATTGTACGGTAAAGGTACGGTTAGTGCAGTAAAGAACGGTACGGTGCGTTACGGTACGGTACGGTGTGTGGTGTGGTGTGGTGTGGTGTGGTGTGGTGTGGCGTGGCGTGGCGTGGCGTGGTGTGGTGTGGTGTGGTGTGGTGTGGTATGGTGTGGTGCGGTGCGGTGCGGTGCGGTGCGGTGCGGTGCGGTGCGGTGTGGTGCGGTGTGGTGTGGTGTGGTGTGGTGTGGTGTGGTGTGGTGTGGTGTGGTGTGGTGTGGTGTGGTGTGGTGTGGTGTGGTGTGGTGTGGTGCGGTGTGGTGCGGTGGGATGCGGTGCGGTGTTATGGTTTAGGTATGATACGGGTATTGTACGGGTATAGTATGGTATTGCGTTGTATTTATTGTACTACATCGCAATGCATTGCATTGTATTCTGAATTGTTATATCGAAATGTATCGAGCGATGGCTTTGATTTTAAGCAGTATAGGCAAGGAACGCCGTTAATCAACTATTTTTTTAATTGGAGCAGAAATTAGATATCCATGGCAAGACATTGTGTACAACAAAACGAGCACGCACAGGGTAACAAAGAACTAACACACAAGCGCACTGTGTAGCGCTCTGATTCTTCATTCCCCTGTGCGTGCTCATTATAAAAATCTGCTACAAAAATTCTGTTAGGAAAATCAGAGAGCTTCGCCGACTCGGCTTAAGCTACACAATGCACCGCGCCGTCTTCCTCTCTCCTTCCCCCTCTCTCCCTCTTTCTCTATTGTCCTTTCTTCCTTTCGCTGCGGAGCTCATTTACAGAGCTACTATTCCTGTGATGTCTTTGTATCAGTCTCTGTAGATAGAGATGGCAATGATCGCGGCGCCGAGCCGACTGACTCCGCTCGCAACAACTGTCATTTTCTTTGCCTGCCCCCGCGGCCCTGAGCACAAAGGAAATTCCTCCACGTGCTCTTCCACCGCACTAGTCGCCCGCGTTTGATCTCACTGTGAAACACCGACCTTTCTTTAGTGCGTATACAGGACGCTCACAAAAATGATTTTCATTAGAGATTAATCACCCCGTAATTACACTGAGCGCCGTCTCTTGCTTATTACTTCGAAAGATCACTGAACATATAGATTCAGCAGTTCACTTAGGTTGCATAAAACGTTCATCACGTTCACTGTGCCACTGGTTATGATAATAAACGCCTTGTTACGAGTGACCTACTTTGTTCTCGCAATAACCTGTTGCCCGGCGTTTCGGCGGATTAATCTAAAAATGCAGTCTCTATCTCATTTAATCGCCTTTCGTGCGCTGCTACCGGATCAGCGATTGCGCGAGTCAGTAGTATGATCTCGCCAATCAAAGAACTTCGCGGTGTTTTGGTTACGGGTGCCACTATAGATGCATCCCAGCGTGAGCAGGGAGCGTTGATTGATGCCCTCCGCAACGATGCGCAACCAACCCTGCATCCTGTCATACCTGAGAGATACGTTACACAAGGCTTTCCAGGAGCGAGGGCCCTATAAATCACTGTGGATTGCCTGTCAAGCTCGGCTCGCTTCTCTCGAGCAAACTGCGCATTCCGGGAGCTCGCCGGTCGTGCGTCTCCATTTTTATATGAGTATTTGGGAAAAAACTGCGCGCAAGCATGCGACCCGGAAGTCCCTTGAGTTTGTCAGTTGTTTCAGCGAACGCTAGTACAATAGGAAGCACCTTACGTCATCGTCGGGGGGGGGGGGGGGGGAATCGAGATGAAAGAAAGCGGAGAGAAGGATTTTGTGACGGCGAACGAGGTTGCTCCGACTTCACGTCCACATGAGACGCCATTGTACGTATAAGTACTTCGTACTACAAAGCACAGCGACCACACAAAGCCGACAGGAGTCGAACCTCCAACTTTATTATCAGCGCCGAGAAACGCGTGCTGAACAATTTAAGCAAGATGGATTCAACTGCTCAGTACGCTCTAGGCGCATATGAGTAAAAGTCGTATGAGGCTGCAGGAGTACTGCAATGTATTTTTTACACACATTCATGCCGGAGCCCTCCACTACGGCACCTATTCTTCCTTTCTTCTTTCACTCCCTCCTATATCCCTTCCCTTACGGCGCGGTTCAGGTGTCCAAAGATATATGAGACAGATACTGCGCCATTTCCTTTCCCCAAAAACCAATTATTATTATTCATGCATCCCCTGAGTATCTCGGAAATAGCACGTTTTGCTGGTGTGTTGAGGGTGCAGTCTAGAGACCTTTGTGGAGTCTTGACAAAGAAAATGCGCCCTCTATGTGGAATTTAAAATAAAAAAAGCATTTTCAGAAAGGTCGTCTGTCAATGTTATCCTAATACCAGGCAGGGACTTGACAATGACACCACTCCCCATCCAGTTTGCCTAACGTCTACTTCCTTTCACGAAGCACTTCAATAAAGGAAGCACTTCAATAATAGGCTAACCTAATTAAGCCAACTTCTTATTCTTATTCCTCATACATAGAGCAGAAAATATTAAACAGCAAAGCACCGAGGCGCCTCTCGCCCAATCAACTCCAGGCGAGGAGGATGGAGAGTAGGAAACTGAGACGTTAAGAAAATCTTCTCAGAGCAAAAAAATAATAATAATAACAAAGAGGGGGAAGGGGGAGGGGAGTTAAGACAGGGACTCAGCCTTAAGTGACTCTCTGATCCGGTGAGGCCGGGTAATTGATGGCTTCTCCGCAAAGGCGAGGCGCTTAAGACATCGTAAAACCCTGGATCCACTTTCCCCTCCGCCGAGTGATTAACAGCGCCGTCCGTCTTGCGTTGAGTGTCGCGATAAACGAGCTGGTTCCGGAAGTTTGCACGCACGGGTTTGGTGCGTGACGTGCGGTTGACGCTCGCTCACCGCGGTGAGAGCTGAACGCTGGGCTGCGGCTGAGCCGCATTTGTTCGGTGCTATAGAGCCTCCGTAAACGATCTTTTCCCTCGGTTCGCCCCTCGAATAGTTATCGAAAGGAGGGAGGGCTTAGTGATGGCGCATTGATTGATCAACTACACGTCACGTTCAGGTCAGGTCAAGGAGGTGGTGTTTCCAGGTGCCAAATAACTCAAATTACGAATCGTGCAGTTGAAGTTTCGACGAAAATCAGTCTAGTCAGGCATGGTGGTACGATAAAATGAAGAAGCCGTCACTGACCATAGTCGAAAGAAAGGAAAAACGTTTCAAAACCCGCTCGAAAGACATTTCGAAACCCGCACTGGTTTCGAAACTTTCTTTTTTTCACAATGATCAGTGACTGCTTCTTCATATCATCAGAAATAGGGTATCAAATAGATCTGTTTGATTATGCGAGTTAGGAAACTCCCCATCTGGCACATGCGGCGGAATCGTGCACTGTGGATGGTATGGTACTAAGCTCGGGCGTTAGCCGACTGTTGCGCCACTATAGTCGGATACAACTCAAGTACGAAGCGCCAAATGCCCCTCAAGGGTGTCCCTCCAGCCAATGGCGTCGACCGATTCCCCCTTCTCCCCCTTGACCAATCCCCTTGGTCCGGATAGCGGGAAATCGCAGGGAGTGGCAGACGAATGGGGAATAAGCAAGGCATAATTGAATTAACCGCGGCGTCGTGAAAATCTGTCGACGCCATTGCCTGGAATACCTCCTTTGAGGGGCATCTACAGCTTCGTTCTTGAGCTGTATCCGACTACAGCTGTGTCAGTAAGATGAAGCACCCGACGGTGCTCGAAACATGTACGAGATGGAGAAAGAAGGGTTAGAGGGTGCCGCCAAGAGCTACGTGCTCGTAGGTGGCGCTACCATCTTCTTGGAATTGGCTCCAGAAATCGTTCGCGGGGCTTACTGCGTAACTGGACCATACATTGTCGCCACCGATGCTTGGTGCCGAGTGCTAGCCTTTGCTTTTGAGGTACTTGCTGCAGATGTACGTTTTGAAGCGAAAAGCTTCACTACGCTAGTCAACTCCGCGCTTCGCGCGAGCCGGCGTATGTCGGAGCACGAGTGACGTCACGCACGGCGCAGGTGGCCGCCGCCGACTCTTTCTCTCTGTCTCGATCGCTCCCTAGACACTACTGCGCATGCGCCACTAGTAGCACCGAGCCACAAGTGTTCCGCCGCTGCGCAGCGCCGCGCCTTTCCTCGAAATCGAACTTTCAATTTTCAGTTGTCGCTTTCTTCTCTACCTCACTCCTTTATCTCTTCCTTTAAGGCGCGGTTCCGGTGTCGACCGAGATATGTGAGGCGGTTACTGTGCCATTTCCTTTCCTCAAAAGCCAAACAAAACAAGTGAGCCGACGGCGTTCATAGAATTCATTGGCGTTGACATCTTTGCAAAGGCCGTTCATTAATAATAATAATAATAATTGGTTTTGGGGGGATAGGAAATGGCGCAGTATCTGTCTCATATATCTTTGGACACCTGAACCGCGCCGTAAGGGAAGGGATAAAGGAGGGAGTTCATTTTCACGAAAGGAAACGCGCACAACCGGCTCCGTGGTTCAGTGGAGACCTCAATCTTGCTTTCATGTACATGGCTTGGCGTTGGTGTCCAACTAATAATAATAATAATAATTGGTTTTTGGAGGAAAGGAAATGGCGCAGTATCTGTCTCATATATCGTTGGACACCTGAACCGCGCCGTAAGGGAAGGGATAAAGGAGAGAGTGAAAGAAGAGAGGAACAAATAGGTCCGTAGTGGAGGGCTCCGGAATAATTTCGACCACCTGGGGATCTTAAACGTGGACTGACATCGCACAGCACACGGGCGCCTTAGCGTTCTTCCTCCATAAAAACGCAGCCGCCGCGGTCGGGTTCGAACCCGGGAACTCCGGATCAGTAGTCGAGCGCCCTAACCACTGAGCCACCGCGGCGGGGCGCTGCAAAAGACCCGCTTTGAGTGTGTTCCGCACACTGGATAGGTGGCGCGCCCTCCCTGCCACCCTGGGAGGTGGCATGCAGGTAATGGTTGATGCGAGAGATTGATTACCAAATGAACGCTGCGGCCTAGCTATTGCTGCAGTGCCGCATGTCAGCCACAACGCTGTCAGCGCTAATGCATTCAGGCCACATCTCTCTCTCCCCACCGCCACATGTATCAAAGCACAGATGAGGCGTCCGCATATCGAGGGAGCCAGTTATGCGCCCTTCCTTTCCTCAAAGCCATCGCCGTCTAGAACATTGTCAACGCCAATGCCAATGAACACAGTGAACGCCGACATCCTTCGCTTTGTATACAAAATCCTGGATTAGCTGTGCTAACCCACTCTTCAATTTTTTAATCGTGACTTCGTTTTCGCCTTGCCGAAACGCCAGACAACGTGTAGCGAATAAATTATCCTAACAACGCGGAAGCGTTTCTCTTGCTACATTCTCGCGGCGTTTGCTTTCGGCAAACACAAATCAAACAGCGCACACTGAGCTGTTGTATGCTAGCTCACTGACTAGCGGCTCATTGTATACGGAGCTCTCGTTTCCCCCTGTTCCGAACTCTTCCAGTGCACCCTCCTTTTTCTTGCATCTTAATAATAATAATAATAATAATAATAATAATAATAATAATAATAATAATAATAATAATAATAATAATAATAATAATAATAATAATGATAATAATAATAATAATTGCTTTTATCGGGAAAGGAAATAGCGCAGTATCTGTCTCACATATCGGCAGACACCTGCACCGCGCCGTAAGGGAAAGGATAAAGGAGGGACTGAGAGAAGAAAGGAAAAAAGAGGTGCCATAGTGGAGGGCTCCGGAATAATTTCGATTACCTGGGGATCTTTACCGTGCACTGACATCGCACAGCACACGGGCGCCTTCTCGAACAGAACATGGTGAACGCGCCCACACTCAGCAGCTATCCTTGTTTTCTTTCTTTTTTTCATGTAGAGCCTGCGCGCTGTGTGTGTGACTTGCGCTCGTTCTATCCTTCGCACTGTGTCGTCTCTGCCATCTCCTTTTCTTCAGATTTCCTCGCTCTTTATCCAAGTCCAGCTTTGTTTACGATCTTTTTCTGACGTAAAATCAAATCGTCATTGTCATCGTGCTCTCCTTTCTTTTTATGTACGCCGCGCGGTACTTGAAATTCAGAAAGAATATCGCACGACACACAAAGCTACAATTGCGTTCCAGCACACTCGTCCTAGATATTTACGGAGCTACCCTCATCGAGATTCTAGAGCTGCCGTCAGAACAATAACGTTTCTCCATCTTTTATATTGCTTTTTACACGTAGCTGTACAGAGACAAAAGCGCTGCCAGATGCCGACCCTTGCCTCTCCAGCGAACCATTGTGCCGAGTCTTTGAATACCGCCTTTTGTACGGTTAGTAACGTAACCTTTTCCCCACATTTCCACCCCACCTACACTGCGATTAGTAGCGCACTTTAAAGCGAGGTATAGGTACCTTGTCCAGGGTGTCCTCCGCCGCGGCCAACGCGTTTATGGTCTGCGTGCGCGCCTGCTGGCTCCAGGCGTTGTACGCGTTGGCCAGGGTCTCGCGCGGGTGGCTCACGGCGCGCACAGCTTGCGAGGCCAGGCTGGCGCCGTAGTCGCGCGCATCCTTGATGATGTCCTGCGGCGAGTTCTGCTTGACGGCCGGGTAGCTCTGCTCGATGCGGTCCAGCCCCTTGCACGCCAGGCTGTCCACGTAGTTGATCGGCCGCGCGAGCTTCTCGAGCAGGGGCAGCGAGTGGCCCACGGCGTACGCCGCAGACTTCTCGGCCGTGCTCAGCGTGTAGCCCAGCAGGCCGCTGCGGTCCTTGACGTGGTTGTAGGACTGCTTGGCCGTGTCCAGCGCGCTCACCACGGCCGGAAGGCTGGTCACGCGGCTCACGAAGTGACTCCGGATCACCGGCTGGCTCGTCGTCTCAGGCATGGCTGCCGAAAGGGAACAAGGGTCTGTTTCAATGAGATAGCTATAAAACCCTCGTCTGGGAAAAAAAATATGTCGTCGCTCATAAAATTCGCCCATTGGCTGGGATGAAGTGACGTCACCAGGGCTGATAATCATTATTGGCTGAAGGCAAGCGACGTCACCAGACCGGAAATGATGTCACTTCTGTTAAAGACATCAGCAGCTTGTAATGCTATCGCAGTGCCAACACAGAAGGTAATTAGGTATCCCTGCGACTTTTCTTTATTTATTTCCTTAATTTGTCCACAAAAGCGAGGAATAAGCGGTATAACGTTCAGTTTATTTAAATTATCCTTTTCGCAGAGGGGGGTAAATAGCCCAAGAATCGACAATGCAAGGCTTAACACGGCACATCTACGGAACGTAATACAATGCTCAATTTACGCAATACAATACAGGACACAATAAAACAGTAATGTTTGCCGTGAATGAGCAGTGAACTGCGAACAGCCATACTAGCAATCATATTAGAGTCAGTTTCTACGCCTCTGCTTCCCAATCCTGCAACAGCCTCCCTGAGGCTAGCATTATGTGTAAATAGTTAAAATAACATAGTCATTTCGAGGTGAAATTGAATCAGAAACTATGTCCTTCCAGCTGGAACCCAATCAGTTCCAGCTAGAACGTCTTCTTCTTTGAGCTGCTAAATGCCGTTTCCAGCTTTATTATTGAAATCGTATCCAGCTAGACCGTTTTCTGCTCCCAGGTGAAAAACTGCCACCTACAGCTGAAATCTCCGCCGCTTCCAACTGCGACACTCTTTTTGCAGCTATTTCATCTGGAAATACAAAAGATCTTTTCCAGTTCGAACTAGTGTCTCTATTTTGATGTGGGAAAGCAATGTGAAAATCAGCTCTGGACAGTGATATTCACAGTCATATGTAACATGTTAGTGCAGTGTTTCCTTCGTGTATAAAAAATCACTTCAGGAAACGGAAACGATGGCGTAGTTCCAGACGTTGTCTGGCAGCTTGTCTGCTCGGTGCATGAATTATATGCTGTCTGCTGCCGGGCACTGCCGCTCAAGCCTTCTAACGCTTTGGCAGGCCCGCATTTCTACTGGAATGAGGAAATAAAAATTATTATTATTATTATTATTATTATTATTATTATTATTATTATTATTATTATTATTATTATTATTATTATTATTATTATTATTATTATTATTATTATTATTATTATTATTATTATTATTATTATTATTATTATTATTATTATTCCGTAAATACGTAGAAGTCGCGCCAATGATCTCAAGGCTCCGCCATCAGTAACGATATCGGGAAAACCGCAACCCACAACAGTGGAGCGGTAAGCAAGGTGTTTAACTTTAGTTAGCAGCAGATATGCCAACAAAGATCCAGGGACCTCCGTTTATTCCGAGTTTTTGACGTGCATGTTACCAATAAAAGAAATCAGTGAAGCTAGCTCTCTCTATCTTAAGGTGATAGAAAGGCCTAGTTGGCAACGAATTACAAGAACAGCAATAAATAAATTTTATCTCGTTGTAACGAACAAAATCGACATGGTAGAACGTCAGCTTTCGGCAATTCAATGCGCGCAACGCGTCGGCTATTCCCAGTTCTTGAGGACAGAAATTAACGGCGTAGCTACTGAGTATGTAAGTCAGTCACGAAAGCAATGATAGAGAAATTTCTCTGCGCAATAGTCAGACTGAGGATGCGGGCGTTGTAATTACCAGGAACTTCCAAGTGCATGTGTGTTTTGGTTTATGAACTGTCGTGTATAGAGGAGATAATCAGAAAGAATACGGAAAAAAAAATTTGTCGGTTAATATGACAGCTTCAAACTTACGCGTGAAACAATAATCGGTGTTATATTTGATTTCTAATTACTGACTAATTACTGCAATAAAAAATTAACAAGACGCTTAATTTTGCACTGCAGAGTACAATGCAATATCATTAGAAATACTCTACGCGCACATGTTCCCTCTTTTTCGCATGTTCCGCCTCTGCGGCTTTAAATGCGGCGTCACTCATACTCAGTTTTCTGCTATTTTACTTTGTTTGCTCTCTACCTTATTTGTCGTTGACGCTAATTGTTAACATTAACTGGTGACGCTAATTAGTAATCCTAATTAACTGTGTTCCCGTAATGCAATTCTCCTACTGGGCGCTGTGAGGTGCTCGTACTAGGCCTTGATTTATCCCAATGAACGAACGTTCCTCAGTGGTGTATAGGTAAGGTTCTTCGTTTTCGGGTTTTATATTTTTTCGAATTTGAGGGGGGTAAAAATCGGGCGCTATTTTTCAACTTGATAATAGGAGAGAAATCGGGGTTTTCGTGGAAGCAATCTGAAATTCGGGTTTTTTCGGGTTGAATTTCTAAAATGTAATAATTTATTCGATTTTTTTTTCAATCGGAGGGTAGCAATTTGGGCTATGTTTCAGGCTGGTAATCGAGAAAAAACTGGAGTTCTGAAGAAAATATTCCTCAATTCGGCGTTTCTTTGCTAATTATTAATTACTTGTAAAGAGCCTGGACCAGTCTTAAATGATGAAACATTTTATTCGCACAAGCTGTTCATCGACTTTTTATCACGTCCTTGTTAACATACGTAATCATCTGCATGCTCAGCATTTCGGTTACCATACGTAACCTGTCTGGTCTTTGGAGGTATCTCGGCTTAGAGAATGTTCCCGCAACATCACAGCTGCCATTAGCTAGGCATGAAATTGTCAACGCGGTATTTTCTAGCCCGAGGTAGCGCACAGTTGCGTCGTGCGTGCCAATAGTCCATGACTTCAACACCTATATTAGTCGAGCAGCTTTCAGCAAGTACTGGTTAAACTCCTCACGAAGTGAGTTCACATCGTCGATAACGGAAATCAAGAGAAGTCAATAGTCACCAAACGAGTGGCTCAGCAGCCCCTTCTGCAATGGATTCAGTACGGCTCCCAGTTTCCATAACGTCAACTAGTTTTTGTCTCTGTCTGTCGGCCAACTCTCGCCCGCACGACAACTGGGGGCATGCAGAGCAGTTAAGCTGGAATAGTTGTGCCAGAAATCGCGGGAAAATCGGGTTTTACCTGATTTACCAAGATTTACCAAAAAATCGGGTTGTGCCCGATATTTCAGGAACATGTTCGGGGTGCAAAAATCGGGTAAAATCGGGTTGTACCCGATAATGAAGGACCCTATGTATATATAGGTAGCGTGCCCTGCTCCCGACCCAATATTGAACACCGGTTCGGTTGCGCCTCACCACTTTTTTTTCTTTTCTGTGAAACTGCTGCTCAACGTCACTACCCTCTCGACCAATCAGGATTTTTCACTCACGACGACACAGACCCCGGGTTTCTTGCCGAGGTGGACCTATAACGCTATCGCGTTGAAATGTGCGTTGATCGTAAACCACACGCCTCACTAGCGCTGAGCGACAAACGGGCGCGTTCTAGCAAACAGCGTAGTGGGCACGAAAAATTTGCAGAATAGCCAGCCTAACAAAAAAACTCTTGCATTAGGAAACTTTTCGATGTAACGGGGACCCTTTTCGCCAGCCAGCCATTGCAAAAAATTCTTTAGACAATATATAGACTGTCCATAGACTTCTGTTAATAAAGTTTATAGTGTGTCTGTAGATAAATCCTAGTCTTTAGGCAATACAAATCCTATAGAAAGTCTATAATCAATCGATAGATTTATGGCCAAACACTTTAAGTAGATTTTCGTTTATAGACATGCAGTCTACTGACTATGAATAGACACAGTGAAATATCTACAGGAAGGCAATAGAGTCTATAGACTCTATACAGGCCATTTTTATAAGGGAATGGATTCACTGTATGCACGCTTCATAGGTCCTTCCAAGTAGGAGTGATTCGCCCATGAGACCTGACCCGATATTTGGAGTTCTGGAAAACGATCACGTGCATTACGTGTGGCTTGTGGCGTGAGATCAGAAGTGACACTGCTGCTGTGCAGACTTGGAAAAAAGATACAATGTGAAAAAAACGTGGCTCGCTGATTGATAAAGCAAAGCCGCTGTTGCGTGTAGGCGTAGCTAAACGCGCAGCTTTTTTTCCATAGCCCCGGCGATAGCGCGTATCTCCGCTTGTTGCTGCAATGAAGCTTCCCGGAAAAACGGAGGAATGGCCTCTTAAGGGGCGCTCAAGCGCCGTCCTCTCATCGCACCACTGGAACGGTACAAATGGGTCTTTTCGCAGTTTTCTTTTCTCTTTTCGCGTCCAAGTCTTTTTATGTATCCTCTCTCTCTCTCTCTCTCTCTCTCTCTCTCTCTCTCTCTCTCCCTCTCTCTCTCTCTCTCTCTCTCTCTCTCTCTGTGTGTCTTTCAGGCTTCGTTCATTTAAAGCACCAAGACTAGAAATGTCCACTGTTTCCACTATGTAAAGTCAATTAATTGAATGAAAAAACCTAGAAGAAAAATAGGGGAGCTGGAATCTTGAAGGAAAACTCTAAGGGATGGTGAACAACCGCTCACGTAGCTTACAATCATGCGATAGCTGTTGGCTGTCTCGTTCAGTATAGTTTTGTTATTGCTTTGGACAAAGCATTTTAACGTACTCTTACTGACAATCTCGATTCTTTGTACGCCGAGTTAACGCCTGTCTTATTATTAGATCGGGTAGGTGACTTAGAGGAGGGGAACCTTCGTTTTTCTGTGCAGAAAGTTTTTGCTCATAGATTTTTTTTTATTTTTTCCTTTCGCAGAATCCAATCTCCAGCACTGCAGGTTGGTAAACACCGGAGAAACAATTGAGCTTCGTGGAAGCTCAAGTTCAAGAACGTAATTTCGTTCTCAGGATCGAAACTACGTGAAAGCGCACAGGTAGAAGAAAAAAAATTTTGAAGTGCAACTCTCAACAAAATTGTAGTTTACCTCGTATTTACGGAAGGGGGAGTTATCGCGTTTCAATCGAGAGACGCCAACACAGGTTTTAGAACTCCTAAGAGCCTTTCTTCTCTTTTTTTTTGTTGTTGAAATAGAAGATAGTAAGGTGAAATCTTCCGTGAGCCGACGTCTACGCTCGCTTGTCAGATACCTTACTCCAGTGCAAAATTTAAAGCATTGAGAACTGTCCGTTTATTATTATTTTCTAAAAATGAATTCAGTGGCTGAGAGATTAGAAACCTATTAAATTTCCTAGATCTGCACAAGTACTTGTCGTATAAAAGCGAACCAGATAGACATCGCCGATGTATCGAAGGATAGAAAGCAAGCGTATATTCAAGAACTAGCACGCTACCTGTAAAAGTGCACCTTTCACTTGACTGTGCTGGCGGCGCAAAGTTTCAAGAACAGAGAGATTAGTAAGCTTTAGTTTTTAGACATAATTCGCTCTCAACTTTTTCGCACTAAAATAGGCCCTGAAGGGCACTTGACAGGCAATACGATTTCTTCGTTTCTCAGGCTTCTTTTTCAATATCTTCGCAGCTAGCGAGCTAGAAATAGAAAGCATGGGGACACGCGTAGACAACAAACCCAGTCATTTATCATGTGTCAGCTAGTATACTGCGTATGTTTTAACATTTTTCCTGGAGAAAAGAAACTCATCAACAGGAGAACATCATTTTTAGTGCCGCAAGGCAATCCATTCTACCGCAACATGAGCTAGGGAGACCAACTGAATGAAACGAAGGCTCGGGCCAATGAGAAACCTTTCAGGAAAGCGACCTTTTAGTAGATTTTCAGGAAAGTGACCTTTAATGTTGGTAATGCCGGTAGTGCGGCGACATTAAATGCACTTTATTGCATTGGAAGCACAGGAAGCTTACCGAAAAAAAAGCGCAGATACAAGGGCACTAAAAAATAGCAGCACAAACAAATATTTCACCCACTTCGTCAGCGATGTTTCGGCTTTCACACATGTCCTATCAGCATTCACTTGACTCAGGCTTTGTTTCGTGATCATTGATCTGTTGATGTAAGTGGCAACAAGACAATTCTGGGCCAACGTTTTCAGGCAGAGAATACGGAAAAGGTAGCGTCTCAAAGCAATCAACCGACAGTCAAAGGGCAGGGCACCGCTTCTCCCAGAGCTGGTTAATTAGAGTTAAAAACACGCGTTTTTAACGTTTAATATCCGTAGTGCTTTTCTTAGTCCTGCACCTCTCATAAAAACTGCAGTACGCTAATTAACGCACAAAAGAGAACAATTCTGAACATGTCTGCGAACGTACAGCTTTTCTCAAAAGTAAATAGGCCGAGGTGTTTGCTTATAAGCCTTGTACTATGGCTTCTTGTATAATCCGTGGAAGTCCTAACTTTGGGAGAAATGAGAACGAAATTTTCTCTTATCTTCAAGAGATTTGGAACGTTGGTGGTGCATAACGATACGCTTAATACAACCTCAAAAGCAAACCTCTTGGTATATATACTATTGAAAAAGGCTGTTCATGTGTATAATAACTATAACGGAGGCCATGTGTTCTGTAGATGTTATTTTCGTGGCGGAGTATAATAACTTCTTTGAAACCTATTTGGATAAAATACTCTATCGAGAGTGGATAAATTGGATATTCTGTCGGATATCAGAAAATTCAAAGGGTTCGGCTCATGAATGCATCGAGTCTAGGGATACATTTGCGGCCTGATTCATAAAGCTGTTTTTATATCCTCGTGCGAGAGACAGGCTCGAGACAGACGCCGCCCTAGCTTCATACCCTGTCGGTATTGGCTAAGTCTAAAGCCAATCACGGGACTCGCCTAAGCTATCGTCTCGCTGTTATCGTGGTGATAATCATATTAAAAATAAAGAAAAGAAAAAAAGCACGTTGAGACGGGAAGCGGAAGAGGGCGGTATAGCACGAGTGAGTTGTCTTTCCGCCATCTTGTATGTGTTCCATTTTTCAAACAATAATCTCGCACCAGCTAGCCCAACTCCAGACTGTGGACATATTATCGCGACGGACCAGAGCGCAGGCATCGGCTTGTATGAGCGAGCGATCACGCGTACAAAGAGTTAAACAAACTCTGCAAATGAAGCAGCTTATTTGCAACACGCATTCACATCACGCCGTCACGACGCGCATTTCAAATGCGACCGCTGCGTTTGTTACTCGAGGTTACGTGGTCTTCGCAGTCGTAAAAAAAAACTTTTTTTTCGAATAAAATAAGCATCAACGGTGCCGGTCAGTATTTGGTCACTGTTATCGGTATAAATCAGAGGCGCCTCCAAAGCGACGAAGCCTGGAATATCCGAAGAAGTGCTTGCCGATTAAATAGTGGTATAACATGGAAGGTAAATGAAAGCTTAATTGAAATAGACAGATTTAACATTGCGGAGGCGTACTGGCATAGAAGTGTACCGGACTACCGTGTGCATGCTGCGAACACGCCATGACAACTGAGCGGCTAAGTTAAGCATGCGCCTGCGCTGCTTTCATCCGGTAATCCGGAATACATCTCCACTATGTCAAAGCTTTCTAATAACGCGCTACGACAAGGGTGGTGAAAATACCGTGCTGTTGAAATAAATCTGAACGATAATTGCACATTATGCAAGTCTGTGCCAAGTGACGCTGGGAGTTTGCTAGTTGTATGCAAGCGCACGAAAGGTGCGATGTTGGCACACCTGTACATCTTACTTTTTTAAACTCTCTACCCAGGCTTTCATCGCCTTGCGCTCGTATAGCTTTCATGTCGCAGCGGACAAGCTGTGAGACCAAGCTTAGTTCCAATCGAAGGCGAGCGTCGTACTCTGGCTGCATCACTGAGGGAAACTGTCGGGTGGTCAATAAAAACCAAGAAAGAAGAACCCTGCCGCCCACATGTCGCACCCTTCATGGTCACGTATCGTCTCGCGCTCCTCTGAGATTACGTGAACGCGACAAACTGCGCAAGTGGCTGCACGAACGAAAGAAGAGGAAGTGTGCGGGTCGGTCCGCCGGCACCACACGGGCCGCTATCGCTGCCTCGAGCAGATAGAATGGGGTAGAAAGAATCAAGAGGTTCGTAAGAGAAAGGAATAGAACTGACACGCACCGCGCTGAAGCGCCGACGATTGCTGCGACAGAAGCCAAGTACTGCTGTGTATGTCTCCCCAGCATCCCTAGTACCGCGATCAACTTCGACCTCATAGTGTGAATCGCATATTCTGTAACTACTCGCTGCTCCGTGACGCTGTGTAGTTATGCGCAGCGTCTTAAGTTTAGAATGCAGCAATTTAGCGATACAACACTCGTAATGCAGAAACTGTAGGCACGGCAGGATTTGCTTACAAATGCACACATGAACAATGTCCTGAGGGCATGGAACTTCTAACGGTAAGGGCATATACGGCATCTACGAGGCAAATCTCATGACTAAGGAGAGGAAAAGGAGGTAAGGAAGAAAGCAAAGCGCGCCTGAACAGCGCCGTGAGGGAAGGTATGAACGCGCTGCACAGGGGAAGAAAGAAAAAAAAATGGCCAGGCTTAGCTTGGTTAAGCCAAGAATGCGTTGCACATCTCGATGGAGTTCCGTGCTGCTCCATTGACTCGATAGGCTATTGACTCGATCGCCATTGAAACTGCCCGTGTAGCAGCGCTCGATCGCCTTTGAGTCGATAGACTGTCAGTTCGAGGGCCCTCGAAATGCCCATGTGACAGGGTTATAAGACTGTCCCGGCGAAGGAGCGCAGCTCTTTTATACATATGCCGTGACGTCAATCATAGCGCAGCGCACCTAGCGGGAGGAGCGGGAGTCAGGTGGTGGCTGCGGCCGCGCGCGACCGCGCCAGTTGGGGCCCAGCTTTTCCTCCGTGACGTCACGCGCCGGCACAGCGCCCCTAGAGGGAGGAGCGGGAGTCAGGTGGTGGCTGCGGCCGCGCGCGACCACGCGAGTTGGGGCCCAGCTTTTCCTCCGGCTGTCGTGACGTCACGTCACGTGGTTTGGTGGCTGCCCGGCCGTGCCCAAGGGCTGAACTGAGTGATTGCAATATGCAACGCATAAAAAGGGGTGGTCAGTTGCGGTCAGTGCTTGCAGTGCCATTCGTACACGTATCCAACCCACTTGGTTCCTTGGACCATGGTTTCGAGAACTTGTCATATGCTCCGACAATGTCTAGGAGGCGTGCAGCCACGCTCATATTTTCCCAACGTTCGAACCGTTTCAAGTACCAATTTTCTCACAGCGCAGAAGAACGAATGCATAGGTCAAGTACGGTTTCTGCTATAAACAAAGTAGAATTGCAGGCAAACAAGGTCCACCGCTGCTCCGTAAAACAACGTTCAGACGCGCGCGGCAAGGGGCATTTGACCAGCTTAGTTTTATGGCCTACTAAACCGTGCTTTTTTTTCCCTCCCCACCTCATCGCTCTGCGTCTGTAAATCCACATCAGCACGCACCGCTTACCTCTGAGCCCAAAATTACAGCAAGGGCCAGTGCACTTACTTCAGTTCGCGGAGTGCGGTCCAGTAGCAGTTGAAGCTCCCAACGAGAGGACTCGGGAACAACTTGTGCGCCCTTATCTGACGGGAGCGACACTTTTATGAAGCCCGGCTTAGAGCTCCGCCCACGCTGAGCAACACACTCGTCGCTTGGGGTGACACACGGAGGCGTCAAAGAGGGAAGGCTGCACTGGGATTGCACTGGGGCTCTATCGGGGAACCCGAGCGTCACTCGCGTCCTGCACCGAGCTTTGGAAGACGGCAGCGGAGGGCGCACAACTTCGTTCGCCCTTTACTGTCGCGCGCCCCTCCTTTCCTTCCTTCCTTCTTTCTTTCTTTCTTTCTTTCCTTCTTTCTTTCTTTCTTTGCGTCTTTCCCCTCCTCCTCACCTTCTTCATAGAGTGCTTGTGGCGTTGAGAGAGCGAAAAAGAAGGGGGCAGCGATTAGAGAGGCGAGACGATAGGCCGCGCTGGGCCGCCCTTATCTCGGGGCTAGGAATAACTTCTGGAATGTTTTGAGGCTCGGAGGGTCGGACACCGAGCCCTCTCGTACCCCGATATCGGCGCTGGCCCCGACGTCCTTGGCGCGCCGCTAAAAAAAGCGGGCGAACGTGCACCACGCTGGACGTGCGGCGTTGAACGTTGCGCAACGCGCATCGCGCCGCTGCGGTGGCTCGCGCATCGTGCAATGAAATTCCGACCCGCCTGGTCGTGCATTCATTATCTCGCATTGTTTCCAAGCTTGGCGAGAATGTGACTGCGCCCAGTGACTCGCAACGTCGTGTCCCGTTAGGGCGTCATGTCAGTGGTGGTGGGAGTGCAGCAGCAGTAACAGGGTGGAAAAGCGACGAGAGAGCATGGCGCTGGAGCTTATTTCAAAACTCCCTGTGCAGAGTACCCAACTGTCGTCACCACGAAGGCATTGACCGCCGCGTTAGCTCGCGCGTTATGGCGTTCAGTTGCAGGGCATGAGCTTACACGTTCGAGTCCCGACTGCGGTGGCAACATTTCGATGGAGGTGAAATTTCAGAACGCTTGTGTGTTTGTATGTAGCGTGCGATGTCAGCGGAGTTTGAAGAGCCCCAGAACACCAAACTAATCTGTAATCCTCACCTACGTCGAGCTACAAATCCCTCCTTGTTTGCTGTGGGCAAATAAGCATTAGAGTTAATATTAGCTCTTCACTGGCCGATGGTTTTTTGCCGGCCATTCGAAGGACCCACTGACCAATTATGGGACTCGCCCATCTTTCCGTTCATTGGCTTTTGTGACTTTGAACTGCACGTGGCCCGACCATTCAAGAATCAATGTTATATAATAGTGCGTACGAGCACCACTGTGAGTACGGAGTGATATTTTCAAAAAATTTTCTCATTGTAAGTTGATCAGTCGTCTCTTCAGCTCTCATGATAAGCCTACACACTAAACAAATTCTCACCCTTAGGGGTGTAAATCAGCTGTCCCCAGAAGAACACCCTTTTGGGTGCTAAAAAGAGTGCAAAGATCAGCACCCTTAAGGAAGGGTGCAAACATGAAAGTTTCGATGGCGCGCATCAATCCAAGGCTTTTGCTTCATGGGTGAATCATTGTGGAGCGCCCTTCCAACATGCATTCGTAGAGATGTTATGGAAAAATATTGCCCTTTAATGAGGGTGCAACCATTACATCCTCTAAAGTATCATTAAGTGCACCCTACATTAAGGGTGCTGATCTCTGCACCCTTTTTTAGCACCGAACAATTGCATAAGGGTGTTCGTCTGGGGACAGCTGATTTACACCATAAAGGGTGAGAAATTGTTTAGTGTGTACGCTTGTGCGGCGGCGCAATTACGCAGTAGTCTTGCTTGAGAAAAGTTTGGCGGACAAGGCTTCTGACATGAACATGCAAGATAGTTGTTCCTTTCTTTTCTTTTTTCCCCTTTCTTTCACGGCATTTACGAGGTCGATTAATTTTCAAAAATTGTGTCTGTAAGGCCGCCGCTCTTTTCCAGCTGCGTACATTTGCAGAAAGCAGGACGCCGGCACACGCGGAAGCCGCTCCCTAGTACCAGCGAGAGCCCCCGAGTGCATACGGGGGACGAAAAGGGTCGCTTCACGCACAGACCCACCCTCCTAACGACGTAGGTTAGCATCGGAGAGGCACCCGCAGCGTCCCGCCGGGCCTCGTGAACAAAAGCGTATTTCCAGGAAGGCCGTGAATGACACCTGTCATGGCGGACAGGCAGTACTCACCAAGACCGTGGGAAAACAGGGACGATCCTTATCTGGTTTCCCGGAGTGGAAAACCCCTTCATGCTTATTAGCTGTGTCCCGCCGTCGGTAGCGCGGCAGCTTCTTGGTCCTTTCGCTCCCTCTTCTGTTGCTGACGGGCGACGCGGACCGATGATGGGTGGCGGTGTGCCTGAGGCAAGTCGGATTAGCTCCGAAGGGAGAGCGGTTGGATACTCTCACTTGAGAGAGAGTGGTGGCGTATTTGTTTTTGATTTAGTTTGTGTCGTTAACGAGACCCTGGGTTCGAGGCTAAGCCCAACGCACGGGGTAGTCCCTATATCGCATGTTATTGTTGATTGGAGAATTGATGCTTAGGGCGGGCCACTGAATATGACCGCCCTTAGTCCTTTGTTAATTAAGTGCTTAAAAGCGCATGTGAATGGATGCAGTCCAGTCCAGTCTGAGCTGGGGCTCTATGCTTAGCACGTAACGTGATGCTACATAGGCTCTAACCTGCCGGGTCGATGAGTAAAGTAGCGCAGTTTGTTCTTTTGTAAATTCAGTTGTACTTTTTCCAGTTTAACTATCTGTATATGTATGCTGTAAATATATGCTCTTCTGTCATCATCTACAAGCTCGCCTCCTGTCCATCTTCCAAGCCGAACGACACTAGAGGAAGGGTTCGTAAACCTTCCTCGGAAAAACGAACGACCATTTGAAATTCTACTATGTCTGAAGTTCCGTCACAGAGGCATGAACGGCCGTTCCTTTCTTGTCGATGTGCACGTTTCTAAAACAAGCATGTGGGCAGAGTTGAGTACGAAGGGCGACAAAAGACTTTGGCCTCCCTTCCGGGCAGGGTGTTTCTACGCGTCACCAATTCCTGACGTCATTTTAGATCAACGAAGTTTTATCTTTGCCTCCCGGCTCTTTATTTCATTATCTGTAACATTTGCTACGTGCCGTCATGCGTGCCTTGCAGGGCAGATGCCTATTAATTCCTGTGTGGGCATTTTCCGCGACTCTACACTGAGCTCAGGCGTTTACGCATTTCAGTGAGCGCTATGAATCGTTGCTGATTTTATTATTTTACCAGTATCTTCATATACTTTTACCCTAGTTTTAGCACTGGCTGCTAGAAAGTAAGCGCACAAATTATCTTAACGAGCACGCAATCACTGCATTCATTTTTTGCGTGCCACCGCGGTGCTTTCTTACTTACATTTCTTCCCTGCTTACTTTTGCAACGCTCCATGCAAATCAACTTATCCTGGGTGCGCTTAAAGGGGCTCTGTAAGCAGCTCTAATAAAGTTGCGGTATGCCTGGGATGTTAGAGATCGTCGCTTCTCGAACGTTATCCAGCAAGAATTTTTTTTTTTACTGAGCTTTGTAAAGCTGAATTGTCTATACTGAAAATTTGAATATCAGCGTCTTCGCGCCTTTCTTTCTCCACTCGTCCCTTTTTGCATTCTAGAAGGTCGGCGCTCCTCCGCCGGCCCCACCTCCGGGGGGCGGAGCTTCCTGACCAGCCGGAGCTACGCGTCTTACTGGCCGCTGCCATGGTAGCTGCCTGGCGTCTGAAAGAATTTGACCAATAGCCATCTCCCAACTTGAATACGCAGATGCGAGCGACAGAGGAGAGTGCGAGCATGAAAAAGTCGCCGAAATGGGCTCGCGAACTTTCGCGTGTGATCGCCTCTGCTGCATGTAGAAGTGTATTATTTGGCGCAGATGTTCATGACAACACAGTGCAGCGATTGAGCGAGTTCATTCATTCATTCATTTTTACTCACTATACTCTGAAAAAATGAGTCAACAAAAAAGCCGTTCAAGCACGGCTTGAGTTGTCCTTGTCCCCACAGATCAGGCAGTGGCAGCAGCTGGAACAGCACAAAGAGCAATGTTCTAGGGCGCATCGAGCTCAGTCAGTATAAAACAAAATATACAGCAATAAAAATTGAAGCGCAGCAAGTGGTACAAACATTCAACTTATCAAAATAAACTACATCACACTGCATCAATTGGGCGTATATCACATGGTACACAAAATAACAGAGTAAGATTCAGCGGATGAGGGGGGGGGGGGGGGGGGGGGACATGGCGATGAGATCAGAAAGTTGCCGTTTATAAATGTCGATACCTGGATTTATATAGTCATTTAACATACGTGGTAACAGATCATGCGGCATTTGTCGAACATAATTAGTCCGCCAGGTAGACATTTTCCAAAATGGGGCAGACCTGGTGGTGTAAACTGAATCGGCTAAGCATATTCTGGCAATGTCGGTAAGGGTACTGCTTCCGCGCTTTTGACTAATATAATATTCTAGCGATAACCTAAACCTATATAGCTCACTAACTCTGAGTATATTAAACTGTTTAAAAAAGCTTAGAGGTAGATTGCGGGTATGGTACGTTAGCAATAATGCGTAGAAATCTGTTTTGTGTTGTTAGTAACTTGTTTAGATTACCGTCTGTGGTTGTGCCCCGTACTAGTAATGAATAATTTAGGTAGGATGCGAACAGAGACCTGCATATGATTAACTTCACGCTCTCAGGTAAAAGACACCTGTTTCGATTTACTATCCTTACCGTACTGCTCAGTCTGTTCAACACAAAATTTACATGGTCATCCCACTGCAAGTGTTCGGAAAACTGTACTCCAAGAACTTTAACGCACTGCATAATATCAATCTTCGAAGGTTTAAATATTAGGTCAGTAATCATAGCGGCCTGTCTACCTCTAGGTTGAAAAATTATTGCTTTTGTTTTTGTAGCATTAACCTTTAGGTGGTGATTTCTCGTCCAGATATCTAACGCTCGCAAGACATCGTTTGCTTTTACAATTCCGTCAGTGATATTTGGAGAGGCAATAAATATACCGGTGTCATCACCATAAAGAATAAATTTAGTTTCTGACGCTATATTAACCAGATCATTTATATACAGAATGAAAAGCAAAGGGCCAAAAATGCTACCCTGTGGGACACCGGATGTGATTTGCTTCTTGCTCGATACCATAGTGTTAACAGAAACAAACTGACACCTATGTGAAAGATAGCTTTTCAACAAAGTAAGTGGAAGCCCGCGGATGCCATAGTGCTCTAATTTTTTGAAGAGAATGTTATGATGGATATAATCAAATGCCTGAGTGAAGTCAACAAATACGCCTACAACGAATTGTTTTATCTCGAAATGATTTGCTTTCCTCGTAAGGTGTTTCAGAGCACCTTTAAAAACTGCGACATGACTCATTTTTAAAGTTCACGTTTTTTCTAGTTATTCTCATTGCAGCCGATTTTGAATACTTTTGTTGATTACGTTTTCTTCATTCCGCTCACACATCACGTTTGCCCACATAGGAAGCAATGATGATATCCGTTTGTACATATGTAATTATTCATAACTTGCCCTCTTTGGCATTCCAATCGTCTTACTGTATTAAAATCGATAACTGTAGAAACCAGTATCCATTGACAACTTGACAACATTGTATCGGTTAACCATGTTACCTTCCACATTCAGCACTCGAGTTCTTTATTGTTATTAGCAGTAACCCCTGACAATTGTTTATTAACGCCTGACTTCTCCCCGTCTACATTCAAACGGCTTTCGGTATTCGGAAAATGCCGTCAGCGTAGATAGCGGATAACTCATTTAGATAACGGTCTGGAGTTGAGCATAGCTGGTGAAAAGTAAACGTGGCAGAAAACAGCGCGCATAGACAGGACAAGAAAGGGACGACACATGCCTGTTTCGAACCGAAAATATTGTTGAATTTTTTTTTTTTCAGGCAGCAAAAGCACATGAACTCCGCCGATCTCGTTTAACTGTAGTACTGAGTTCCGGTCAAACTTAACATTTTCTATCTTAATTTTCGCCTTTTACAATATTTTTCTGTTGTCATGATTGCGTGTTGCTACGCTAATCATGCCTTTTTCTCAAAAATGAGCTAAGCTAAGTTTTAAAATGCCAGTATCTATGTCGTTCACTTTTCTACATCCTGCTTGAGGTTGACGCCAGAACGCATATATAAGTTCCTCCCCAAATATAAAAAAGTGACGCTGCGTAAGGCGCAAACTTCCCTAGGAAAAAACTAATTTCTTTGAGGATTTAAGAATTATAATTTCACTAAGGGTGCCGACAACGGAAAAGGCGGGGTACGCGTCAAAAGGCGGGGTACGCGTCAAGTTTTCTCTTAGGGCGAAAGCACGGTCCAACCCAACTAATAATCTTGTGGCTTGTATGACCTTGAGGTTCACCTTGGCCAACCTATTCATTCATTAATTCATTTTCGACAGAATCGGGTAAGGTGTACATGCGCATATGCATTCAATTTTTCCATCCTGTCTGGTGAGCCGAGACAAAAGGCGTATTCACACGCCTGACGAGGCCTTGGAACATATATTGCACACAAAGCTTCAGACAGCGGTGCGATGATCGGAAATACACAACACTGATGGGACAAAATAATGAAGCGAAAAAGGCTGAATTACGCTGGGTTAGGTACTGTAGTAAATGATGTCCTACATGCACTAACGAGAGCAAAACGACCAATATATGCTGATACACGCGAGTGATCTGCACACAGACAATACAATGACCTTTGAATTACAATGATGCCGTCAAGATCGCAATTTTGTGAGAACTGTGGGTGACGATTTTAAACATGAATGCATGGCGTAGGAACGCGCTGCACACGGCGAGACAGAAGAATTTCTTATATATACTCTTCACTGAGAAGGAAATGTTTAATCCCGTTTTTGAACCCAGAGGGTGAATTCGATTCGGATAGGGCGTCGAGTAGCCGGGGGTAGCATTGAGCAGTTCATGAATTTGATGGTTAACCATAGCTGTGCTGCGTACGATGTTCGCGCTCTGTTTTTAACACACTTTCCTTCACGTAAATTATAAGCACATTTCTAACCTCTATAGGATGCAAGAAATGTTGAACCAACAAATTTGGCACCGTGATACACTTGCATAATGAGGTTTCACCGAAACATGGTGAAAACTGTCAACAGGCGGGGTGTGTTCATATCATGGTTAATTTATAATTATTCTTATAGCCTTCTTTTGTATCACGCGCACTCTTTAAATATTTGTTCTCGTTGTTGCGTTCCGTACTAAAATGCAGTAATATAGACGGGAGTAAATTAACGTGTAGTACTGTTGGAGTTTAAACCAGACAGGTATCATAAACCTCAGTTGATTTAACATGCCAGCGATTTTACTGATCTCGATACTTAACTGCGAGACGTGTTATGTCAAGTTCAAATATTCTTCAAAATAAACTTCCAGGAAATTGTGTGAACTCACTCATTTCAGCGGTTTCCCTTGAAAAACAACATCGACAGAGACATCAGCAAGTTTGTTTTTTGCACGAAATAGCATGTTTGTTTTCTCAGTATTCAAGGCCAGCTGGTTGCAACAGAGTCAGGACGAGAGACCTCGAAGCCATGTATTTGCTTCAGTTATTAAGCTGGTTATGTTATTTCCGTTCAAGAAGATATTCGTATCGTCTGTATATGATATAATGTCAAATGTTCGGGGCATTTTTGCAATATCGTTTAGATACACTAAGAACAGGATTGGCCCTTAGATCGAGCCCTGTGGCACACTATACTTGATCATTTCCAAGCTATATTAATTGTTCCCTAGGCTTACAAACTGAAAGCGATTCTGGAGATAACCTTTAATCAAGTCAAGTGCATTACCCCGAATACCATATCGATCTAGCTTTGTGAAAAGTATATTTAGTTTTATAGAATCAAAAGCCGTCTTTACATCTATGAATATTCCAGGTGTGTAAAGTTTGTTTTCTATGATTGCAATTATTTCTCTGTCTTTTAATTTTGTTAGCTTGTATAAGTCTTTGGTTGCAATAAACGTCTGAAATATACCACCTCGTAGCTTCATTCTTGGGGATCCATGGCTTTCTGGCCTTTCGATGTTTTATTAGTCTTGATGATAAAATCTTTGTGATACATATTGGTTATTTTACAAAAAAAAAAGAAATCATATGCCTCATTTCTATTCTCGGAGTTTAGAACATCGTTCGCTGCTGTAACTGCCAGCAAACTATACGTAGTTCAAGTATGCCATCATCACCGATATGTCGTAGGGGAAAATCTGCTTCAGAAACTTTGCTATTAATCGGAACAAAACAAAACACTGGCAAGTGGTCGCTAATTCCCGCCTGTAAAACTCCGGCTCGAGTATCACGATCTGTACTGCTAGTAAAGCACAAATAATCACTGACTCACTATTTGCTGTTAAACGGGTAGGAACATTGATCACGTTATCCAGACCAACAGATTGTGCAATCTGTATTAGGTTATATGAAGAATAATCTGCTGAGAGCAGATATATGTTCTCCAATTATAACAACTGGTGTTTTAAACGACATCAGGTTCTCACACAGGTCTTCAAATTATTTATTGAATTTTTGTAGGGATCCAGAAGGTGGGCTTTATATCACACCTATCGCAGTGTTCTTGACTGTAAGTGATTCGTAATAAAATGTGACTACCGAGTATTCAAGCATGAAGGGGAACGCTATATCTTTCAACAGATAAAGAACGGGCCCATCACCTCTCTGCTTACAGCGATACACTGCCTCACACTGATAGTTATCAAATGACACGACGTCATCTGACCCAGCAAACCAAGTGTCTGTGAATGCCAAGACACTGAATTCATCATTCGGCGACTCAATATATGAGCTGACGTCTATGTGCTTATTTCGCAGACTGCGCGAGTTGAGATGAAACAGAGATAAAGAAGTGTGAACTTGTTGTGTAGCACCTTCAAGGCATTGGTGCACGATGTTGTGTTATAATAGCTGATGTCATTTGCCATGGTAGCCATATATAACTTGACACAAGGTGTATTATACAGGTCTTCAACAAGTTTGTCGACGTCACGCTCGTTCTTTATTTGGATGACAGAATCGCCTGGCTGTTTCCTAACAAGCACATTTCTATTCTTGAACCAGATGAACTGATATGACTTCTCTTTCGCTCTGACCTTAGCCAGCCACATGAACTTTTTGTTATAGGAACTTAGGTCACTATAACCTGCAGAAATAAAATGAATATTGCCGCGACTAGGTTTCGAACCCGCGGCGGAGCGAACAGATCAACTTCTCTGGCCACCGCGCCAGAGCACTACGCTATCGCCTTTTTTTAACGTGGTATTTATTCTAGTGAAGCAATGTTCTATGTACATGAATTATGTACAAACTATGAAGAAAACAATCGCAAATCAACACAATGCATAACACGGCATACCTAACCAACCAAGCACGAGAAAAGACGCGACACAGGGCACATCACTACTACATCATAATACGACACACCTAAGCAACGACGCACTAGAAGCAAGGTAATAAAGAACATAACACTAGGAGTGGTTGCCACTCGGGTTCAAATTCAGTCTGGGCATAAAATTCCTTCAGTTGAACAATCATTCTACTGAAGTGGTCTCCGGTAGAAACAATAGGTTCACAATGCCGGTCCATCATGCGCGTTTTCCAGAGGCTGTGTATAGTACAGTCAGGAAGAGCATGTCTAAAGGTTCACCAACTAATGGCAGTGCAGCAGTGAGATACCGTACAGAAGGCGGTGTCAAATTAAGTCTTTCTTTCAATGCCCGTTGCAAGATATCCCAAAGGTGCACTGCATCTTTGCAATCGATGGAACAATACTCAATTGTTTCTGGAGCATCACAAAGGCGGCAGTTGACCGTGTACACTAAAATGCCCTCTTATTCTAACCATGTTTTAACGGACAATGTCTCGCTATGTAATTTATAGAAAAAATGTCTTGCTCAAAGAGGGAGATGTATTTTACGCTCTCCGTTGAGTATGTCATGCCCCGGTAAACCAAAATACATAGAACGGTACATGGGTGACATACAGATTAGAGCCTTGTACAACCTTTTCCTCGACACTCAAAAAAAGAAACTCTGGGGAGAAACGAACAAGCAGGAAACGAACAGCGAAATGCACCTCATGCACGAAGCCTCACAAACACTATCGATCAGACACATTAAAAGGCGC
Source organism: Amblyomma americanum (assembly GCF_052857255.1). Lineage (NCBI taxonomy): Eukaryota > Metazoa > Arthropoda > Arachnida > Ixodida > Ixodidae > Amblyomma > Amblyomma americanum. The sequence continues at coordinate 141,478,779 of NC_135499.1, read as the reverse complement.
AGTGAGGTTCAGTAAAACATGAACTTGACTTGCAAGAATGCACACACTAGTTGGTGTGTAGCGTCACGGAAAAACATGAAACGAGAAACTATCTGCCGGACGTACCGGTGGACTAAGCAAAGACCTCCGGCAGCACTTACAGGCCGGAAAAGGTTATCGCGCCTCATAGATTCAGAAGACGAATGCCACACAAAAGTGGCGAAAACCCTGTGAAAACGCCGGATATAGAGTCGTGTGCAATGAATGATTCGGAGTGCGTAATAAATTTTAGTGGCGAGAAAGAGATTACATGCGGTCGCCCAGCCAAAAATTCAGACCTTGGGGACAAAAGTCCGAGCCGATCACGCCTCGTATTCAACTGCAACATATTAGTGATGATGATTATGATGATGATGATGATGATGATGATGATGATGATGATGATGATGATGATGATGATGATGTCATCAGGCTGAATGGCACGTACCCACGGCGGGGGATTGGCCAGGGTGCATTGATACAAACGCACACATGGGTAAGGAGTGGAGTAATTGGATAATTTTGCGGCGAAGACTCGAATTTGGATTAAAAAAATTTGCAACACATTCTCGCGCTATGCATTGGAGATCGTCGTCTTCATCAACTTTCATCTCTGCGCAAAACACCCTACCATTTTTCTTTTCAGTCTGTCTGTTCTTCATCTCTTTTTGACCCAATCCTCGCGGATGGTCCTGTCTTTGGTACCGCCATGAACTAAATAAACTCGCCGAGCTTGTCTGTTTCGTCGAAATAAAAGGAATTATAGATGCATCGAAACAAGACACATTAATGGTCTTTAGTTTTTATTTTAACTTTGAGATTGCCCTTGATTCAGGTTTCTTGTCACTGCCAGTTCGCTCGTTAAAGTAAAGGGAACGCGTGAGCATGTTTGCTTCTTGTATTTCGAACAAATCCGAACTTGTCGACTTTAATCCCAAACTGATACCAATAGAGCGCCACTGGCCATTGATCTCAGCGGACCCGTGCACACGGTTCCAAGTGCTGAACAGAAATGGCAGCGGCAGTAGAGGTGCAACAGTCCGCGAACGGCCACACCGAGTCCGATACGTGACCCAACTGTCTGAACGGAAGCAGAGAGAAAGAGAGAGAAAGGGAGAGAGCGAGAGAGAGAGCCGTGCGAGAAGAGGAGGAAAAAATCCCCACTCGAAAGCTCGGCGCGCAGACAACAATGGTGGGGTAAACACGGCCGCGTCGAACAAAGTGCGCGCTTGGCTGAGGTCTCAGGAAATTGTGTTCCGCTATAGTTAAGCCCCTTCCCAAAGAGAGACAATATCTTCTCTTTAGAGAAGTTTTCTGACTAAACTACATATAAACTGCCTGCTCTGATCTGCGCTTCGTTTAAGCTCAAATCCGCTTAATGGCTGGCAGTTTTTCACGGAGAACTCATTAAAATTAAACTAAAGCTTGTCACGAAACAATAGCGCATATTTGTGGAACTTGTGCCTGCAGTTCCCAATCAAGAGCTTCCTATCAAGGGGATAAGGGACGCGTTGCTTACACCGAACGGCGCGCTACGGAAGCTATTAGTATAGTGAACCTTAATGGCTCCTGTGACGACACCAGCAACACATTGCGGCATGGGTGTTTCCCATTTGTTGCAACGATACGTGAACGCAGCTTTCGGGGGTACGTTTCGGCGGTAATACGCTAGAGTTTCCACTGCGTGGTTATCGCTAGTGCCAGAGGAAGTGGCAGTAGAGGATAACGCGACCACACGTTAAGTCAGTCGCATGTGCTCTGACTCACCAAACCAGTGCACGGGCTAAGAGGAGGCCCCGCGTATTGAGACACAAGAACATGGCTGTTATATCAATTGTATTCTAACCCTGTTTCATTTTTATTGTATTTGCCCTTTGTAACTGGCTCAAGGGACGCCATGCCCTTGCTATAACCGGGATCTAGCAGCCGGTGAGGCTGAAGCTAACGATGGAATAGAACGAATAAAAAGAATCTCTTTATCGGGAGAATCATTACAAAGTAGTGGCATCTTTGTGGATGCCAGTACTTTCTCATCCACAAAGCGTTGCGGGGTCAATCGTCATAGCCAAGGAAACAATTACCCAATGATCGTGAGGGCCAACACGATAGAAACCGACCGATTCTGAAATTCACACACACGCGAAAAGAGTTTTGTGAGCCCGTCCCAGATTTAACACAGCCGACCCAACGTTTGTTAGAGTGTGTCAACGCCATGATGCAATCAATGAGGGCAGTCGGTGATTGCATGCATCTGATAAGATCACAAACCGCCCACCCCAGCTCCCTCCTGACTCCTCATCACGTGTCATGGCCGTTGTTTTCTGCCAGATATGGGGCAAGGATCGGGACTACCGTGACACGTTTTCTTTGTCTTTCTTGTACTCTACACCTTTGCTCATAAACATTTTATTCTCTCTCGCTGAAAATAAAGCGCCCTTCGCCTTGCTCATATGTCCGCATCCTGATCGCTTCCCAAGCAGCACAGGTAATTGGCCCAGCGTTGGAACCGTACTGGCAAAAGCCGGCCCTACAAAGGACCAGGATGGAACCATCCTGTTGCAACATTGGGCCGATTACCTGGAGTGAATCTTTGGTTGGGCACCCTAACAGGAGATATAGAAGATTTCTCCGATAAGCACTGTGGCTGTGATACATAGCACCATGACTCCCCTTGCACTTCATTCAGTCGTCTGCGCAAATGTTATTCATTCGGTCGTCTGCGAATCTTAACTTTCGATTTCGTCATCTAGATCAGCAAAGATACATGACTGAATGCCGTGACGTGCAGCATCAGCTTTGCATTGAAAATGTAGGCGCTACCTAGACAGCCCACTTGCACCAAGTTCCCCCAACAGAAGAGGTTCAAGAGATTCGCAAAGCATTCGAGAGCGATTACTAATGAACGAAAGACGGACTAAATTATGGACCCACCAGTTCGGTGATGAATGCTGCTCCGTTGAAAGTGAAAAGTCGTACAGAAAGGCTCCTTGCTCCTGCAGAAAACACGACTGCAGAAAATAGCGGCGGAAAAAGTCAGTTCGGGAGAGTCCATTTGGTAGCCGTGAGGCCGCCGCTCACTTCCGGCTGCGTTCTTCCCTCCGCTGAGAAACTGATGCATGTGCTCAAAAACATGTGCCCGTGCCGACTCTTGTAAACAGCGAGCTCCCTTACCGTGAAAGGCGCAAATGAAAACAGTCAATGGTTAGTTGTGGAAACACTCTTGGAGTTCACGTGGAGGGGAAGGGGGGGGGATGTGGGGAAGGGGGGGGGGGGGGCAATAGCCCTGCTTACGTGAATGCGACAGAAGTCAAAAAATTTTTGAGGGAGAGAGCAGGTTTTGAGAAGAAAAGGCGCGACTCATCCTCGACTCTCTTCCTCGAAGTTTTTGCACTTTTCCTGACGCACTGCCGCCGTCCTGGCGACGTCCTCTTGCCCCGGCTATCTCTCTGTGTGTCTAAATAAACGCCTACGCCTTTCAAGACGATTCGAAACACCTGCATATCGGTTCTGCTGCACCGGACGGTCTCGTGCGCGTCACTAGAGGAGTCCCGGATGCGGCGAACGCGTTGTCCATGTGCGCGCGTCATTCCAAGATGTGCAGTACACTTAAAAGGCAGGTATTGAGTGCGCGGCTGGTTTTCTTCGAGGCCCAAAAACGGACGGACGGAGCGCCACCTATTTGTGTGCTGTGTGAACGTGTGTGCTAGTTTCTTTTCCGTGGCTGAACTGTCAAATTTAACATCAGAACAAAGAGACTGTCGCAGCAGCCACTGAGGGCTGAGCTGGTCAGCGCACGCAGTATTCCACGAAACCGGGAGGGGGCATCTTTGATACCCCCCCGTAAACGCTGCTGCACGCGGGAAGCAACACAGCAACGTGTCATCCACGTTGCGCCTTTTTGTCCCTACTCGACAGCGCCGCTGCTCGAGGCGGATGTTGTCTTTTGCGGCGTTCCGGGATGGCGCTTCGTCAACAAATTGGTTCGCACGACATCTTCGCAAGTGACAATGAGTGCTCGCTTCTGCTGAAGTGGAAACTAGTGGAGACTCAGGACACGCGCTTTGCCGGACACGCTGTGTTCGTCCGCCGACTTCGTATGCGAGGGTCCCCGACGTTTTCAATTTAAGTGATGATGCAACCGCAGAGGTGGCCAAGTGGTTGAGCATCCGCTTCGCATGCGGGAGGTTCAGGGTTCGATCCCCAGTGCCGCCGGGTACCCACCGGTGATACAATGGGTTCAGGCTTTTCCCTGGTCTGATGCTCGGTTTCTTTAGGGTGAAATGCTTGGGAAATGGGTCTTCGAACCCCCTTTGAGTAGTCGAAAACCTTGTGCCATGGCGCTCTTAGGCCACAGATGCCCTTGCGCCATAAAAATCCATCATCATCAATTTAAGTGATGACGCAGTTTGCTTTGAGAGCGGGGTTTTCGGCGAAATTGTATATACTATGTTTGTGTTTTTTAAGGGGGTAAATATTTCAAACGTCGTAAAGCGAGGGTGTTTGCCAAACCAGTGGAGAGTGAATTTACTTGTGTAGTTTTGGATGGGGAAGACTTATATTTGATTTGCTATTTCGTCTTTTCTTCTAGTTGTGATTGAAGCGCTTGGGATTTTACCTAATTGGCTGTTGCCCCGGCAAAGTGCGAAAACGTCGAGCAAGAGAGTGGAGGACGAGTCGCGCCTCTCCTCCTAAAAACCTGCTCCTTCCCTCAATAAGTGGACTGGTGTTGACTTCTGTCGCATTCATGTAAACTCGGCTACTGAGGTCGGAGACATAGGGATTAAAAGAGGCTGCTTCGGGGTTGCCGGGGGTCGGTTTCGTCAGATCTATCTGCAAGACAGTCATCTGTATGTGGTTGTCTCCTTGTTGTTCTTCCCTTCTGTTTTTTATTTGTTTGTTTTTCAAGAGAAAATAAATAATCAACTCTCGCGCAGTCAACTTCGAGTGATCTGATTTAGCAAGTCGAACCTGGAAGGCGTTCTGCATGCATCTTCTTACCATCATCAACTTTTTCCCCCTCTCAATGACATCATAAGAGAAAGAAGGAAAGAGCTCAACTGAAGGGCTACATTGTTGTCTCCGTAGGAGAGCCCGACTCCCAGGACTGGCGCCTTTCGAAAAAGGCAGAAACGAGCGGCCGTGAAACTTGCAAAATTCCAGGAAAGCGACTTACAGTACAGTGTTCTTCTAGAACACTCACTCACTGTACTTACAGGCAGATGTTCTCCAACTAAGAAATCTCGTTCACAGACTGCGTTTTCGCTTCGTGCTCTACCCACAATAGGAGTTAGCGTGAGGGGAGATGAGTCAGTCGCCCTCTATTGCAATCTGTTTAGAAATGGAGAGGGGTATTCACATGCGTAAACCACAACTCAAAACGGTTGCCATCGTTTTTCGAGAGCGAGTCGCCATAAATTTCTTTTGCTTACTGTTGGTGACAGGATGGCTAGTGTGTGAGTATCTTGGATCCAGTGGAAAGCTTATATACAGTGACTATATTGTGTCCTTCCGGCAACATCCTTGTAACGCAGATTAAGAGGAATCCCCCCTCCACTTTCTTTTCAAAAAAATAAATCCAAAAATGGCATCTGTAAGCGAGAGCTTTTGGTTGGAAAACATCCTTGCGGAGAAGCTGACTTTTTACCCGCCGCGTGGCTCAGTAGTTGGGGCGCTCGACTACTGATCCGGAGTTCCCGGGTTCGAACCCGACCGCGGCGGCTGCGTTTTTATGGAGGAAAAACGCTAAGGCGCCCGTGTGCTGTGCGATGTCAGTGCACGTTAAAGATCCCCAGGTGGTAGAAATTATTCCGGAGCCCTCCACTACGGCACCTTTCTTCTTTCACTCCCTCCCTTATCCCTTCCCTTACGGCGCGGTTCAGGTGTCCAACGATATGTGAGACAGATACTGCGCCGTTTCCTTTCCCCAAAAAACCAATTACTACTACAATTTTGCAATTAAGTTTTCCGTCTCTCCGGTGGAGTCGCCCAAGGTGTGGAAGGCATCACCGTTCCCATCTTGTTCGCCGGTCCCCTCGTGGCTCTTTCCCCTTCCCTTTTTGTTGAGCGGACACCCTTGCGGGAGAGGGTGATGTGATAACTGCTTTTGATTTACTTTGTGCTGTTATTGGGATCCTGGGTTCGAGGCTAAGCCTACCTCGCGTGATATTTTTGATTGGTGAATTGATGCTCTTGGCGGACCACTAGGAATTACAATCCCTGTTCCTTCGCTAATCAAGGCTATAAACACGTCAATGAAAGGACGAGAGAGCAGTTCAGTCCAGCCTGAGCTGGGGCCCCATATCCCATGTAACGTGTTTATACTTAGGTTCTAGCCAGTTAGACCGCGAGCAAAGTTACGAAAATTTTGTTTTGCTTTTTTGTAAATTCCTTTCTGTGGCTTACAGCTCTACTCTCTGTACATATATTTGTTGGAAACATATCTTCGGTTGTCATCTTCTACAAGTACGCCTTCATAGTCGTCTTCATCTACGCCGAACTAAATTATTGGAATTGTTTGGAAACTTTCCTAAAGGAAACGAACAACGAATTTTTACTGTAATGGAAACTTAATCTTTTTATCTTTTCTGCTATAGCTGTGCATTTGGTTCCGCTTTTCTATGAAAAGGATGAGGTCACGATCAACAAAGGTCGCGGACTGAAGTTCTCAAAACTATTATGCTCCTATGGCATCATACTCCTACAATACTCCATAACAGATATTGTGGGACGAGATTTAGGCGCACGCCACAAGAGGAACAAATTTATCCCTCGACTTTGTTGCACAGAGAGAGGACAGGCTGCGAACAGCGACAGCGAACAGGAAATAAGGCGCTTGTCTGCAGCTGCCATTCAGAGAAGAAAGCCCGGTACACATGCCGGTCATGGACAGAGTAATGTAATGTTCCACTCACTCACTCCAAATATTGAAAACTATAAGAGGACCTCCACGTCACAGGAAGGCTATAAGGCCGTATAGTAGTGTTAAGTTTGTTTTGAAATTTCTGTTTGGTCCCCAACGCATTGCCATGAGTGCGCTCCTCTAAACTAGCCAAAACAAGTACTAAGTTACAACTCTTTGCCGCATCGGTGATTTCACGATAAAAAATACGGACAGACTCCTGTAAATCTGATCACTCACTGGAATCTTTACCACAATAGCGCCCCACATCTGATCGCTTCTTGCGAAGAATTTTTTTTTTTCGCACAGCATGGCATCACACATGTCTACAAACTTTCCTTCAAGGTTCAAGGTTCGTTTATTACATGTTTATGGTACAAGGTTAGAGAAAGACATTGGAATACAGAAGAAGGTCCCAAAGTCAGAGACTGTGGACGGGACCTCCTATAAGAACAATTGTAAAAATGAATTACAGACAGCAGATGCAAAAAGATGCTGAGAAGATTTGTCTTCGCGGAACTTCTGGCTACTCCAAAACCTGAAGTCTCATTTGAAAGGCGCACAAAACTAGCGAGAAGATAAAATACAATGTGGTAAGGTAACTGTGACCATCACAAAGAATAATACACCGCACTATGAACCGAAAAGCAAGGCGATATAGCATGAGCTTTCAAGAGGAGTACCCTGAAGGGAAGTTAGGCGTCATTGTCCTAGAGTGTGATCTTTTTTTCTTTCATTAAATGAGAAGAGATCGGGAACTTTCCGGACACACGTAGCATTAACGCGATAGGGTTAAAGGCCCTGCGAACCAAAAAATCCGGTGTCGGTGTTGTGAGCGAAAAACCACGGACACGGCTCTGGCTTGTCCCCATAGAGCAACCTAGGAGGAAGGTGGGACGCCTAGGTCACCTGACTTTGCGGCGTCATCACAACCTGCACACGGGATGCTCGTGAAGAGCAACTTGGTTCGCACAAGGCCCTCCGCTGAGAGCACCTTCCATCGCAGGGCAGTGGCGCATCGCTTAACCGCTGCACCAGAAGGGGTATGAGGACTGGCAGGAATCTATGAATGTACAGTAAAGAATTAAATCCAGCATATATGGGAATTAACCCATTACACTATCGCGTCATACCCTTAATGCGGAGCTTTGGCTACTGCATTTTTTTTTTACTGGTGTTAATAAGAAATTTGATGCGTTGCAAATAAGCATTCGGACTCTTGCGTGCATCATAAAAACGCCGGGTTCGTCACCAGGGCGATAATACTCAACCGCAAAGAATGTGCCTCCTGGCAACTAAGAATTTTGTTCATTGGTATTTTGTTTGAGTTCCTGGTTTGGTCACTGCATAACATGACTTCATCCATTCGCAAGCAGAGTGGCACCTGTAGCTTAAAATAAGTCATTTTTCTTGTGGCGAATGTATCAATCACCTACGACGCGCGAAACACCCGGATATGCCTCCCCTTATTAACAATAGAAAGCCCTGTTCCGCAACTCTTTCCTGCAAGATTGCTTGCTTCGAGAAAGGTTTCGTTTCTGAACGTGAATAGGAAGAGGTGTTTCTTGCTTAGTGATATCGCATCCTGCCTGTGCAACGGTCGTACAAGGGTCCACCGTACTTTTGCTAACAAAGCTAAAATAAAAAGAAAAAGCGCGCCTGTTCTTCTAAGGCTAGTTTTCGTATTCGCTTGCCTTTTTCAGGTACGAAGCGAAATGATAGTAATATGGAAAGGTAAAAGCAAAAAAAAAAACGCAAGAGTGGAGAGGACGTATGAAGCTTTGCACCCAGCGGAGTGCAGTTCCCCAGTCTCGTGCGCACAGTGGCGGACGTCCGCAATCTTTCTGCACTTTCACCGCGCACAGACTCCTTGTAAGCAAGCACAAGCGTAGAAATCGTGTTTACTTTTCTGCGCTTCTTGTGGGTAGTTGTCGCCCGTGTGTGTCCCACTTGGGATAGCCAGCAGAGTTTCGGATACCATGGGGCGGCAGTTGTTTCTGTTCAAACAAGCAGGGAACCCTCGTCGCCGGGCAATCTTTGCGATAGCGAGACTACCAGGCGCTTGAATGCGAGTGCGCACTTGAGACGGAGACAAGGCAGCTGACGGAGACTTCATTATGGGTGGCTGCACTACACCAACTCCTCACTCTGAACGAAACGCGGGTTGGGGAGGAAATGCATGTTCTATAGCCGCGCCTCAGTAAACGGAGAAGAATCCCGGCGCGGCGATAAGCGGAAGGCGCTGATAAGGCGTAGAGCATTGACCTGAAATGATAAAGGCTTCTGAACAGAGTCAAAAACAGCCCGTCGCTTTCCTATAAACAGCATTTCGTTGCCACTGCGCGATCCTGATTTTCTAATTCAAACTGTTCGCGGGCTTCTGCAGAATAAAGGGGAGGGGAGATAACATGCTAAATTAACCTGACCACGTAGAAGTAGTACTAAGGCTGCTACAGAAATCTAACGATTGCACGTTGCACTGAGCCCATTTATATGGAAATGAGGAACACCAGCGGTGTGCTGTGTTCGGGCTCCTAACGAGCGGACCTTCCTTCTACCGCGCTGCGATTTTCCGGCCTGCGGTACGCTCATTGGTTGATCGTGCTTTCCCCGGAGCCGTTTTCAAAGGTGAGCTCGCTGGTTGAATGAAAACGTGGTCGAGCGTAATTTTGCGGGCATGCCGCTTGCCGGGGAGCGCACGCTTCGATGCACCGAATGGAAACGTACAAAGAGGTCCATGAACCCCGCTTTGGTTTGCTGCTGCATGATCGGTTCCTTCGCTGTACCAACATTAATTAGGAGTTGATGAGGTAAACTTCGACATGGTCGTTTACATATGTTCAATAGTGTTATCCAAGGCACGTGATTATCAGCGTCATTGCTTTAAAGGCAATTTTTATCAATGTAACGCACTAACGTGCATTTATGTATACTCCTCTTTTCGAAATGGCCTCGAGAGAGGGAGCTTTGGGTGACTTTAATCATTAAATGATTGACACGACACCTATATTTTTTCTGCTTCTTTTTACTCAAGTTACAGCCATATCCTAATGCTGAAATTAATCTTTACAGACCTTGTATACACCGAGACTATATTTCGCGCACTTTTAAAAGGATGTTGGGCTCGCTTGTCTTGTCTTGTCTGAATGCAACTGAATCAAATGATATTTTATTTTTTAGCGTTGTATCTGCCTCCGTTCGCTGTTTTTGTTTAATTATTTTGGCTCGTATACCTCCATTCACTGTTCTGAATATAACGACACTTTCAGCCTGTCTGTGTCTTTGTGAAATATCCTCGACAGAAATATCTTTCATCCCTCCACTTCTTTTCAGTAAACATTTTTTCGTCTCTCTCCTTTCATCGTTTTTCTAGTTCAGCATTTTGGAAGCACACAACCGGCTGTATATTGCTACGCTCCTAACTACTCTAGTGGCGCCATACAGCGGCTAAACTGCATTTCCTGGCAGTTGACAAGCCTTGAGCCATCTCGGCTCTCGGGGCTAGATGCTTCGTCTTTATCCATGGAGGAACGCAGTGTCTTCATCTCTCGTGCTGCCGCCTGCTGCCTTGCGCGTTCCAACGTCTTGCGCGTCTAATTGAAGCAAGTAAACCAGCCCTGCTTACGCCAACCGTTTCTCAGTGACAATATTAGGCGGGTCAAGCCGAATTTCTTGGCAAGGTAAATGTATACAATCGCGTAGGATCAGTGGTGCACAGAAACCCCACGCCGCGGATGAGACTTGAGTGCGCGATCTCATCTATGACCACAATAGCGTCATATAATTAATCTACTGCCCTCAACATTAACCACAACTGGAAACTGGAGGCCGCGTAAACACGCTGTGTTTTCTGACTTCGACGCAAGGGGTCCCTGTGACCTCGATCCGGCAGCAATCGGTTAATGCAAACAAGACTAGGTAAGGTTGTGTCATTCTGACCTCTTGCCCAATAAGCTCGCGTTCGGGTCATATAAATAAACTCTATGAAGAATAGGTGCAGCGCAAGAGAACTCGGGTAGAAAAGCAGCGATGCGAGAATATCTCATGCGTTAGACGTCGTCCGTGCCTTTCGGGCGTCGTCGTGCTTGCACATATATGCAGCAGATTCAGTATGCATTCTGAATTTGCGCCAACTTTGTGAGCAGCAGCCAAAGGACGATTCGAATTATTCAGATCGTTATGAATGCGGTGAATAACCCTGTAATCGCTGTGGCGTGATAAGTTGGACAGGGGTAAGATATGTCACCGGGAAAAAAAAACATTCAGAAAATGGGACGCACGCGCTGTGAATAATGAATGACTTTGAGTTAGTTTAAGCCTGTCTTGGCATGATGTGCAACATCCATTTCATAGCTTTTTTTTTTTTCAGAAAGTACGTACAGTGCGTATTGTAAAACCGCGGAGGCCTCGCTTCTTGCGCAAGTAAAAGTCGTGAACGAAACTGACCCTCCCTTTCAGTAAATAGAGGTGAGATAAAAGTTCGAGCGAAAAATTTTAAATGCACATGAAATTTTAAACTGTAAAGGAGAAAGAAAAGTGATAGAAAAAAGACAGCAACATTTATTTTTTTATAATAATAATTGGTTTTTGGGGAAAGGAAATGGCGCAGTATCTGTCTCATATATCGTTGGACACCTGAACCGCGCCGTAAGGCATGGGATAAAGGAGGGAATGAAAGAAGAAAAGGTGCCGTAGTGGAGGGCTCCGGAATAATTTCGACCACCTGGGGATCTTTAACGTGCACTGACATCGCACAGCACACGGGCGCTTTAGCGTTTTTCGTCCATAAAAACGCAGCCGCCGCGGTCGGGTTCGAACCCGGGAACTCCGGATCAGTAGTCGAGCGCCCTAACCACTGAGCCACCGCGGCGGGTGAAATTTTTTTGTTTTATTTATTTTTATTTATTTATTATTTTTATTTTTTGAGCTGTGACACAGTATTACCGCGAAGTCTAAAGACCGTCGCCAGGACACATAAAAGGTGTAGGCCGGAAGTTATATAATATAGAGCCATAAAAATTTGGCTTGAACTTGGTTAAGACCAACACGGCTATGGGTATATAGGGTTTAACGTCCCAAAGCGACGCCGTAGTGGAGGATTTCGGATTAATGCCGACCACCTGGGGATTATGACTAACGTAAATAGTGTGGACGCGGAGAGAGTGATACTAAACGTTTCTGAACAAACTGTTATCCGAAAATGTCTGAGTCACCCCGTCTCTTTTCATGACGGGTTAACTTGCAAAATTCTTAATCACACTGCAGCTGAGCTGTATTAAAATCTAATAAAATTATTAATTTTTTGTAAGCAATCTGTGAGGTCTCAGTAAACACTGTCGCGAATAAGTGAAACCCTGACCGTGTATACCTTGGTGCCCAAAGAATGATCTTGCACAAGTTTTTTTTTTTTAATATAGTGGGCGACATTCGAATACAGCACAGATCAAAACAAACAGTGCGGCAGTCGAAATTTCGCATGCAAACTTTCGTGTTAAACACACTGAACTAAATATTTTCGCACCGTTCAGTCATCAGAGATTGAATCAGCATCACTGATGTCTTTGCCGCTACCACTGAATTTGTTATCTCAAACCATCATCTTCTCTTGGGCCATATGTCTCTGTCCTCGCCTACCAAGATGATGATAGCTAGCGGCTTTGCACATAGCTGGCCTTTGAACTCTGTGGCATTTGTTTACTTTTTTGCGTGCGGTAAAAAGAAATGTCACCAACAAAGTGCGGAAATGAGCGTGACTCACACCAAAAGCACGCTGCTTATGCACATTGCTTCCACACATTGACGCTACCTTATGCTGAAACGCTGAGAACTAGACGGAACGGTAATATCCGTGCTCAACTTACACGATAAGCCATTGAAGGAACCGCGATCCCTCCCCTGGTGTATATTTATAAAAATGTAATATAATATACGCTTACAGTACGAGATGAATGAATGAATGAATGAATGAATGAATGAATGAATGAATGAATGAATGAATGAATGAATGAATGAATGAATGAAAAAGAATTGATTGGCTGGGCGGCTCATTGTTCTGAATATGGAAGAGACGACAGGAAAAGAGTTCTATAAGCAAAAAACGGAATGAGAACAAGAGTAACGTAAAATATAAATATAAATAAATAAACGTAAAACCCGACATTCAATTATCCCTACGATTCCAATTTTTTTTTAATTGGTAAAGGGCTCAGGACATTCTCACGGGTGCTTGATTGCGGAGCGATCCTCTAGGCGTATGCTTCTATACAGTCCCTCTGTATTTCTGGCGGCAGGTGACGAACCTATCGTTTGGGTCCTGACATGCGGGCCAATCAAGGGTTAGGTTCTGGCTCCCGATTGTTAGCGCTGTCTCCTGGGCATTTCTTTTTTTTTCATGAGTGTGCCTTCCCGCCTGCTATTGCGTCCGGTGAGAAGGCAAAAATGACAGTGAACGTCGTGCGCTTTCCACGGCCGCCCTGTCGGTGGTGACAGCGCGTGGTAGGAGATGTGCGGGTAGCTCCTGGGAACTGCGTCTTGGTTTACCTTGACTGCGTGCTAGCTAGCTGCCTTGAAAAAAGGACGGAACGAGTTCCAGCGGGCAAGGTGAGTGATAGTCGAAGGTGCAGAGGAAGAGCTGGACTGGCGACTAACCAGAAAAGGGCACTGTGTGGAGCAAGGAAGCTAGGTACGAATTACATCGCTAAGGATAAGTCGTGCTTTATTAAATACTGTATATTAAATACCGAACCTGTAAAATGAGAGTGAAGCACTAGAGGACGAGAAAAACGTCACCATCTGTATAAAAGTACGCGAAATTCGAAATATTTTAAGTGATTCAGCTAGAGTCAGATACAACTCAAGAGCGAAACGTCTTTACCCCGTCAAAGGACCCCCTTCCAGCCAATGGCGTCGGCCGATTCTCATGATCTTGCTCCATGGAGGAAGGGGACTATCCCTTTCATCTGCCACTCCCTGCATTGTAACGCTAGCAGGCTCGTGAGAATCGGCCGACGCCATTGGCTGGAAGGGGGGCCCTTTGATGTGGAAACGCCGCTTCATTCTTGAGTTGTATCTGACTATAGTGTCTCATTCGACTGCGAATTTAGGCATAATATACTCGAGAAGTGAAGTGTTTAATTAAGCACATTCGTAAAAATATTTAAAAATATAGTCGGCAAGACACAGCCAAGCCGTATACAGCGCCAATTAGTAAACAGCACTGAAAGAACAGATGAGATGGGATATCGCCGATGAAAGTATAGTAGATATAACACTCAGATTGCACCTGGGATGGGAGAGCTAGCAGGCTAAGATGTTGGCAGTAACCTTGCAAACGGTTCTAGGTATACGTTCTATCTATGTAACTGGTCTTGATTAAGGGGCGAGGGGTAGGGGAGGAGGAGGTTATCTGAGAGCTCTCTAATCGAGTACTCGGTATTGTTTGAGGCCTTGAATTTATCACGAAGGAGTGAAAATTTCACATATTCGCTCCGACTGCGGCACAGATTCATCAATATTTTTCTTCCTTTGTGGTACACATACACCCCGTTACTAATGAGGAAAGTATAACTTTACTTCAATACACCATATTCCTCGGCGGCAAGAGTCGCGTAAGCCACAGATTCGGTCTGTCTTCGAAAGGAAGTCAAAATCCAGAAGCGACCCATCTGCTTACTGTGCGTTCCATACTTCTGAGTCAGCGCCACCTTAACACCACAGGAAGAAAGCACAATGATGGAACGCACATCACTTCGACGACTGCGCACTTTTGCCCACAGCAGGCGGTACTGAGGGAAGACATCTTGGTCACTAAGGGATATCTTGACCGTTGACTTGTTCCCTTGAGCCGGAAGCGAGCGAAGTTTACAGATAAGAAAGTGGGCTTGGTTTGTCGCTTTTCCGTTAATCTACGAGCTGCCGCTTCAGTCCGGATCCCGAAACTCGAAGGCTTCCTCAGCTGATACCATATGTGGGACGTCGGAGACGCACTTCGCATCTATCTTCTTCTTGTTGACACTTGGAAGTAACTGGGCCAAAAACACGCGACATCAGTTTTGATAGCTTAAGAAAGGCAAATGTGTAGAGAGTATAACCAGCCTCCTCCGAGCTATCGATGAACTCTAGTATAACACTATTCCTGCTTCAGGTTCTACAACAAATTAACAAGACATACTAATGTGCTTCGAGATAAAGCAGATTATCTTAAAATAGTTTTCAATACTTATTGCTGCAAGAGTCCTCCGGCGAACGTTACAATATACCATGAATTTATAAAAATACTGACTCTTTCGCCTCTCTTAAGGCAAAAAATCGCCAACAATCGCTCAACTTTTTACCCTCTCCCTTCCTTCTACCGCTATATCTTTTTTTTAGACAAGACTATAGAAAATTTTCTATAACTACAGAGCAATTTACTAATACCAACTCGCTCAACAAGTTGTCTATATTGAGCAACGGAATCGCAGACCCGGCAGCCACTGATAGATGGATAGTGGCGTAAAAAGCTCTTTCTCGGTTCATTTGGGACCTGTGCTCCTGTATAGTGAGTGTGGCCCAAGTTGTATAGCTTCCCTCCTCTTGCGGAAATTTCAAAAGGGTGGGAGTCAGTGCGAGCACCTCTCACGGTGCAGGCCATGAAGAATACAACGAAAGCCGACTTACATGCATTCCAACAGTCGTTCAAATACATTTAAGTATTGAACAGCACTCGCAACAGTTCGATTACGAACACACATAAGTATTCATTTGAGCGAGGAGTATACTCTAGTTTTGCTCTGTACATCGGATATGTGATTTAGCCTACACAGGACATTTGCCAGTGCAGGTCAAATGTTTAGGGCAATCCCCCCAAGGTGGAGTAGATTTGTAATAAGGGAGTAATTACTCATTGACATCCACCCATGCGCTGCCATACGGCTACAAATGAAAGCTATACAGCTTTCTCAGAAACTTCGTAGTTAAAGAAAAATTCGTACCCCGGACCAGGACGAATTTTTTTTAATTATGATGTTTCTGACAAAGCTGTATAGCTTTCATTTGTAGCCGTATGGCTGCGCATGGGTGGATGCCAATGAGTAATCACTACCTTATTTCCCAGTGCACATCCAAACGCTCGAAACGCAGCAAAAATTGTTTGTCTTGTATTTGAATCTAAATTATCATACCCTGAGCACTGAACAAAGTAAAAGACACAGTGCGCACTCCGGATCTCAGGAGCATACAAGGGTGCCCACCCCAAAGTCCATTCTACCAGATGGACCAGGCCCACCACAATCACCTGACCACGAAAGTCCCAAGAGTGCTAACTCCCCGGCATCCGGTAACCATCTCATTTGTCACCAGTTTTGTGCTACGACGTACTTTGACATCAGAGTCAATGTCGACGCCAGCATCGGCATGGCATTGAATCGCACCGCATTGACTTGCAACGCATCGACATCGCATCGACTTTTTTTTACACTTTCTTTGGCGAAAAATAACACCGGACAAAAAGCTAAAAGAGAAGAAATGCAAACCTTAAAAGCTTCACTTCCGATGGGTGGAATTGAATTAAGAAACTGTTTCCACAAATATTTTAGTAGCGAGACTAGGCAACCATGTGCGTAATCTACTGACTATGGGAAGCCGACGATGGGAAGCCGCACTGGGTGTCTAGACACCCTATCCGCACTGCACTTAGCGTCCAAGTTGCAATCTGTAAGTAGAAGAATGGGCAGAGCGTGCCATCCTTACTGATGTTACGCACATGATTTCTCAGCACAACGCAAGTTGCGCGATTGTGTAGTGATCTTTTTCATCGTGTAGAAATGTAATAAAATTACACGAAGCTCTACCTAGCATTTAAATTCAAAAACAAAACAGGTACCAATGATGTCTGGCGCTTAAAATGGCATTCATGCGAACTATACACATTGTGACCATTTCATGCGCATGACTAAGTTGTACACCTGGTTTTCGAGAGAAACAAATATAACTGCGTGGCGTCAAATGGAAAGACTGATGCGAGTGCCGAAGTAGCGAGCGATGCACTAGACCTTACGTCCTGCAGGCCTTTATGCCGTCATCACTGTGCCCCTTGTCCCGGTGAGCTCCAAATAGAGTTGCGCAAAACGAGACAATTCACCCAGCCCATTTTTCTATGTCATCTAATCGGTCGTCCGCTGTGACCGGCGAGCGCTTCTAATTGTTGCGCAAAGCGCAAAGCCAAGGGTACGGGTGCACCGAGAGAGGCTGCTGTCATCGGCCACTATCTTGCCGGATATCCGGCTTCTACTGAAGCCGCACTTATGCAAGGATGCCGCTGATTAGTCCATCTCACGCCCTGTCAAAGAGCGCTGAGGCGTCAAAGGTCAAGTTATGGGGAGTGTCTTGCAAACAGCGCGCGTTGTGCTGCAGCTGATGCAGCAATCCGCCTTTCTCACAAGATTTGGCACCCTCCGGGAAGTGGCGAAAATTCTTCTGCTACTCACTGAAAACAAGCTAAACAAACGCACGTGGGAGACGCAGGCGCGATCTGGTTCCACGAGGCGCCAGATGCGCCTGCGAAGTGGCAAGTGCGAGTGCTTGACAGGTGTCGCCTTCTGTCGCATGCGCTTGTCACTAACATCATGTGCAGTCGGATAATTATAATAATTGGTTTTGGGGGAAAGGAAATGGCGCAGTATCTGTCTCGTATATCGTTGGACACCTGAAACGCGCCGTAAGGGAAGGGATAAAGGAGGGAGTGATAGAAGAAAGGAAGAAAGAGGTGCCGTAGTGGAGGGCTCCGGAAAAATTTCGACCACCTGGGGTTTTTAACGTGCACTGACATCGCACAGCATACGGCGGTTTCATTTTCAACCAGTGCAGCTGGAGGAGAAGACGCGCGCATGCGCAGAGCGGCCTTGTGAAAAAGGTGGATTCTGTGATGACAGTAACGCGCCGCGGTGGCTCAGTGGTTAGGGCGCTCGGCTACTGATCCGGAGTTCCCGGGTTCGAACCCGACGGCGGCGGCCGCGTTTTTATGGAGGCAAAACGCTAAGGCGCTCGTGTGCTGTGCGATGTCAGTGCACGTTAAAGATTCCCAGGTAGTCGAAATTATTCCGGAGCCCTCCACTACGGCACCTCTTTCTTCCTTTCTTCTTTCACTTCCTCCTTTATTCGTTCCCTTACGGCGCGGTTCAGGTGTGCAACGATATATGAGACAGATACTGCGCCATTTCCTTTCCCCAAATACCAAAACCCAAACACCTGTGATGAAAGTGTGATTCTGAGCTTCATCTTTTAATGCGACAGTATTAGGAGAGTCATGACGACTTAAACTGTCCGGCGTCGGTGTCTGTGGGAAACCTCCACCTGCGAACCGTGGCAGGTGTCAAGTGGAAGGTGGCTTTTAAGGGGAGTTCCCGCTCTACGCCGGCAACCTCCAATTCTCCACCTGCCACCTGTTATAAAACCGGTTAGCACAAAACACCGGCGCCAGCAACTTGATAAGGACACTTCAGTGACACGCGAATGGGTTCTAGTGATTACAGTGGTAGCGGCTTAGTGAAGATACAAGTAGCGGTAGTGGTAATAGTTCATGCTCCAAGTTGCAGACCGATAGCACGAAGAAAGAGATGGTAGAGAATGCTCTCGCATTTCGTCCGCATCAATACTATCAATCGCCCATCAATTTTTTTTAGCATTTCTTCGTCCAAGATTGAAGTCATGCGTTCGAGCCGTCTTGTGAGCCCGCTCTAGCATGTCAGTGCTGATAGGTGCTGTAAAAACTCCGCGCATTTTCAGCGAGAGGTTCATCTTCAATCATTCATTAATTCTGCGCTGTCATTGTCAGGTATCGTAAATGCTACGACATTCTGGGCACTGTTCTTGCAGGTAGCTACTGCCTAGAGTGAAACGCGAAGGAAAATTGGCACAATGTTTATTCTAAAGGTCCTACAAGACACGGGAAATTGTCCTTAATGTGGCGTCCAGGACAGAGAGGAAGAAAAGATAAAAGCAAAGAAAACGCTCAAAATTAGGGGTGCGCCAATATTATAAATTTCGAATACGAATCGATTATGTTTCTATTCGGTTCATATTCGATTCAAGAAATTAATATGTGAGAATTTCCGGATATTCGACAGCCATTAAATACCGCTCTGACTTTCATAAATCTGTCCGGGGAACAACACCGTATCTGGGCAAATTATCTGAAGATCGAGTTTAAACTGTCAGGAAAACAGTACAAAGCCGTCCTTCTGGCTTTCTTCAGCGTCATTTATCGTGTGGACCAATAACATTCGGACGCTGTTAGACGTGGACCTCATACGAAATTCCGTAAATGGGCCTTCCCACATATCATACGTGATAATCAGATGGAGAACAATCACTCCTCGACTTCATTAGACCGGCCATCCTATTTTCATTCATTTAACCACCCTTTTCCTTAAGCCGTCATCAAATACACCCTTTATGCCTTGAGGCAATAAATAGCGTTTTAAAAAACACACACACAACGCGAAAGCGCGCGTTTTTTTTGTTTGTTTTATCTTTCCATAATGTGTTACATACTTAACGCTCCCAAAGGAGGCAGAGTCGAGGTATCATCTGCAGGGCAATCGGCAGGGCAACCCTGCGCATGGTGCATTGTAACCCACGCACCTCTTAGGCGCGCAACGGCAAACGCAGCGACAACAGGGCACCTCTGGCTAGGCCAAAAAAAAATTGCCTAGCCACGTAGTTTCGGTTTCTGAGCTCCACGTAGTTTCGGTTTCTGAGCTCCACGTAGTTTCGGTTTCTGAGCTTCGCCGCCAGCACACGGCGGCGGCGGCTATCGACCGGGCATTCGCCAGGCGTCCGAACCCAGCTGCGCACCGCTTTCGCACCCGGATTGATGCGTCGCTTGTCTCTTTATAACGAGTCTCACCGTACCGACTTTAATGCGCGTTGCGACACACATGTGGACCGAAACTGAGCGCTTAGCAACGCCTGTTCTCTGCGCGATAGAGCCTCCTCCTCGCAAAGCGCCACCTCATTTTCGCATTTTGGGGAGCATTTTTTTTTTCAAGGGGGAGTCGGTGGTTACAGATTTTATAACTCGACCTTCGGATAATTCGAGCATTTGTTACGGTCCTTATAAGCCCAAGTTAATGAGGCTTTACTACCCGTCATTCTATCTGTAGTTGTCATTCAGTTAGCCTGATTCCGTTCGTTTCGATTGCAAAGACCACGTACTGTATATTGAAAAAAAAAAATAAGGACAGCAACGTTCGCCTACTTACCTTTTTCAGAAACTTGTTTTGATAGTGAACAGATATTCGATATTCGAAGGCATTCTTTCTTCACTTATTCGATTCGCGTTAAAAAATTTTCAATATTCGCACACCCCTACTCAAAATAGAAGATAATAACCAAATGATGAGTAAAACAAAGTGTGAGTGTGACAGGCTGGGAGCATCCGTGAACAGGCGGAAAGGTGACGTGGAAATTGACAACGCATGTTTCAGAGCCAGGCAATTTTTCTTTATCGCCGCCACTGGTAAAAGCACCGCCTAGAGGCCATGACGTCACAACCACTGCACACCGAGGCTGACATTGGCTTCCATGACGAAGATAGATTCTCCTACCAAAGCCTCGGCCCACCACATTTTTTAAGTCACTTCCACTTAAATTCAGCTTTAGATCCACGTTTCACCCCCCCCCCCCCCCAAAAGGCGGTGCATTGCAAAAATAGATAGAGCGAGGGCAGCTGCTCGTTCTGTTTCCCCTGGTTGCGTCCTGTCTATATCTTCTCTGCGTTTCTTACAAGTGACCGTTGTAGTCTGGTCTTCTTTTTGCTAGTGGAACCTGATTCCGCAGAGGTTGCTTTGCTATCAACTTCGCGTTCCGCCCTTTTCTCCAAGCTTTAAAGACCTCTTGACACATAGCGCGGCTCACATGTATGACAAAGGCGAATGCCAGATATGCAAATTTACAGACCTATGCAGGTGGCCCACTGCCGGTGTCCTCTGGTGCAATTGAATTCTTTTATACTATCGATTTTTGACCATACTTGCCCGCTTTCATGAGGTCCACCACCTGAATGCGAACTTACCTGTATTTCACAGACTCGGAGCGTTCTGCGTGCATGCGCTTTTCAAAATGGCACGCGGTACTCTCCAACCTGTGAGATAATTTGCAGGATGCGCACATCATTGCTAGGGTCTTTTAGACGATGAAAATGGTGTCCATTTCTGTAATTTTGTAGCGATAGCTAGATTACGGTAGCATTTCGAGCCCTCAGCGTGGCGGCGCCGCCACGCTGTCACGTGGTTGGTCACGTGGTGCGGAGCAGCTGCCGCCGGCGCAGCGCCGTTGCTGATAACGTGGTTTGTCACCTGGTTGGTCACGTGACCAGCCACGCGGTGCGGAGCAGCTGCTGCTGCCGACGGAGCGGCGCTCCGGCGAAACCGAGCTGCGACAGCTGTGCGCATGCGCCATGTCAAGTGGGAGGAAGATGAAGAAGGAACGCCCAGCGAAACGGAGCGGCGAAAGACTGATTTTGCAATTCAACTGAGCAAGTTCCACTCGGCCAGCTGTAGCTATCGCGTCACTCCAGGTTTAACCAGAGCTAAACCACCGCCATTTTTTTTCTCTCTCTCTCTCTAGTGACGCGCTTCGGCTGACTTTAGCGAGCTTCTTTTAACTCGTTTCATAAAAATCCAATGCGCCTGACACACTTGGCAGGGCGAATGATACGCTACTGCTTTCAGTTTTCTTACCCAATGTCGCTAATCGCTGCTAATATGTCAGTTGAAATATAATTTGCTCTATTCTAAATTGTTTTCGCTTTTAATTTTGTTAACGGCGTCCTTTACATCGTCTAATGACTGAACAGCCTATTTTAATACAACTTGCCTCCTACAAATTGGCCATGTCTGCTTTTTAGAAACAAAGAAGCTCTGCTCCTGTGAGCATTGCACGTGTGCCATTTTTCGCCTGTATTCGTTCTTCGCTGTTCGAACTTCGTGCTTGCAAATATACGCCATCCATCAGCGATCTTCATGCATTATAGAGTACAGCACCGTCCAAATATGTGTGACATAGTGTGTAACGAAGGCCCTGCCTCTTGGTATTTACATGAGAGCTCTGTCGGACAGCGCTGTCGCCTGTCACCTTCCCAGGCGTGGGTAGCGCTGCAATGACAACACGCGTCCCTGCGATCTCTGTGTCGCTGAGTAAACAGGTGATGAGGCACAGTACGCCGGATTCTTTTTTTTTTCTTTTTTTAAGCTTGATCAAGCTTAGAGAAACACGCCACTCTGCGTCATTCTCAGGACAGTGTCGAAAACAGAGTCGCTTGCTCGGAAATTTTTCCATTGGTTATCATCTTCATTACAAACAACAGCCATAGCTGCCATTTCCGTCACAAAAAAAGCTTTCTCGTGTCTCACGTTAATCGAGTTGTGTAACCGATGTCACTGATTTCAGAAAGAAATTGAAATTTCAAGTGATTTTGTTATTATGTATTATGTTATTATTATTATGATTTTGTTATTTTTGTTATGTAATTTTTGTTATTTTGTTCAGTGTGGTATGTGGGATTAAACGCCCCGAAGCGACGCATGGCTTTGAGGAATGCCGTAATGCAGGGCTTGGTAGTAATCTACACTCACACGAATACGCCTATATGGGAGTAAAAAGGGAGTAAGCTGTCCTGAAGCGCCCTCTCTTATATAAAAAGGGAGTGCATTAGAGGACAGCTGACTCTATATTTACTCCTTTCTGTTTAGAGTGTTGGCCACATAGGGATTCTTTAACGCGCGTTGACACCGCACAGCACGCTGGTGTTTTTGAATTTTGCCTGCTATGATATGTGGCCGTCGCGACCGGGACTCGATCCCACGACCTTGGAATCAGCAGCCGAACGTCAAAGCCTCGGAACCACCGCGGCAAGCTCTGTATAAAAAGGTTGGTATTGCAGTGTAAGCATATTATCCTGCACCATTAACTCCCTTGGCGAATAGCCGACGCCCATAAGAGATTACTGCGCCCAGCAACCGTATTGTTCTCGATTAGACGTCGAGAACTGTGCAGTATTCATTAGATGCCACGTGAAGCAGGGTGCGAGGAATGCCGGATCAAGCAATCATATCTAACTGCGCTAGAATGCGAGAAAAAAACTGTTTAGAGGAACGCTTGTTTAGCAGAACCGATACTAAGGTCATACTGAGCACTACAGTCGGGAAGTTGATGTACGCAACCTCTTTAAACCCGTGATCCAGTTCTAGAATGGTATACATGCATAAGAAAAGGTGTAGAACGATATGCAACATAGAGCCAAAAAGTGCGGTTAAAATGGACTAAATGATGGACTCAGAAATTCGGTCTAAACGTCCACCGTCTGGCTCAAGGATAAGAAAACGGCATTAACAACTGGAAATTTTTCAGCACGCTACACTACGTTCTGTGTGCATTTACCGCTCAAACTGACGGCGACGTTTTTTTGCGGTAGTCATTCATTATGCACTGAACGCTTTTGAGACGGGCGCTTATAGACGCGGTCTCGTCCTCAGCGTCACCTTCGACTTTTGCACTGGCACCACGGATACCTGTAATAACCGCTCCCCGCTTTTTTGTTCAGAACAGAAAGAAAAAGAAAACACGCTTTTTTGTTCTATCCTTTTATAACTGTCTCAACAGTAACAACTTTGCATACAAAAATTTTCGCTAGAATACGTGTAGGCTGTGCGTGAACATTATGCATTCACGCTTGCCCTCATCGGTACAGCCATGCGTGTGCTTGTAGGCGTTGACCGGTTGCTTGTCATCGCCGCGAAATGCGGAATCAACACACCATTCTCGATTCTTGTTTGTTTGGTGGCTGAAAGTTGTCACTGGTACCCGTAGCAACCGTCCCTTACAAAAATTTCTCTAGACAGTCTATAGACTGCCCATTGACTTCTGTCTATAAAGTCTATAGACTGTCTATAGACAAATCCTAGAAAACTGTCTATAGGCCATACAAATCCTATGGACAGTCTATAGACAATCTAGATTTATGGACATACACTTTTAGTAGACTTCTGTCTATAGACAGAATATAGGCTACGAACAGACAAAAATAAATATCTATAGGAAGGCAATAGAGTCTATAAGAAGTCTATAGGCTGTCTATAGACCATTTTTGTAAGGGGTGACTCGGCGTCGTATGAAAGGAGTCAAATAGTAGACAGAAACGCATCCAGTGTGGAGTTGTTGTCGACTCCCTTAGGGCATACGTGTTTCGACTCTCGTGAACTATCAGCTCCGGGATACAGAGCCTGCACGGTACAACGTCCAGTCAAACAATAGGCGGCGCTCTGCTATCGATTCTGCCTATCGCCGAACGTAGAGTATCAGAACCTGAGGCTAAACCATGCAAGTTATCTTGTTAATTCCCTCTGCGAAAAACCATGCTACTTTAGCTGCCTATATGTGATGCACAGCACAGCGTTCCAATAAGGCCGACGACGGGTAATAAAGGGTTACGTAGCCGCTGCCACGCAGCTGTTAACTCGCTTGTATACCGCCACTGTATTCACCTTCTGCGATAACTTAAAAATGGCAAGAGACGAAGTGACGCCCAATCGGTGCCTGCGGCATTTACTATACATTTGCATTTGATGTCCACACCCTTGAATGGGCCATTAAAAAAACTGGGCGCAAATTAACTGCACCATAGCTGCACAGTACTGGAACTCATGGCTCCATAAAAAGAGTCTCCTACTGTCGTGAGAAATATGTGAGGTTAGACTGAATGCGGCCCTATTAATAAACATTGTACTCAGGTGCGTGTTGACCCGCCATGGTCGCACAGACCTAGGCGAATGCTGATTCGCTCATCGTCGACAGCCATAAATCATCGGGCCACCATGTGCCAACTCCTCGATCGTCGCCCACAGCAGACACATGGTCTTGAAATTTCTTGTGCTGTGAGACGCGGGGCAGATTTTGTTACTGTGAACTCAGGACCGAAGCCGCGTCAAGTTGACAGCAAATGAACACGGACAGTGAAACTGCAGCAATCAGTCGAGAGAGACAAAGAAGGCTGCTTATGTGTGAGAAGGAGGAAGCCCGCCCGCTCACTTCTTGAACGCTGTCGCCGCGCGCTGCTGCGGCGTGATGTAACTCGATGCCACGCAGCTGGCAATTCTACCTCTGCATGCTAAGTACCCTCCGCCGCGACGCTGCCGCACCCCTTCTGATCGGCGCGCTAAACTTCGTGAAGGCAGTCGCTGCCCTAGCACGGTCCGCGCCCCCCTCCCCCATTAGGTGCCGCTTCAGGTTTCATTCCGATGCGCAGACCGTCTGCATGAGGTCATTCGAGAACAACTTTACATTCAGATCCCTGGGAGTCCTCACAGCAGCGGCCCTCGTGTTGCACGGGATGCATGTTCTTGGGGAGTGGTTTTATGAGCAGGTTCTTCCTAATATGTTTTCGTAGCTGAGTTTTGGTTTTGAGTTTTCCAGGCCTCCGGACTGGAGGAGTGAAATCTGGAGGTGTGCAGTGTGTGTGAGGGCTGGAGGTACAGGTTCTACCTCTTACTGTTTCCACCCTTAAAATTTTCCCCGTTGTTCCCACCACCGCCTCGTTCACTCAAAGATTCCCCACCTCGGGAGCAATATATAAGCACTCCATAGATGTCATATGCCCCCTTCAAAACCATATACGCTCCCTGATGCCCCCCACGACGACGTCTCTGAAGCAGGGGTGTACAAATATTCGAAATTATCAAACAGTGAACGAATCAAATTAGCGGATGTTCAAAATTATTCGTATCGAATCCCTTCTCAAGTTTTCGGATAGTTTTTTGAATAATTGGCACGAAGTTCCAAAAATTGTGTCCATTCCGACGCCGCACAGCATGCTGCCGCGGTCGGTCTGTGCGCTAAGTATGGTTCAGTGCTGCGACTGAGTCCATTCGTGTTACGGCGTTCATAATCATCATACACAAAAACCCCCTTTCAATACATATGAGCTTTAAGATTTGACGACGCGACAGGGTTCAGCAAGGTTTAGCAAATGCTTCCCAGATGCCCCACATTGGAGGCCATGGTTCGAATTCTCGACTCTCTCATCAACTGACGTTTGGCGCCAGTTGTTTCTCTGTCGTCATCAGTAGCAAAATGTAATTTTCTTGTGTGTATGACATGGCGTCATAGAATTAATATATTGAGTTAGTTTCGTGTGTGTTCTAGTGGAGATAACTGTTGCAGGTTTCGATAGCTACAACGCTAACTACATGATTTAAGCTGCGCCGAGCGCTTCGCTCTTCCGCACTAATATTCGTTTCTTTACGAATGTTTCGCACGAGTAGCCTAGCGAATTATCACACAAACATTCGATTCGTATTCAATTAATATTGGATTTAGTTTTTAACTACACTATTCGTATTCAATTCAGTAGCAAAGGTAGCAATTGTATTCGATTAGGTATCGAAAAAGTACTGTTCGCACATCATTACTCTGAAACCCTTCATAGCCTCTTAATATCTGTTTATAGCCCTTCATGACCCCTTCATAGCCACGAAGGAATCCTACCTGCAAATAATGGCGACGTGCTTGACGTGCTCTATGTCCTCGCTTTTGCCGTTTGCCCCAGCTCCATGCTCCACCATAGTTTCTTACTATTAATTATAGAGAAAGCTGGCGGCGCTGCACCTGAGCCACCATGGGCTCTCAAAGCATCATGGGGCCATGAGGTACTTGGTGCGGGACAGTCGTTTTTTTTTTCAGGAACAGAGTGGCGTTACTGAGATGTCGCGTTCCGTCCACGGCGCAGATGACTTTGGCGCTAATGTAGTGCGCAAAAGGCATAGTAGCGAAAACGCAACCGCTAGCACATGACGCCGATATAAGGTTTTTGGTTTCCAAAGTGCCATTAAAAAAACCTTTTAAAGTGTTCAAACAACAACATTTCTTTATGCAAACATATTTCTTTTTAAAAATATGCGCCTGTTACGCACGAAATATTGGCTTTTGTGGTCTTCAATGCTTGGCCAATAGGAGAGCAAGCTATCGCTTATTTTGGCAAACTTTGCATTCACATGTTTTTCTGCTCGTTTGTTGCAATTTATAGGCATAATATTGAATGTTAGGACATTCTTGATTATCGAACAACGTTTGTTTTTTCATTATTTTTTGGCCAAATGTTGTGGTTCTGCAGTCGGTAGTTCTCCGCCCCATGATGCTTAGAGCGCCCATGGTGGCTCAGGTGGTCTCGAGGAAGCTCGATGCAAACTCCCATAAGCGGTGCGCCAGCTTTCCCTCTAGTTAATAGTAAGAAACTCATATGTGCTGCACTACCGCAGAGCATTGCGAACCGCTTCGGTTTCGGAGCGAACGTGGGGCAAGCTGATCAAGAATGGCATTACAAATTATAATCAGAGCTTGATAAAGAAAGATTTCTGGTGCTTTTGAGTAGCTCTTAATCGTGATGTAGGACTAATATGATACTTAGCGCACATGAAATACCGCGTGGTATTGCCCTTGTTCAAATCACGCGCTACAGCGCAGTTAACGAGGTAGGCCTTGAGTAGAGGTACGGCCAGTCACGAGGGGAGCTCGCCGGGTGGTAGAGGAAAGTTCTGCTCTGCCCCTATGTGGAAAGAAAGGTGAATTTTCCTCTCGTAAAATTAGTTTCTAACAATAATTCCTATAAAATGTGTTAAAATTATGATTTATGTAATTATTAATTGTAATTTAATTTTTAGATAAAACTATAATAGCGGAAGTTGACAAAAAAACGCTCGGCCAGCTCGGTGACTCGGCCGACTCGGGCCGACTTCCGTCTGACTTCATGCCGATGCCACGGAGTTCGTTTTAAGTTCTGCTGCTTGCATTGCGAGGTTTTTCCTTTGGGTATTAAGCCGCCAGAGTTTGGAATTTCGTTACAATGTCTGCCCAGAATCAGCCTGATCCTCTTTTTGACATTCGCAATGCGTTTTACATCGGGAACTACCAGTACTGCATCACTGAAGCTCAAAAAGGAAAGGTAAGCAGACCGCACGGAACCGCCTTGCAGACTCCGCACAGAACAGTTGGTTGCACTTGTGTTTTCAGTGGATGCACCCCAGACGATGTCGTTTCGCTGTTCAATTATTTGGATACCTCCCCTCCTTACATCTGTTCAACTGCCATGTTGCGCTTTACAATACGTCGAACCCGGCATGGCGACCAGTTTCGTCATGTGAAGTAGTGAAAGTTGACGTGTATGAGCAGCGACTGTTTTCTCTAGGCTGACGCGCGCGTTCTAGTCGAATTGTTTTATCTCTCTGTCATAGTTTAACGAGAGCTGTTTATCATTGACCCAGTGCTGGTCGTCTCATTATCTACCGCAACGTTTCAGTGGTGCTTGGGTTCGATTCCGGGCGTCGGCACATTTCGATGTAGGCGAAATTCGAACGCGCCTGTGTGCTGGCATTTATGTGCATGTTTAACGTCACGGAGTGGGAATCGCTCCGAAGTCCTGTATGTGTACGGCATGCAGAGATAGCTCCCTCTGGGTGCAAAGGAAACTAAGCGAAAGTGGTAGTATGACGAAACTATCACCATGCTACCAAAAAAAGTTGCTGGAAAATGCTGCAATTAGTCCAGAAACTTAGCCCCTAGAGGGGGAGTTAACATTGTTTGCAGTCTAAAAACACTTCACAAAAGCTCGCCAAAAGTTGATTCAGCTAATCTATGAAGGTGTCGTTTTGGTGTGCAACCACCCGACAGCATGCATAATGTCTGTGTTTCTAGGTGCAAAGGCCTTGCAGGCAGTCTTGGATTTGTAAATGATAGCCTGTAGCACAAGCAAGAGTCAAACATGATCTTGCCATGAATCCAGTTTACCCATTCTAGAGTGAGTCTAATTGGTCATCCATTTCTAAAGAAGGCCAAGCATACATTACCTGAAATAAAATTGTATGAATTCTGGACTGTCATTAATTTTGTTGGTCCTGAAGAGACAGCATGCAATTACAACAAGGCAGTGCCTGTCTTGTCTTGAGTGTTCCCTTTCGTTTAATCGTATATCTTTGCACTGTTTCTTTAAGGTAAAAAAGCATGACAAAGTAGCTCAAACCAGGATGTTGATAGCTGTTCGGTGTTTTAGCAGAAATGGAAAGCTATGCCCAAAACAAAGGTTGGCTACCCTTTGGGGTTAAGTCATCTGTCAAATTTTGTGGTAGCCTTCTGTCGTTGTTGCCATAGCCATCATTCCTTAGAAATGGTGCCGCTGTAACTAACGGGTTGAGTGCAGATCTTTGTGTGACTGTTTGCTCATGCCACTCTGAATGCTTCGCAGAACGTCAGTCCTGAGCACAAGCTGGAGAAAGACGTGTTCCTGTACAGAGCTTACATAGCGCAACGGAAGTACGGCGTCGTCTTGGATGAAATCCGTTCAATGGCTCCAGACGAACTGCAGTGCATCCGTATGCTCGCCGATTACCTTTCTGGGGACATGGCTAGAAAGTAAGTTGGCTGCTACCTGAATTTATTCTACAAGCTGGCCTTCTCGCTCTAGCTAAAAACAAAAAAACTGCAAAGGTGAAAGTTTAGTATGGGCGTTACTTTTTTCAATACATAATTATCATGTATTTAGGCATCCCATTTTTCAGTCAATAATTATAATTTACCCAGCCCTAAGTGATGATGTGTTAGCACTTGGTCTGCAATCAGGCAGCTATGCTTTACTTTCTGACGCATATTTATTAGCTTAAAGTGCTCATCATTTGTTGACACTAATTGCTTTTTACATGTTGTTAACAGTACTAGGGTAGTTGTTTGGAACACCGTGCACTGTTCTCGTTCCCTTTTTACACTTGGCCGGTGGTGAACTCTGCAAGCAGCAAAAGACGTTTCAGATCTTTTGCACATTTTGCACTGAAAAATTCTACCCAATGACCCACATTATTGATTTTGAAAATTCATTTTAAAAACATGTCTTACCGACTTAGCCATGAGGTTGTGATTCATGTGATTAGCACATCATTTTTGACTGCTCCCATCATGGTCCATTTGTGGCAAATGTAGTATAGTGCAACATAGCTTTACTGTAGTGCAGCAAAGAGGGGTCCATCAGAGCGAAGGGTCCTAGCACAAAATTTGGTCAACCTTGCATAACGGCACCACTACTAAGAACGTCTGAGCCAACCGCGGAAAAAATTTAAGTTTAAGTTTCTTGACATAGTGTGGTCATCTTATGTTAGCATTTTGAAACTTATAAAGGGACCAAGTGGTCAAGCAGCTAGACCAGAAGCTGTCCAAGAGCCTGGACGTAAACAATGTTATTCTCCCACTTGTGGCTGCAACCATCTACTACCATGAACAGGTGAGCTCCCATTAATTGCATTTTTTTGTGGCAAAATTTTTTAAGCTGTCACTTTTACAAGAATTAAGGGTCAGTTACATAATTTTTCATGCTGTTGAACTTATTTCTGTCTTGGGCAAAATTTCTTACTCTAGAAACAAACTTGAATTGGGAAAAAATTTGCAACCTGTCATTGCTCTGTAAAAACTTTTTCAGATTTGCATATCTACAGTGCTAAGCAAAACTAAAATTATCTTTAATATGGCACCTATGCTATAGTTTATAGTGTACAAAGAAATTTTGTAATTTTTGTAACTTCAAATTCTCCAAGCAGCTGAACATGCTCTCCCAACTGATTGCAGCCTCCACAGTTCCAACATTAATAGCCTGGCATGTTATTAGCTAAGTGCAGTATAGCCGAATCTCATTACAACAAGCACTGGTGTGGAAAATTACCACACTCCTGCACTTTCCAGTTTCTTAGACTGATCTAAGAAGCATGAAATTAGCACCTTATCAGCTTAATAAAAAAGTTAGTGCTCAATCTTCTTAGCATTCTAACTGTGTGACATAAGTGCACATTCATTGCTTTTGACCCATCTGTAAACATAGCAAACTGCTACATGTGATCTCACCCGCGGCAATTGCTCAATGGCTTTGGCATTTGGCTGCCGATCCCAAGGTTGTAAGCTTGATCCCAGCCATGGCAGTCGTATTTCGAAAAAGGTGAGACACAAATATGCCCAGGTGCTACGCAATGTCGGGGCACGTTAAAGAACCGTAGATGGTCAAAATTAGTCCAGAGCCCTCTACTACAGCGTCCTTCATATCCAATGTGTCAATTTTGGAAGTTAAACTCCACAATATGAAATTTACATGTGATCTTGGAGTCCATGGTGTTTTTATTAGCTATGTACAACTTAACCAGTGCCATATGTCTTCCTTAAAAGAGAATTGAACTGTATGACTTGCTTCACAGAGGCTTTAATCCAGGAAATGGCTGTGGCCAGATTTCAAAGAAAGAAAGCGGCATTTTATTGCCTTGTGTTATTTGACAAAGTGCCTAAAATAAATACCAAGCTTTGACACCATTTTGGTCAAGTGCTATAGCATTGTTAATATTTGGGCATCGTTTATGCATGTCCAGATGCTGATTCTTTTGCATTTATTGCATTTTGTAGTGAATGTTAGAGATAATGAATGCAGTTTTGTTTCGGATTTTGTCTCACTGTAATGAAACTCAATTGCACAAACTATGGTGAACAGCAACATCACTATAGCTTTTTTTTTCTACAGTTACTTATCTTTGCGTGAAGGCTGCTTTAATGAGCATATTCTTCATCAACATTTATTTTCAGTTTATTTACAGTTGTGGCAGACCTGATTGCCCTTTTTTTATTTTTCATGCCTTTTTGTCTATGTTGCTGGAAGTGTAGTTATTATTCATTTGGTGTTATGCTTTTGAGGTATGTGTTTTTAAGCCTGAAGCTTTTGCTGGCAGCTGAAGTGATGTCCATTTTCCTATATGTTTTCTGCTTGCACAAAATAGAACTACGAAGCAGCTTTGCGAGTGCTTCACCAGACTGATTCCCTTGAATGGTGAGTGCTGACATCAGAGGCATTTCCTCATGCGCGGATATAGAAATTTGTGCGTATCATCAAATTGGTGCATTATTTGAGAATAGCAGACCACTTTCTAGAGGATGCCTGTTTAGTTTGATCCAAATGGACTGACCTGCTTGAATTTCTGTTCCAGCTCTGCTCTGACTCTACAATGTTACCTCAAATTGGACAGACTTGACTTGGCCAGGTGAGGATGTTAAATTGTGACTCATATGTTCAAATGGGGACAGCTTACTTTCAATGTTACACATTAACAAAACTTGAACGTAGCATCACCTATACAAGATTTTGGTGACATAAAATAAAAATCTACAGGAGGCCTTCGTGTGCCTCGGTGTTCTATAATTAGACAGCTCTCTTCATGTGTAAAGAAGCGTAGTGCTCATGCATATTCCATTCCTCCTTAAGACAGTACTGAAATAAATGGTAATTTTGTTGCAGGACATCTTAGATTCTGGTTGCAATTTTCATAGCTTTATTATTGCACATCTTGTACATGCGATGAATTTGCTGAAACAGATGAAGCCTTTAGAAAATGAGAGCTCTCAAGTTGGAGTTTCTCGAAATAGTAACTGTGCATATAAGAGGTACAAAAAAACCTATTAAACAAAAGGCAGTGTGGTAGGTCACTTTTTTTTTCAGATGTAGAAACTTTATACATATAATGGAAAAGTGTCTCACATTGTCACATTTCAGGAAAGAATTGAAAAGAATGCAAGAGAAAGATGATGATGCAACTCTGACACAATTGGCACAAGCTTGGGTCAACCTCTACCTGGTTAGTACTGAGCTATGCTTACAGCTATGCTGAAATGGTAATGCGAACCTGGTTCTCAGGCTTGTTGCTCTCTATTTTTCTTGAGGCAGTAGTAGAGTAGAATTTTCTTGGAAAATTTCATTCTGTGCTAAAGAAAGTTTAATTCATGTAATGTGCATTAGTTTGCACTGTACAGGAATGTTCACGTGGTTGAAGTGGGTTGATTGTTGTCACGTTGCTTTTGGGGGTTTTGGGGATTTGTTTATAGCCTTTACAGGTCTCATTGAGCTTGTAGTTGCATCAGAATTATCTGAACTGTGCCGATGCAGTGGCTCAAGAACAGATGTTTGAAAATAAACTAGTGCTACTTTTGTGTGAATTAATGTGCTGAGCAATTGATGTTCTGGTGAGTGTACCATCACTGTAATAGCAGAAGCATGTGGCTCACCAAGGTGTCCCAAAATATGCAGGGTGGAGACAAGCTGCAGGAGGCCTTCTACATCTACCAGGAGCTGGCTGAAAAGAACGCAGCAACGCCACTGCTGCTTAATGGACAGGCGACTGCCCATATTGCCCAGGGCAAATATGAGGAGGCAGAGGGCCTACTGCAAGAGGCAATTGAAAAGGTATTTTTTTTATTTTAAAAGATTATGCACTTCCATAAAACCTTTGCTCGGTAGTGACAAATTGATGGGTACCTTGCCACAGTGCTAAAAAACTGGGTTTGCATCCCAGTCAGCCTCTGCTTTCCTACATCAGTGATTGGAAAGTCTGAAAAAATATTGCCTGTTGTTAACAGACAAATGGTGCGGAGACAGTTTTTCATTGCCACAGTCCTGAATGAGAAACTTGTCACAAACAGGCTTATTGAGTCATAATTCCCTATTCACGGCTATTATCTCTCAACTGTTGAAGTACCAAGACGGTCATAATCGAGATTGCACCTCTTAGTTAAAAATTTAGGAGGTTTATTATTTACAGATTCATGTAGCTGTGTTACAGATTCATGTAGCTTTATAAAGCCTTTTTTTAGTAAACGTTCTACTCGTGATCAATGATGAGCATGCTGTGCAACTTAAGCAAATTGTTAGTTTTTTGCTGTATCCTCAGGAGTTACATCTCAAGATCACTTTGAATACAACACATTTCGTCCTAATAATGGTCTTGTAATGCACGTCAGGATTAGTGCTAGCATGAAATTCTTCTACGAAATCTTCAGTTGACTCGGCATCCAGCTTTCTGTCAAGACATGAGATGCTACCTTGCATCTCGGTGACATTTCTCTCTCTTCGCACTAAGTTCTTTTGTCAGTTGCCCCCTTCTCTTTTTTAACCCCTCTCTTTTTCTCATTTGAGTGCACTCAAATTCGCCCTGTGAATAATTTGGGCAAGAGGAGCTTTAATGAGCCTATCACCTCCGCTGTGTGAAATTTACTACTCGCAATATTCTGGAATAATGACTTCACAAAAATTTGCTGAATATATAGCTTGCAACAAATACCGTATTTACATGATTGTAAGTCGACTCGAATGTAAGTCGGCCCCCCCAAATCGCATGTCCGAAAAAGAAAAAAAAAGTTGACGCGAATGTAAGTCGACCCCCCCAATCACATGTCCGAAAAAAAAACACCGGTGGAGCGCTTCAAAAACGAAAATTTATTGCATAGATGGGCTATTCATTCTCACTTGAGTAATCTTCAGTGGTACTGCTGTCGTCGTCATCGCCGCTGCGATCCCACAGCACATCGTCCTTTATGGAAAGCCCGCACTTCCTAAATGACCGCACCACGACATCGCGTGGAACGGCCGCCCAAGCGGAAATCACCCACCCGCACACAGCCGCCAGGGAGGCCCTCTTCACGCGCCCCGTTGGCGTAAGTTCCCGCCCTTCTGCCGCCAGCCACTCATTGTACTCACGCCGGAGCAAGTCCTTGAATGGCTTGTTAATGCCAACGTCCAGCGGCTGCAGCTGCCCCGTCAGACCGCCGGGAATCACCAGCATATCTATCTTCTTTTCGGAGCTCTGCCTTCACTTTCGCGGTACGGTGGCCGCGAAATGAGTTCAGCACAAGGAGGTTCGGATTGCGATTTTTGAGGGATGCCCCTGGCCTTTTGTCAAAAGCCACACCTGACGGTACCAATCAATAACTAAGTCGTCCGTCATAAAGCCTTTTTCATTCACTCGCACAATCACACCTTTCGGGAACATTTCCTTTGGCATAGTTTTTCTTTTGAAGACGATGTACGGTCGGACCTTTGTGCCATCTGCCAAGCATGATAGCATAACAGTGAACCGAAGTTTCTCGTTTTCGTGAGAAGTTTAACCTCGCGAGCTCACTGTTGTGTTGCTCGTAATGTCGAAGTAGACGGGAGTCTGGTCCGCATTGCCGATTTGGCCGAGCAGGTATCGCCGCGAGTCGCAGAGCTTGAGGTAGTGCCTATGGAAGGCGAGAACTTTCTCCTCATAAGCAGCAGGCAGCTTCTGGCATACACTAGTACACCGACGAAGAGAGAAGCCAGCCCTCTTCATAAATTTCAAAGCCCAAGCCCTGCTGGCTTTGAAGTCTGTTCGGAGTATTCCAGCTTCCGCAGCAAAGACCCGAGATTGTTGCGTGATCATTTCGCATGTCACTGGAAGGGACCGATCACGTATTTCGGTGACATACGCTGCAAGCTTGACCTCCAGCTCCAGAAAGCGTCCCGACTTCGGCCCGCAGAAACCTCTTCGCTTGGAGTCGCAATCGAAAATTTTGTCTAGCTGCTTCCGCCACTCCCGCACCAACCGTTCAGAAATGTCGAACTTGCGGCCCGCCGCGCAGTTGTTGGTTTCTTCGGCGTAAATGATGGTCTCCCTCTTGAAAGCTGCAGTGAATGAGCGCCGAATGCTTTTCGAACCTGGAGAGCTCATGGCGAAGCACGCGGCCAGCAGTCGAGTCAAAAGCACCAACTCCAAGCACCACCAAACAAAGAGTGATCGGTGTCGGGGCGTCGGCTCTTCCAGCAAACATCGGCATTCCCCAGAAGCGCCGCTGTTACGTATTGACTCCCGGGCGCTGGCGCAGACTCCACGATTGAAACAGCACAGCAGGACAGCGGCCCTTCCCACGACTGAAATGAAATGAAATTGGTTTTGAGGGAAAGGAAGTGGCGCAGTATTTGTCTCAAATATCGGCGGAAACCCAGTTGTAAGGGAAGAGATAAAGGAGAGAGTGAAAGAAGAAAGGAAGAACGAGGTGCCGTAGTGAAGGGCTCCCGAATAATTTCGACCACCTGGGGATCTTTAACCTGCTGTACTGACATCGCACAGCACACGGGCGCCTTTGCGTTTCGCTTCCATCGAAACGCTGCCGCTGCGGTCGGGTTCTAACCCGGGTATCCTGGTCAGTAGCACTGAACCATCACGGTGGGTAACGGTGTGCGCAGTAAAAATAAAAAATGAAAAATCCTGGCCAAAAAGCCCGCGGAATACCTGAATGCTACGCTTGGAGCCGTAGAGCAAACAAAAACTTCTAACATCGCAGTAGCGTCCCTGGTAGATTGTTTTTTTTCTGCTTTTATTGGCAGTTCAAGGTTTCGTTTCGATTGTAAGTCGACCCCCCCACTTCGGAATTTTAAATTTCAAAAAAAAAGGGTCAACTTACAATCGTCTAAATACGGTAAGTTGTTCACAGTATTGAAAAGGAGCTGCTCTATGTGTTGGGTTTTGCACAAAAAGGTCCATAATGTTTAAATTAGGACACACTGCCAAAACAAAACCTTTCCTCTTTATAATAATTTGTGTTTAAATGCTAGTATCCGTGTTGATCTCACATTATGGTGATAACTAAAAGCAATGAAAAGAGAACTTTGCTGCATTATTGTTGTTGACACTGGGCCACATTGAACGCTGCTTGCAGGATAGCAACCACGTGGAAACGCTGATCAACCTCGTGGTGCTCTCTCAGCATTTGGGGAAGTCTCCAGAGGTATTTCATTTGTAAACTTTCTGAAATGTCTGCATTATGCTCTCTGCTCTCGTTGAGAGTGTTTCTTTTTGTTTGCTTTGCAACACTTGTTCTGCTGTTTTCTCATTTCCTTCGTACACATCTAGCTCTTGCAGCAAAGCAAGAACATGTTAAATGGCTGAGGTAAAATCAATCTGCTGAGCAATATGGTATCCACTGCCAAGACTGCGACCTTTCCTCTGTAAAAAGAAAAAAAATTACAAAAAAACGGCACACCAGTAAAACTGCAAACAAAACACTCTCTTGACAAGATACAGAGATGCCATGAACAGTCATAGCCATGGGCATAGGCATGGGGTGTGTTTTATATTTCTTGTATATTTATAACATGACCTTAACTAGCTAACATCATTTGTGTTCATCACTGTCTTAACTAGGCATAAGCAGTCACTAATGTTGCCCTTGTTGCCCGTATGCATCATCACGCTATATTCGTGCGAGACTTTTTTTTAACTAGCCACTGACATCAACTTCATAGTCTACATTGTTAGCCACGTTTATGACACATCTTCCTCAAAGTCTTCACCATGGCACATGTATTCGAAGCTTGCAGTGCACACCCATACTGATAGCTCTTCTGACCACTAGCACAGAAGAGCATGTCTAGCTTAGGGGGTTACAATGAGACAGTGTAAATTGAAATCATCTTCGAGCATTTTAGCAGACATAATCTGTGTCGTGGAGTGTGAAACAAGAAATATAAAAGTAATGTCAGGGATGTACAGCCTTTCCCAAAAATGTGCAGCCCAACGGGTTTGCTTCTAGGCCATGCAGTGCTGTTCTTTCTACATCTTCAGTGTTCCAAGTCGCTCGAAGATCGAAAGAACTCTCTTATTCACCCCTCCAGAGCTTAGGACCTTCACGGGTGCTGCAGAGTCCCGCTACAAGATACAGGAGCCAACCTTTGGAGTGTATATTTTTGACAAAGGGTGCACCTCAACTACTCTAACCGCATTAATAATATGGGGGGGGGTTGGAGGGGTGGAGGCCGTAAGGTGGTTGCCGTGGACAGAGGAGACACTGGCGCATGCAGAGGAATGCGCAGTCTGAAGGTGGTTGCCATGGGAACAACAAGGCAGGTGGCTACCGTGGAAGGTGGAGGACCTATCAGCCAATGCCAATCAGCTCTTGCTGATTAACGCACTAAGCCGGAAAGCTTAGCTCTTCAAGCAAAGAGGACATAAGCTGGTGGGCGAGTTGGTCAAACATAATTCTTAGTGAAATAGCACAATGACACGAAGCCACGCTGTTTCACTAAGAACAAAGGAGAAGACCTAATGCTAGCACACTGTCGTTGCATGACAATAAGCACCCCCATAATATTTGTTTGCTGCCTACTGTGAACTTTGTGCTACAACAAGTGCTCAGCATCTATGAATTTAACTGCTCATTAGCGTTCATATAAGAGCAACCATATGGCTACAAAAGGAAACTTAGTACTAGTTGAAGGAAAATTCTGGTCTGGGGATGGAACGCGGGGCTACTGCCTGTCCGGGGAAATCACCCTACCATCCAAGCCAACCATGACGACAGACAGCAAGCAAGGCCGAATTTCTGAACTAATTCGATAACTTCATCCTTTCATAGAGCAACTGCCTTGGACTGGTGGCAGCCAGACCAGGACAAATTTTTCTTCAACTATGAAATTCCTGTGAAAGCTGTATTGCTTTCCTTTGTGGCCATATGGCTGTGCTTGAGTGGATGATAATGAGTGCTTACTCCCTCATTTAAAACCTACCGCACCTTGGAAGAGGATTCCTCTGAATGCATTGGACTAGCTTGCGTATTTTACAGCGTTTTGTTCAACCATCTTTTTAGTTAAAGCACATAAAGCCTTATTCCAGTCTCCTTAG
Source organism: Amblyomma americanum (assembly GCF_052857255.1). Classification (NCBI taxonomy): domain Eukaryota; kingdom Metazoa; phylum Arthropoda; class Arachnida; order Ixodida; family Ixodidae; genus Amblyomma; species Amblyomma americanum. Next base: position 141,440,352 of record NC_135499.1, on the reverse strand, counting down.
CTGCACTGTAACTTTCAGAGTGTGAAAATGCATTTTGATGTTTGCATTAATTTAGAAGCTTATCTTTGTGATGCAGTCACTTAATGACACTTGATGCTGCTCGTGGAGGAATATAACAGCTCGTAGAAATGTTTCAAGACACCAGTGGAATGCTCTTGGGACATCAGCACAGCTCACAAAGCTTTGGAGTTGCTCACTGATTTGGCATGCATTGTGACGCACATTTTTGTCATGTCGATTGAAAGCAACTGTTTTAAGTGCTAGTTTTTGCCATAAATTTTTTGCACTAGGCTAAAAGCCATGCGATAGTCTTGTGTCGGATGTGCTATGTAGCACATCCACATGGTGGTTGATGTGCTTTCCTTTCGGCATGACCAGGTTGCTTTTGAAGGCTCCTGTTCCTGGCAGTATTTTTATGGCGAATGTGTGGCCCTTTCTTTTTCTAAACTCACCTGCAGGTGACAAGTCGCCTGCTAAGCCAGCTTCGTGACACTAACAACAGTCATCCATTTGTGAAGGAGTACCACAGTAAAGAGCAAGAGTTTGACAGGCTGGCCAGGCAGTACGCACCCTGAACATTGCAAGTGCATTCCAGTTATTTTCAAGTCCTCATAATAAATTCTTTTTCCCACTGTGAAAACAGTGTGCAAGCAGTGCAATTCTCTGTGCAGTCTTGATGACTTGGGAGAGGCCAGTAGCCTGTCACACCTGTGTGCGAAGCTTTATTTATGTATGTATGCACAGCTGAGCCACTTGCGGTGTGCACATCAAGCACAAGTGTAGTCACACGAGGAGCAAGAAAATTTACCATCCAGTAAAGAAGCTGGCTTTTAACGGAGGATGCGGCTTTAGGCAAAACTTTTTTATTCCTTGATGTATTTACATGAAATTTTTTTAGTGTATTAGAAATAATTCTGACTACTCTCACAAAATTTCACTGTTATATCTCTAGGAAATTGCCTAATATATTTTATCTCTAAATTTTGTGAAAAGGCTGCAGAGTTAAGAAAATATAACATTCATAGCATTCCTACTAACTTGCTATGGTAAAGACATTCCTAGAATTTTTTTTTCGCAAAGCATTAATTTTGGTTTTGGGTTTTTTACGCTGCGGTGTCCGTTGACATATCTAGAGTGAGAGGAAAATTTTATACAAGAAATGTAAATTCAAAAATCTGAAAAAACAAAGAATGTCATGACGTGCACTAAAACAGACAGGCGAGTATTTAGAAAAAATTTGGCGGTGGTTTAGCTCTGGTTAAACCTGGAGTGACGCGATAGCTACAGCTGGCCGAGAGGAACTTGCTCAGTTGAATTGCAAAGTCAGTCTCCGTCTTCCGTTCGCTGCTCCGTTTCGCTGGGCGTTCCTTCTTCATCTTCGTCCCACTTGACGCGGCGCACGTGCACAGCTGTTGCAGCTGTTTCGCCGGCGCGCCCTGTTGCCGGCAGCAGCAGCTGCTCCGCACCACGTGGCTGGTCGCGTGACCAATCATGTGACGAACCACGTGATCAGCCCCAGTGCCACGCCGCCGGCAGCTCCTCCGCACCACGTGACAGCGTGGCGGCGCCGCCACACTGAAGGCTCGAAATGCTACCGTAATGTAGCTATCGCTACAAAAAACAAAAAATTCCAGGGGTGCACTTAAGTCTGCTTAGGTGCAGTAATGCGAAACCATTTCTCTTACTGCGCGTCCTTCCTCCTTCATACGCGTCCGCCATGTCACATACGCATGTGACATCTGCTGGACTAGCGCCGGGGGTTTCAGTGGGTGACGCATGATGGTGCTACGACTGCACTTTTATTCAGTTTCTGAGGACATGCTCTGTCCACAACTTCTGTTCACAGCGCCTGTCCACAGCTTCCTGTGATGCTGCTCTTGAGCCAAGAAATGCTTTCGCATTAAAAAACGCCCTTTCAAGCATTTCCCCACAACACACTCAATCAATCAATCTTTATTCAGCATCCTTCCACATCAGTACAGCATAGCTTTGTTCAGCAGTACAGTACAAAAAAAATGAGACACACAAGCTGATACATCATATTTCAAAAAATCAATTTTTTGGCCATTTTTTTTTTTAATTTTAAAGCCACATACCTCTTTAAGGTTTACTGCTGTCATTAAGTACAACACACAGCATTGTAAACCAACAGCATACTTCAAACTGTGTGCATGTGCAACGTCACACTTTACATCATGGGTGCTCTTTTACTGTCCATGTGTAAGTTTCTGTGCTGGACAGGTTCGCGCATTCTGAACGAGGACAAGCATATGCATGCACAAGTAAAAGTGAGTGGCACATGGGTTTATAATGTTGAATGAAGCCCGCACAAAAAGAAACGCGTGCCATGTACCATTACATTGTTTGTTGTAGATGCTATCATCACAGAATGCTTTGTAGACAAGTAGTGCCATCAAGCAATGTGCAGTCACTTTTTTTTTTTTGCCTTGTGTTGCGAGTATGAGGACCGAGGGATCTCCTCTTGCACTTTTCTTTGCCCAGTTTTGGGTGGTTATACGTTTCCTTCCCTATAAGAAAGATACACATCCATTCATTGCTTGCGAATCTTCTCGTAGAATAATCTTCTAGCGTACATTAAGTGTGAGCTAAACACTAGCAACTTTGTTTACTAGTTTATCTCTGAGACAGTTTTCCATGAGTTGTGGCTCAACTGCATCTGAATAGAAAGCTGGTTAAGATACTATTACATTGAAGTTGCAGGGTGTGAATTACTTTCCATAAAAAAGGCAGGACTAACCAAAACAAACACGATTATTATGCTGTAAAATGGGCGAAGCCACAACTAAAGAAAAACGCAGCAAGACTTTCTACTTTTTTGCACCTGTATCAATAGACCCTGCACCCGTATCGATAGCCTGTGTCAATAGATTATTGCATTCTAATGGCAAAAAGGCAGCTAAAGTGTCCCTCATAGGCCTTGTATAGGCCATATATCACTTATCGTAAAAAAAGGAAAGAAGGCTTTTAAATGCTAAAAAAGAAAATAAATGCAGGTACCGCTAGCGGCCATTTTCACAAGCAAACTACTACGTTTCAAGTCTGGTTTTTGTATACAGACCTCCAAGGTTAGGCTCATGGAGGAAGGTTAGGAGGCCGTTACGCCGCATTATTTGAAGCTTGAAGTGAGGGCTCCACTATGACAATTGGCTAGTCACGCTCATCGTCTCGGTGCACTTGTGCATGTGCCGCTTGTGACGAGATAGCATGCAAACAGATTGTGTCGCGCTGGGCTGCCGGCAGTTGACGGAGTCGCTGGTGATGCAGACTATGCAGCTGCCTGATAAACTAAAGAATCCCAGTAGTTCTTGCGAAAACATGTGACTTCCGGCACACTTTTTTTGATGCAGCTCAGATACCGAGTGCCTCTCCTATGCTTTCCTTCTTCCATGGTTAGGCTACACTGCCATCTACTTCCAAACAGTGATCATGGAGTCTTTTTTTTTTGGTCTTGGCATCATTGACTATGAATCAAGAGGTAGAAAAAAAATTTTACATTTCTAAACCCTGTTTTCTCAGCAATAAAAAGGAACACGTTCAGCTGTGTGCTATCTCGCATTGCTACATTTCTTAAATGAGAATCATGCAACCGCACAAGAATGGGATCATGAAATAGGTATTATAAACAAACGGCTGCTAGAATTAATTTTTAAGTGTTCCCTGAGTATTTTGCAGACGTTAATTTAACGCGACAGAATTAAAGGCTCCGTTCTCGAGAAAATCCAGTGTTGGCATTGTGAGCAAAAATTCACGAGCATGGCTCTGGCAAGTGGTCCCCAGAGAGCAACCTAGGAGGCAGGTGGGCCACCCAGGACACGTGACCTTGCGGCGTCATCACAACCTGCCCACAGGATAGTGAGCAAACTGCCCGCCATGGCAGGTGGCAGTTAGATTAATGATTTGTCACTCTGGAAGAGCAACCTGGGCCGTTCAAGCCCCACTGCTGGGAGCACCTGCAGTTGTAGGGCAGTGGCGCATTGCTTAACCACTGCACCACTGTCCAGGAGTGGTATGAGGACTCCTAGGGATCTATGAATGTGAAGTAGAGAATAACCTTCTGCATATGTGGGAATTAACCCATTACGCTATCGCAGAGCTTAAGTGTACCCTCCAATTTTGAATAAGTAGTAAGAGTGACTTTTGAGGACTCAAAAGAAAAAAAAACCTCCGTGTGCCAGCTAAGAACTGTAGTAGGCCAGAAATTGGTCTCTGCTGCATTGGACTCGTCATGCCGGTCACATTCTAATGTCACATTCTATTGAGTATGTATAGCCAAAGAGCAACTCTGTTTGGAATGATGTTGCTCTGCTCATTATTTTGATGTTCATGTATGTGTGTTACCGCTGTTTTGGGGATCATGCTGAAACTAATTTCCTTTGCCACTAAGGATGCCATGTGTAAGTTGTGTCAGGTGACATGACACAAGGGCCAAAGGAAGCAAATGCACAAAGCCAGGTCATTGCCCTGGACCTCATATGTGTTTGATAACTGATTTAATTTATTAAAATGCTAGCAGTTAATCAGAGTCAGCATTTTTACACCTGTTTACCACATATGAAGTCCCAAGTGCAAAATGAAGTCACCAAAGTTGCAGGTGCAGGCACTACTAACAAAAAATCTAATCACACTTCAGACAACCAGTCAGATGTTGGTCTAATGAAGCCATGATTGTTTCTCCAGTGATCAGATAGCTTATATTATTCTACAACAAAGAAGATGTAACAGCATCAGCACACTAGCAGTTGCGAACATTCAGCGCTAACAACTTGAGAAGATACAACTTGAGTAGACAAAACAAAACATGTCCATAGCTGACATATATGGAGAAGCCTCGTCTAGTGCAATGGCTGCGGCAAACACATGATGTAAGGTCTCACAACACAGTGATGGTATGTCACTTAGCACACATAACATTTTTGCACAAGGCAGTTAAGGGCACAGGGTAGGCTGAAATTGAAAAAAATATTGAGTTTTGGTTTTCAGCTAATCTCGAATGCCGAAACCTTTCTGAGCGTTATTAAGTGACTCGCATGCTGAACTGAACAGCTCAGTTCACAGAACCTACTGGCGTGTGGGCATACCCGATTTCTTTGGAGCTTGCCTACTCGTATATCTGCTGAATCATGGAACCAACATTATTCAGCGAGTCAGATGCTTTCCTGTTCTTGACTAGAGCCCGAACATTCCAGTTTGCAAAACCTACTGGCGTATGCACATGCCCGATTTCTTTGGAGCGTGCCCTTACTCGCACATCTGCTGAATGCCGAAGCCTTTATGAACATTGTTCAGAGAGTGTTATGCTTTTGCCAAATCTACTTGAGCGAGTGAGGAATGTGCCCGGTTTCTATCTAGCTTGCCCTCACTTGCACATCTGCTGTATGAATGAATGAATGAATGAGCTGTTTATTTATTACAAATTCAGGCTGTAGGCCATTTGTAGGGGAATTGGGTTGTTGAGGAAGGGAAAAGTAGGGGTCTATTGATACATGAAGGGACGGCATGGGTAGTCTAGCCACACTTTACACTGCTTTGTAGAGGCCACTTATCTTAGCATATTTGCCAATATCTTCCAAGATGCCGTTCGCTCCGGCTCCGGTCAATGCAATGGTCTGCTGTATAAAATGATGCTGAAAGAAAAACTAGGAATTCTTCTAAACTATAAAAATTCCTTAAAAGCGTTAAGACAAAGCAAAAAGTACTATCAGTAACAAGTGAAACATGAACAAGGCTACTGAAATGGGAAAAGGAAAAAGATTTTAGATGAGGGAGACTGTACCAGTGCACTTTTCACACCATTGGCACAACACTGCTCTGTGAAAGTGTTAATGCATCCCACCTGCATTTCTCCTCCAGCAGCTAACATTTTTGTACTGTTGTATTTTTGTATAATGTTTGCGTTTAATTTGTTGCCGACAGTACATAATATATTTCATTGAACGATAGCATTTTTTACTCTTAAATTTTCTTGTCTCCTATAAGCACGCTATTTCTTCAAACCTGTGCAGTTATTTTAAGTTTTCTTTTGTTTTTGGTCAGACTCTAAAAAGTAGTGGCGTAATCCACGCCTTGCCTAGATTACCACACTGCAAGAATGAATGCGTGCTGATCCGTGTTTTGTTGCCATAGGCAATCATGCTGTCGATCCTCTTCCATGGTTAAAGATCTCGCCTATTGCTTATGAAGACGATCGCGTCGTAAGCGATCAGCAGCAGTACTTGTAGAAGGTTCCGCCGATGTCGGCACTGTCATGTTAGTTCAAAGCAACACAGTTAGCAAATGAAATTTTCAAAGGAAAGTTGAGACGGTCGTTCCACCTCAAGCGTCGGGTGATACTTTCGCACCACTAGCCGCACGTGTCCCAAAACAGCAGGCGTGCGCCCACCTCACTGAAATGCGGCGCCATCTGGCACCGTCATGGCGATTCTTATGTTAACGGCCGCGTACAGTGTGCCGCCTGTGCGCACGCGCTGGAAGCTCCTTCGGACTGCTGCTGCCTAATGTTTCAACAACTCTCATTTGTGATGACATGCATATTTTTTCGCAGCATCGTTATTGTATGTGATAATTTAAAACCCTGCATAGTTTGCATAGCTCAAATCTACGATATTGTGAACTAATTAACACTCAAAAGAAACAGGAAACAAGAATTTTAGAACTTCGTTTAAGCAGCACCTTGAGCACTTATGCAGGTCCTAGAGGATGGCCAAGGTGCACACGGGGCATCTAAAGTTTGCAAACAAAGAGAGGCGAAAATGTAGCCGTAATATGCTTTCCTGCATTAAAAACCAGCTTGGCCTACGTGACAAACTATTTCCGCATGCTAGCTAGGGATAGTGAGTTCTGAAACACCTAGGCTTTTTTTTTTTTTTGTAAATCGCACAGTATCTGTCTCGCATCGCGGTGGACACCTGAGAGGTACCATAAGGAAAGGGATAAAGGAAAGAGTGAGAGAAGAAAGGAAGAAGTGACATAGCGGGGGGGCTCCAGAATAATTTCGACCACTTCGGAATCTTTAACATGCACCACATCGCACAGCCCACGGGCACCTTTTGCATTTCGCCTCCATCGAAACAAGGCCGCCGCAGCCAGGTTTGAACCCGGGAACTCCTGCTCAGCAGCTGAGCACCTAACCACCGAGGAAAGGAAATGGCGCAGTAACTGTCTCACTTCTTGTTGGACACCTCAACTGCACCAAAACGCCCCAACACTTGGTGTGTGTACGAGAGCGAAATGATGAATGAGCCTTTCCTGCGCAAATACTCGCCCAAATCAGTTCTTGGCACCATAAATTTAGCTCTGCGGCAACAATCTCAGCCAGAGCTTCTGAAGTCCAACTTAACGTTCAGAGATATCTTTGGTAATATCCTAAGGCATTTGGGATATCAGCGTAATGCTATCTAGGGATATCGTTGTGAGAGATGGGGCTGCTGTAGAAAGTACTTTACTCGGAGAGATGCAGTACAGATCACAAGCGAGGCCACAGAAGCAAACTCACAAGCAAAGAATCAAAATTTTCACTGGTGCTGATTACATGGCTAGCAGCTACTAAATGTTTCAATCGTTTGTGCCAAAAAATTAGCAGATGTTTTGTCTTTGACTCTAATATCTCAGGATGCCATATTTTATTATACTTGACCTGTTATTAACCTTTTCGGCCTAGTGACTCCAAATGGCACACTTGACACAGGGAAGAAGCTCCACATCTGCTTTTATGGCAATCCAGTATTTAGCTATTATCTACATATATCAGCAACCTTTCACCCCGCAGGCATATGCTTACATTGGAAGGGAGTATAAGAACTGCTTACAAACTCCTGCCACTGCCGACGGATACCACTGCCTCCATTTTACCATGTGCAAGAAAATAAACTGCTTGTTTTTCACTGATCATGTGGAGGCAGACTACTAAGGCCTCGCAGTATTCTGGCAAAATAAACTCTTCTGTAAAAACTAATTTACAAGAACTAGAAGGGTTCGCAAATATTGCCTTTTCTGGGCTCTGTATATAAGAAGAAACATGCAACCTTTAGAGCATAAAGGAAGAAGTCTAAAAAGCTGCTCACATCAGATGGTGGGGTGTCTAACGACGATGTCGATTCATAAACTTCTCAAGAACCGAACAAAAACAAGCAGAACTTGAAAACAATGAACCTGCATGCAATTTTGGCCGTCACATGGAAGTTCAAAACTGCAAGACAATGAAAAACCTAGTGATTGCGCAATGACGCTGCTAGTGCAAACCACTAAAATCCCTCTAGACACAACATGCCAGCTGCTTACAAACCCCAACAACAAGACAACACACTCTTGCTAAACTAATTCTCTAAAAAATTTTGCAGTGACTCAATCTGACAGAATTTCATTTTACAAATATTATTTCATGCAGAAAGCTGGATACTATCAGTCCCGAATACAAATTGCCAAGGCCCTCCTCAAAGCATTAAAAAATTAGCTGCGGTTTAACTACTGTTGAACCTGGTTAAAGAGCAAAAGCTATGGTCTATCGGGCAACTAGACACAGCTTGGCATCCGTAACGTTTGCACTGAATGTTACAGTGCCACCTGCCACCCTGGCAGGTGGCAGTTAAATTAATGGTTGATCGCGAAAAGTTGGTCACCCAATGAACACTGCGGCCTATTGCTGCAGTGCCGCATGTCTGCCACAACGTTGTCAGCGCTAAAGCATGCAGCCCACATCTTTGTCTCACCACCGTCACATACTTCAAAGCGCAATTGAGGCATCCACTGACTCAGGGAGCCAGTTATGCGCCTTTCCTTTCCTCAAAATCATCAGTGTCTAGAACGTTATCAACGCCAATGCCAATGACCACAATGAACGCCGATGGTCTATAGCTTCAGTGCCGCGTCTCTACCACAACATTGTCATGCCACCACATGCAGCACATATCTGTCACTACCGCCACGCCACATAGCTGAAGCAGGACTGAGGTGCCCACTGTCCCAGGGGGCCAGTTACGTTCCTTTCCTTTGCTTTCGAAGCTCCTGCTCTTTACCGGTTTCGGCAGAGCTGCAGCTCGGCGACGTCACGTGGTTATGAAACACACGCTGAGCAAGCTATGGAAGGAAGTAGTAAAGCTTTCGCTTTAAAACTGGGGGGGAAAAAAAAAAACGTGGTCATCCTGCTTCTTACACACCACCTCCCAGCAGAACCAGTGCTTCACAAGACCACGCACTGACCCACACACTATGATAAGAAACAGAGGTGCTAGTAACGTATCGTGTTACACTCGCGCCGTCTACACGAGAAGTGTGGCACATATCTCCACATCAACAAAGAGTGGCATTGTTTCAGTGCTTTTAGTGGGGAAACATTTTTTTTCACTCAGCTCATCCGTTTACACATTTCACACCCACCAGGTCCCACTGACTGCAAAAAAAAAATGGATAGAGAAAAGGCTGAGCCCGGATTTCCTCATATTTGTGAATTATCCTTTTCCTAAACACTCAAATCTCTGTGTGTCGATTTTTATTCCACAAAGTCTTAATTTGGATCTCAAAGGTTAAGAAACAAGAAAAGGTAGAAGGCCAATTTCGCTTTATCTGCATAGATATGCAAAGCTGCTACTGAACTAGAATGAAAGAAAAGGTCATGGCTTCAAAAACAAAACGTAGCAAAACTGTGCATATTTGCCAAAACATAATTCTGGTTCAATTATAAGAAGAGCAAACAAAGTAAAAACAAACAAACAAATTAGCTATGTTTTATACTTACTGAGAAAATGGGTCTTAAATATGTCAAAATATGTGGGAACTATAGGGCCTACCCAGTACCCTTAACAAATTAAGTTCTTTATGGCCTTTTGAGTATATTTAGCCAAAGTGCCATACCTTTACGGACACCACTGACAATGTGCATAGACCCAGAAAGGCCTAACTCTGGCTTGGTTGTAGCCAATGTATCTGCAGTACTGTATTTACAAGTTTTTGCATAATCAACATAAAAGCATTCATGCAAGCAACAGTTGTCCTGCAGGACTTCCTGGCAAAGTAGAGTGACGCACAGCAAATAAAGCTTCAATAACCCTTATTACCACTTCAGAGTCATCACAGCAACTCAGTACCATTTGCAGTAACAAGACAGGTAATCACTCATTACCGTGAATATATGTACAATCGAATGCAACATTGCTCATAAGGTGCTCTGGTTAAGTATGCGTATTATGAGGATTTTCCACCGCTCACTTCAAGATTGATATGTCAAAATTTCATGCCATAGAAAAATAAGAACGAGAGGCTAATGGCATCCCAATTGCGTGAAGTCGTTATCATCGCCATAAAACTGCAGTGGTTCGTGAGGGAACTGCATTCCAAATGCGGTATATTCACACACAACTTGCTGTTAAAAAACCATTAAGAAAATAAAAGTCAAGCTCTTGTAAATCATCTTCAGATACACAGAAAATTAAAACCTTGGAGATAAAATGAGTTTCTTTGGATTAAGCAAGTCTCAAGTCACCCCAGCAAGGAGCACACAGAAATAACAAGAGCGCACATTCGGCATAATGAAACTAGTGCTTACGCGACGCATTTATGATGACTGCAATGGCAAGCATGAAATAAAAAATAGTGCACGCATGGGAAAGGCATGATCTATTTGTGTGTCGCTAATATAAAGACCATCACAGCCCCTATGCCCTTGCTAATATAGAGACCATCATAGCCCCTATGTTTTAAGGGCAACTGAAGGTGTTTTAGAATTCGATGAGCTTAAAAGGGCCAAATGTGTGAAACATGTAGATAAAGCCTGTGAAATCGTTTGCACTAGCATTTGAAATGGTGGTGTAATCTCCGAATAAAGCGGCGTTCGTGTTCAGGCTTATCTGCAGTGCACAGCAACGGGCAGAGGCCGCAATAATGATGTCACGTGCGATGGCGTTATGTTTCCAGCGAAGGAACGGTTGTTTCATGGAAGAAAACAAACGCCATCAAAGGTTAAGCTCACAAAGCATAGTTTGCCGGCATCAGGTGATGCACAGCAGCATGCCGGCAAAGGCAGCGGACATCTGAAATTTCGGCAACCATGACGTCGCTACGAGTTCGCCCGCATTTCTCCAATGCAGTGAGGAGAAGCCTAAACATTTTTACTGTTTTAATCAACAATTGTGTCACCATTTTAGATGCTAGTGCAAAAATACCCTGCATGCTTTAAATAAAAACTTCACAGATTCGAATTACTGAATAACCTCGAATTCTCAAAAGTGATTTCAGCTTCCCGTTAGGAAAATGAATGTACAGAGTGCATCAAAAGTTCCCAGGCCACAGGGTCAGCTGTATATTCTAAGACCAAAGTTCTCTCAGAGGTGAGAATCATACTTTTCCTACCCTCTACAGAGATTTATGAGGTTTGGAGCTGTTGTAAATGTCCCACGACACGACTCAAAAGCCGACCCTGTGGTCCAGAGAATTTTGGTGTACCCCGTACCTCCATTGCTTAAAATACAACAGCAAAAATCTACTACTCCACGGTAACGTTCACTGCCACAAAGTTGAAACAACATCTTATATGCACATACGTATATATACAGAAGCTCGAAGCCTTTAGCTCGGAGGCATGAAGGATTTTTTTTTACCAAGACACCTGCAACAATGGATTACTAGTACATTTATTAGTGCAGCCGGCTAAAAAAAAAAAATATTGCCCAGCTTGCCTGAATTACTAGTACAGGAAGAACAATCATGTGCCAGTGCAACTTCACAAAATATTGTGCAAAAATAGTTTACAATAAACAGCGGATTAGAAAAACATTATGCCACCAGACTCAACAGATTTCTCATTCTACTTACTAGATCTGGCATATCTGTTCACACCCTGTAGAACTGCACACAAGCTGTTGGCAACACTCCCAACTTATACACAAATCTAGCCTCATGTGAACAATTTTTCAAGGTTCAGCCAGCAACATTCTTTCATTTTCACTGTCAGTCGCCTTCACAGAACTACACCACCCGAGCACAGCCTGCCCAGCTCACCAAGTGCACATAGTTAAAAAATATACAGGTATATCTTGACATTACGAGCAAAAACGAGACCTATTTGAGAAACCCAGTCATGCACAGTCTTTTTACAGCTCATTACTGCACCAACAAACAGGTGCTCCTCTCCTCACAATTAAAACAGTGCCCCGGTATCCATGAAGTTAAAACACGATATGTCAGCCCACCGTTTGAACTGGCTGTGGAAAAACGTGGTATTAACAGCCATCGCTAGCATCACTAGCAAGCACATCATCAACTGTCTCCGGCTCCATGTGCATCGTTGGTTCTGTGCTCCGGCAAATCCCAGGAGAGGTGGACTTTCTTCAAATGCTCCGCCGCCCGCTGGCTGATGTTCAGTGCTGGCTGGAGGGGTGCCAGCTTCTCCATGCCCATGAGTGACAAGCTTGCAATTCCCATGTATGCATGCATGGGGTCTGTGCAAGACAAAGTGGTACAACTCAGGTTTGGCCATTTCGCCCACAACGCATAGGTATGCACGCACTTAGGTAGCCCAAAAAAAGCTGATCGTAGCCTTTTGATTCTTTTTATTTTATTGGGTAAACATCTCGAAGCGACTCAGACTATGAGCACTGCTGTAGTGGAGGGCTCCGGATAATTTCGACCACCTGGGATTCTTTGACATGCGCTGACATCGCACAGTACACGGGCCTCTTATCATTTTGCCTCCATCGAAATATGACCACAGCGGCCGGGATCGAACCCGTATCTTTTGGGTCAGCAGCCGAGCACCATAACCACTGAGCAACCGTGGCAGCTTAATAAAATTCCTTTGGAAATGGGTTTCGAACCCAGGCCGGCGCAAACCAATCAGCTTTGCTGGCCACTGCATTAAAGCACTACATGATCACCGCAGCACCAATCCCAGCTGTGATACCATCCACGATAACTGAAGTCACAGTCGCAATTGTTGCAGTGCTGCATTCAAGTTTCAAATTTTCTCTTTCTAAATGTACATAAAAGAGACATCAGATATAACAGCACTGCACAAAAATAACGAGAAATACAGCACTGAACACCACACCGGAGACCAGGAATTCCATAAAGGCTATCCGCAGCACAAATCTATTCTCCTCTAGAGCATGCACACATATGGTTGAAGAATGCAAAGCAAACTGCAAACGTTTTAAGCCTACCAGTACACAACAGGAGTCACAGCACTTGCTAACAATAGTGAACCACACCAGCTCACATACCTGGATCACTGTCGGGCCATTTGCAGAAGCCACCTGTGATTCCATCCTGAGTCGATTGCAAGAACTCGTAGTTCTCCTTGTGGTCCACGAATTGGAAGGCACCGAGAAGCTGTGCAAAGAAAAAGATGGAAGAGAGCTGTGCCTCCGACTGTGTGTCTATGAATCCAATATCTTTAGCATATCTCTGGCTGGCATCTCTGCTGGTGTGTTGAAATCATTAATCCTACTGTACAAACACTTCAATTCACTAGGCAGTAGCAAGTTTCTAAAGAGAGTTGAGAAAATTAACAAAAAGTGAGTGCAGTGATGAAGGCTGGTGCAAGGTTGCCAACTCAGCAAATTTCAAATTTCGTTTCTCAAGATAATTTCCGGGGCCAGGTGCAAGGCAGAATTCTTTCGCTTTAAGAGAATTTTTCGCTTACCTGCTGGTTTACAGAAAGATCTGAAGTCTAGGAATTGTATCTCTAGGTAACTACGTTAAAACCTCCCTATAGTAAACTCGGATATAGCAAAAACTTGGATATTGTACAATGAAACTGCGGTGTCATTTCGACTTCCATAGATGACTGTTTTTTTGTTTATAGCAAAAGATTTGTTTTACAAGAAACGGCTACAGTAAAAGGCATCTGGCATGGCGACGTACTTCCTGCGGAGTGATGACAACATGGCACGCGCAAAGTCTAATATCGCGAGGCCAACATTTGGAGGCAAACAGATACCGATAATAATAAAACCACACTTTTTTGAGATGGCTTCACCACCAAGCTCGATAGCGCGAGGAGAAGCCAACTTTTGGTAGGCCCGGGGGCCGTGAGACAAAGCGCGCAGTGCGCACGAAAAAAAAAAAATAAAGCTGACTATGCGCATGGAAAGAAGCCGGCGCGGGTCGCTGAGAAAGGGAACGCTAGTAAACGCGCAGCAGAAGGTAGGGAAAGGAAGAAAAGGTCGAACGTTCACAGTATGGCCGCGCGAAGCACTGAAGAGCAACCGCAAGAAGAAGTGGAGGCACAGCGGCATTGCGTTGACAGCTTTGCCGCACCTAACAGCGTCGCGCGCATTTCTTTACAGCCTCTTGAATGACGCTGAGGTTGCGGAAGACGACGCCGTGCTCATGCAAAGCTTTGGCTTTTACATGAAATCAAACTGGCATGATATTCGTAGCCATGTTGTATTCGTGCAAATTAATACAGTACTTCTACAAGACATTAACAAAATTGAAAACATAATAACATAAAATGCAATAACTGAAAATAAATTATTATGGCATAAAGGGTCGATAAGAGCACAATGGAAGGTATTTCTGAGTGTTTCTTTTGTAAACCAACACTTCGTGTTTAGTAAGTAGCCAGAGAGCATCCTTAGAGCCATGCCACCACCAACAACTGTTATATAGTAAAGATTTTCGCTGGTCTAAGCTACTTTACTATAGAGGAGTTCTATGTATTCTGACTGTTGGCACCCACTATTTTACGAATAAATAGTACAGTTGCATATTTCATGCCGCAGTTGGGAAATGTAAGCCTCTTTTGACATTTGGAAAGGCAAGGCAAAACAGGCCGCTTGCCATTTATAGTAAACCACGAAATGCATACAAATATCAGCTAAATAAGAGGTTTAGTCAGTCAGTCAGTCAGCAACAACTGCAAATCATAACAGAAAAACTGAATTCTTTTTAATTCATTAATACTTGAAGCAACCGAGGAAAAAAGTAAAACTGCCTTGCAGAGAAGGCAGCTTCAGACTGAGGTTCACTTAGTTGGGTGACACTAAAATCAAAATTATAATTAAAATTTTACGTTGGGGCTCCTTGTGCAAGACTGCAAAGCAAGGCTAACTCAAAGGTGGGGAAAACCGCTGTGCACCTTGAGGGCTCCGCCCACCCAGAAGGAGTAGCAGGTGTCGATGGGCTTGTTGGGGCGACCCTGAAATCCCGTCAGCTGCCGGTTGAGGCACCAGCGCTGCAGGCTGCGCAACTGCCGCTCAGTCAGCGCCGAGTGCAGCCGCCCCATCAGGGCGAGCGAGGACACCGCACAGTATGTCGAGCCACCTGCACACCAGCAAACCAAACTGCCCGCATCACACACCAATCATTGTGCCACCAATAAAAATGAGCACAGAGGCTTTTCCTACTGGTTCATTAAATTCAGATACCACTGAGAGGCAACATTCTATACGAAGTAGGCTTTGATCAAAATTAACATGTCCAATGACCGCATGTTCATTTACCTAAAATAATACTCCACTGTCTATAGGTATATTTGATTCAGGACATACAATTTCAAATACCTAATAAAGAAGGGTGCTGCCAAAAAAGAAAAAGCAAAGGAAGGCAACAAGGCAGGTTCCACCTCTGTTATATTTACAGAACCCTGCAAAACAGCAGATAGCAACTGGCTCAACTCGAAAGCAGTCACAGCAATGAAGAAAGCACATGAGCACCCACCATGCGATTCTGTTCCAGGGTAAGGTGATATCCCTCCATCATAGCTCTGTCAAACAAAGCAAATTTCTTTTAGAACACTATGCACTTACAAAAGCGGATATTTTTGCACGACCTACAACAGTCGTGTAATCAAGTGGGCTTCACATAATAACAAGTACATTGAATGAAGTCACATACTATTCAGGTTAGGCCGTTCAAGCAACCAGCTGCATTTTTGAAAAATAAAAGAAAAAAGAATGCCAGTCTTGGTATCAGCAAGAGTTAAGTTTTTTTTCAATAACTTTTAACAAGCGGCATACAGGCTAAGGAATATAGTAACGGAGGGTTCTGGGTTAAATTTTTGACCAACTTAGGTTCGTTACAAGCACCAAAACCATGTAGTACATAAGCACCTTTGAGTTTCACTTCCATCGAAGCATGGCTATCACAGCCGAAAATCAGTTTCACGCTTGTCCTCCGCAGTAGAATACTTATAGCCACTGAACAACAGCAGTGCTGAGCACCATTTGGCACAATTTGCTGACAGTTCACATTGTAGCACTGCTATGACACTCTTAAAAGTTCTACAGCTGCATTCATCCAAAGCTTGATCATCTAATGTGTCAAGTTTCTATTTCACAAGCCACCATCTTAACACCACCAATCTAATCCTTTCTCAGTGCAACCCAGATGACCAACTACAGAGTGATTATAATTCTGATGTATTCATGCTGGTTAATTCACATTTTTCCACCATTGAAAACAATTTCGTTACGTGCCCAAGCTTTCTACTCTGGAAAAAGATCATTACAGTTCGAACTCAAAAACATCAGGTACTTGACTATTTGAACCAGACAGAAGCACTTACTGACAGACTACGAGCATTACTGATAGCACCAAAAGCAATAGTTAAGCAATCATGATGGATCACTGGCTATGTCATTCAGCTACTGGGCATAATTTCATGGGTTCAATTCCTGTAGTGGCTGCATTTCAATGGCAGCTAATCATAAAGGCACCCATGCATTCAGACTTAAGTCAATGTTAAACTATCTCAAGTGGGCAGATTAAATCCAGTTCCTTCGATATGGCTTAATGTTCACAGTGCAGCTTTGGGGGAAAAAAATCCATTACATTACTTTACTTTACAGAAATTTTCTATTCAAGCTGTGGGTCAGTGTCGCTACTGCAGATTGCCTGAAATGGACATGTTGCAGACGTGCCGTGCCCTATGCCACATGTACCTACACCTAGGCCAAGATGTCCAAGACAGACCAGGATGAACAAATATATCCACACTCACAACAGCACTGAGAAACTGAAATTGACCGCAGCTGCCGCAGAGGCCGCACTCTGACTAATGAAGTGATAGTGCATGAAAGCAATGCTGGCCAGGACTTATGGCAAACTTTAGTAATGCCCACCTCTGGGTGCAGAGCACTGATTACCAAAACAACTACGAATATCTTCCTATGTAAACTTTCATGCTTAAGGAGGGCAACCGCTCTCACCGCTCCCCCCTTAAATCCACCCCTGATCAACACAATGAATATGAGCAACACTTATGGTAGAGCAGTACCCAGCTGCAGGATGGATATCCATGAAAATAGTTAAACAAAAGGCAGTTAGGCAATAGGGAACACTTACGTAGCAACTCTGAATGAACTTCACAGTACTGTCCTTGTCAAAACCAGACCAGTCATGCAACAGGGAACATATAGCAGTAGCACAGTAGACAAATCGCATGTCATCCTCACTTCCATGAATGTTGGCTGTAAAGCTACAAGGGAAGAAAAAAACCAAAACTTTAGAGGCAATCAATTGGATTTATGTGGTGGAAATGCAACAGCCTTCTTCTCTCGATCACTTGCCAGTCTATTCCAGTTGTGGTTCTATTCCAATTCTGAGTCCATTGTTTTCCACTCCCACAGACTGACTGACTGACTGAAGTCAGCCACTCACACACTCACTCACTCAGTCTGACTGAGTGAGTGTGTGAGTGTGAGAGTGAGCGAGCGAGTGAGACAGTGAGTGAGTGAGACAGTCAGTCAGGGAACTATTGAGTGAGCAAGTGAGTAAACATTTAATGTAGAGGAATGATGGAAGCAAACGTGGGTGGGCCCTCAGTCCAGGTCTCCAGAGGCTTCTGCCCACCTTCTGGCGATGACAGTGACTCTACCCACAAATGACACGTTTTCAAGAATTTTTGAGTGAAAAGTTTTTTTTTGTACTCAGTTATCATATCCAAATAGTGAAGTGCTCTAGCAATAGCAATAGCAAATGCACTGAGCCTCTGCAACCTATACCTAAAATGTTCTCAAAGTTTAAAGGCAGTGACAACCCCACCTTCACATCACGCCATGTGATATATGCCCAAACTGCCATAATTTATGCATTTTCTTTAACATCTGATGGAACACAGACATGCTCTAGTTCTCCAGTAAATTTGCCAGATATGCCTTTCTTGGCCACTGTTGAAAGCAGTTAAGAAGTTCACAATAACACTGATGTCATTTTACAATTTCACTGGCCCTACTTCAAGAAAAATAAATGGCCTGGCTACAAAGCGACAGTACTATGTCTACACTTTCCTAACATGTTCATGGTTTTAACATGCACACAGTTGATGTGGCCAGGGAACAAAAAAATAAAGTAGCACTCATACGGTTTTATTTCCATACGTGACTCTTACTACGTACAGGCTGCTTTCAGCTTTATTTTAGGAATGACACTAGTCAACACCCATTCTCTGTACAGGAGAACTCTGTGACAACTCTCTAAGCTCTCATTCTCGACACAATTCAATGACTTTCCCTCTCCCCATGCCTGTTATCTCAAAATATTCACCTCAAGCAAGGAACATTTACTCTGACCTGAAAACTACTCAAACAAAATAATTATCCGCTTTGTGTTCACTTCAATTTGCACAATTATCATTTGCACATGCCTAAAAGCAAACAGCTGACTCTTCACCATGAGAAGCTGCCTGCAATCACTGCTATAAACACTGTGGCAGAAACAGTGTAAAATGGAATGTCTACCATGCCTTCGCATCCCAACACTCTAAGCAAAAACAATCTTCCACCCTGCATGGGGAGCAGAGCATAGTGACATGTCCCAAACCTACCTTCCAGACTCTTGCTGAAGGGCTTTGAGACCTTGCATGACTGCATATCTGTCCACTCTGCCCAGGTCATCACCCAGTATGATGAGGGTCGCCAAGGCTGTGTAGGTCATGGCAATATGACCGCAGTTGAATTCACTTGCACCATCATCCTGTCGATAAGTGAAAAGAAACACATCTGAAATGCACTACTTTAAAAACAAGGTGCTTTTCTTTCCTTCTGTAAACTCAAGCACAATCATGCTGCACAACATTCACCATGCTCAGTTACACCTAGCTATACCCATGCACACATGCACCCGTGCTAATCTTAGTCAAATGTAAGTTCCTCTTTGTCAAATGGAGCCTTAAAAAATGAGGAGAAGAAAAGAGCGAGCAAGAAAAATAAAACTGGAGGGGACACTTAAGCTCCGCCTTATAGGTATGATGTGACAGCATCAATGTGTTATTGCCCATATGTGCAGAATTGGTCATTCTCTAATTTACATTCATAGATCCCTGGAACACCCCAAACCATTCCTGGTGCAGAGGTGCAGTGGTTAAATGGTGCACCACCGCCCTGGGTGGGCAGGTGCTGCCACCGGTGGGGCTTGTGCGACCCACGTTGACTGTTCCCGAGCAACCTCTCGCGACCAATCATTAATTTAACTGCCACCTGCCACAGCGGTCAGTTTCCCCATAACCTGGTGGGCAGGTTGTGATGACTTCACAAGGTCACGTGGCCTAGGTGGCCCATGTGACACCTAAGTTGTATCTCTGGGAATATGTCGTGGATTTTTCACTCATAGCCAATGATGCCGACGACAACGCCGGCTTTTCTGTAACACGGGACACTTAACATTATCGCGTTAAAATGAAGCAATGAAAAATAACATGCCAAAAAGTGTTCGACTATCATGAACCTCACAACACATCTGCAAAATTAAAGGACAGCACTATCTGTGCTTTGACCAGCACATGTCGGATGGTCCTCTGTTCTTAACAGAGGATCATTATCAAAGATGTTCACAGAATTAGCACTACTTTAAGAACAAACTTTGCAAAAAAAAAGTATTGGTATGCAGTACAGTAATGTATACATCCACCGCATTCTAGTCTTCTTGTCTCACTATGCATTTTCCAACCAGCCAAACATGAATCAACTAACCTAAAGACACGTCCTCTCCTAAGCAAAGTGGGGCTGACAAGACCCAACCAAGGACAACAGCAACGCATGATGGAGTCAAGGTGAGTAGTATTGTTGGTCGCTAATGTGCAGAAACAGATCTGAACGATCTCCTGCCCAGTGCAAAAACAGCCTTTGCTTGCAAAAAGAATGTTTACAGTGGTCTTGAGGTGGTGGAGGTTAAAGCAAAGTCCATGACTGCAGCAATAAATTTAGTCTGTAGCATGCTGCTTAAAGGCTTGGTGTTTTGTTCGCTCCCCTCTGGCTGACGAAGCTAAAAAATAATGAGTAAACAGCAAGTGCACATTGGCAAATGATCTTGGGTTCAATTGTGCACCTGAACGGTGCATTTTGCAGCATCAGGAAGCCCAGACACATGGAACAGCTGTTATCTAACACTGTGTAAACAATGTCACCATATAGCATGCAGACTGCTGGCTTGAAGTATTTGCTGATGTTTGCTTTAGTCATCTAAGTCACGAAAGGCTAGGCACTGCTCAGTTTTTGTTGTTCTTCTTAATTGTTCTAATCACTCTGCAGAATGGAACATTTAAATGTATGCAACGGGTTTGGCAGGGGACAATGCACATACTTCATACTGGAAGTTTATTTCCTGCTGTTCCCACGCTGAATTATGTTTAAGAATATCTGACGCACTTTGTATTGGTTCATCAGGGTTCACCTTAACTCAATTATCTTGCAAATTAATGCTTTCACAACAGGTAGAACCCATATTTTCTTCACCAACTGCCAGGACAGCCTTCTACACCTCCTTTCTTCATCAAGACAGTGCAGCAATGGCAAGTCAGAAAGGCAGGCTCATGCACTCTTTGATAGATAATGAAATGCATGACCTTCAAGCGAATAGCCTAAAGCTTCAACAAATCATGAACATGCTTACTAACAATCAGTCTGTTGATGGCATGATATATGGCCACTAAACAGGAGTGCAAAAAAAAAAGCTGTAAGGGGTGAGCACCACACAGATCATATAGGAATCATTAATAGTGCAAGATAGATTACCGAGCTCACCAAGTTGTCTCCTTTGTAGCCACTTGCATGAGACCCCTTGAAACCACAGCGATCAAGGTTAGTGCCTGAAATATTTAATTCAAAAGCACAAGTCAACAGAAATGTAGAAGAGTGGCTAAAGGCCTCTGTTACATGTACCTTTGCCTGAAAAAAAAAAGTAGCACCTTCATTCGTTACACACAGGTACTATAATAACCCTTGTTTTCCTCACCTGCCATTTTACATGCTAAAAGCAAAGAAAAATGTGGGGTTAAAGGATATTGCTGTACATCAGGACAAAATCAATTAAGGAAGGTGAAGCTTTTCAGTTACCAAAGAGATGAGAGCGCATGACTTTGTAGATGCTTTGCCACAATCAACACTGCCAAAGCTACAAACTTCACATAAAAAAGACTTAAGGCAGCTAGCTCTTTTTACAAGTCCACTTACATATGCACTGACAGAAATATAGCAGCCCGCAAAGCTGATAAAATGAAAACATCAAATCAAAAACACATTTAAATGCTACACACATTACTGATGATGACAATGACAGCAGTGACAATGGTCATCCAGAAACAGCACCAGAGGCATGTGCAGTGCTTTATGCTGCCTCGAGCTTATTTGTGCAGTTTCTATGAAGCCATGAAAAAGTGAGAGTGTGAGATCTCAAATGTAATGCTTGTGTTGCATTTAGTAAGAAAGAGGAGACAGCTGAAGAAAGGAACCATTACAGGCGTGATGCAGTATCTTTCCAATCAGTGTAACGGAGCGAACTAGACACCATAAAGTTTGACAAATGTTGCACTCAGGCTACTGCATGAGAATTTGTAAGGTCCTTGGTCACAAGAGATTGTTTTATTTTTATGGGGTTCACTGTCCCAAAGTGACTCGAGCTATGAGGGACGCCATAGTGGTGGGCTCCGGCTAATTTCAACCACCTGGGTTTATTTAACGTGCACTGACATCGCTGGCCTCCAGCATTTCGCCGCCATCGAAATGCAACTGCCACAGCCAGGATCGAACCCACGTCTTTCGCGTCAGCTGTCGAGCGCCATAACTAATGAGCCACCAATGAGAGTGCCCTTGAATATGTTCAGTCACAGGATCACACACGATGGGGTTACATCCGTTCAGTCACTGAAGTGATCACACTCACACCGCCACAGAACTATAATAAAGCAGCGACCATTCTCTGCAGCCAATGCTGCAGACCTCCTCTCCTGTATTCATTAAAGTCTCTCCTCCTCCTCCTCCTTAAGAATCCAACACCCACTGCAAAAGATTTCTCGTGCAGCTGCATGTTGTTGCGACTACATTGTGGCTGTGGCACTCCGACTTTAGCCTCAATACGGTGGATGGTAGCTGATATGTGCAACATCTTGACAAACCATCAGTAGACATGCAGCACCTTATGTGGTTGTGCGATAGCATCTCTTTCCAGCACTCAAAGAATTGGCAACTGGACCAACAAGCCTGTCTTCATTTTCCTCTTGGTCAAGACAAGGTGAGATAGTGCTTTATGCGCATTGAGCATTCTTTACTATTTCAGCAGAAGCAAACCAGCAAACAACATCCAGCCTGACAAAAGTGTTTTTTTCGATTTTCCTTCGCCTATGCAGCTTTTGGCAAGAGGTGATCGTATCTAACATTTAAATAAGCATTTAACATCATCAGTGGGACGTTGTATGCAGCAAATGGATAACCAATGATAAGCTTGGGTAACCGGGTGGAATCCAATGCAAGCATAGCCGGGAGTAACCAGAAGTCTGGTGGAGAGACGAGATTTCAGTGTTTGCTGGGATACAGCAGCCACGGCTGGTTTGGGACAGGAATAATTGGGGAGCATTAGGAGGGGCCTCTTATCTCGCATAATTTGGCTGATGGGGATGACGATTCACTATTATATGTTTACTACTTTCAAATTGCCCAGGAGCACATTAACGCTAACAGCCACTCACACTGAGCTTTTAAACACCCCACAGATGCAGTTATTTATTGCGCGAAATATTTACACTACTTTTGGTTTCAAGTGCGATGGACGATACGAGCCCTGATGAAGGTTGACCTCCCCCACCCCAACTAAATTAAGTGACGCTGATGAAGCTTTCATTCAGTCATTAGCGGTTATAATATGCACCCAGCAAATCAAATGTCACCTGAACGTATAGAATACTTACGATCGCTGTTAGGAAGCACTTGTAACGAATATATCCATTCAATGATGCGGTGCTTGTTTTCTATCGTGTCCAGGGCGTTCAGTAGATCCAATCCGGATACAGCAAAGTAGGCAACAGTCATCCTAAAAACAAGGAGAAGTGCACAAAGTCGTGCAGTCATGTGCATGCTGCCTTTTGAGTTCTGTTATCAAAACGCAAAACAAAGTGGGAGTCGCATGAAATGAACCATGACATCTCCGCGCAGTCCACTGTACTGAAGCAGCGAACGCAAAAGCCGATCGGCCGTTCCGAAGCATCAACCCCCTAACATGAACAGCGGGTTAAGCACGGCGTATACTGCTAATGCTCACTCAGTAAACCTGTGCCTGTCATTTTCACTTTACCTCATTTCGTCCAAGGATGACATGGCATAGGGGAGAACATTGAGGCACCTTTGAAAAAACTTAATGTGCTGAGCCCGAAGGAAAACCATTCTGGTTACTGTGCACCTAAAAGTATTTAGACTTGAAGCTTCAAAAAACAAAGCAACCGGCAGATATCCACATAGCTGTCGGTGCTAGCAGACCGATCTGAAACCAACACCCAACACACGTTCTTCGAGCTCGTGCGGTTCACACGGTTTGCGACTGGTGGAGACTAGTGCTGCCACCTCGGCTTTTTCTCCTGCTAATATTGCTGTGCATTAATGTTTGAACAAATAATTAAGCACATGCAGTAATATTTTCATATAAGTTTAATTTTATACACGCAAAACTACTTAGGAACAACTGAAAATTAATCAGTCGACAGATGACGAATAATGGCTGGCGCGAACTAGCAATGGCGGCGGTCAGTGCCAGTAGTATGTTAGAGTTTGTTCGCCGTATTTTTCGCGAACGTCGAGATCATGGGTGCGTACAACACTTGAATCAACTCTCTTAAAGTTGCCCGACGTGTTCGCCTAACAATTATTTCCGTCTCCTCTGCCTAGCGCCCAGCCTTTGCTTGTAAACATTGTGATCATGTCGCTCTCTGTTGCTCTGTTGTGCTGCTCCGAGTGCCACTTTTGACGTTAACAAATTCGCCCTGCCGGAATTACTAGTTTTGTCAGCGCTAAGCCGACATTTGAACACCCCTGTTTCAATTTCTGGCAGCCGTTTGTAGGTCCGATAGCGCTAACAAGTCATCTCTTAACCGTAATCACCCCGTCGTCGCCAAACCATTCGTGCTCTACTTTCAAGGGAAACTAGCCTTCCGGACTACGTAGGCGAACAAGAACGGTTTTTGCCGATCTTCCCCTGTGATGCGTTTGTTTCTGCCGTGCGCAGCATTCCTATACTGGCTTTCATTGGGGTTATTAAACGTGGTAATGAAGCGTCTGTAATCGTGAAAGCGAGCCACGTATGCGAGAAGACAACGACGCGCCAGGAAAAGCGCCTAACGACGCGTATTGTGTTAACGCTGTCGAGGCACACCGACCTTAAATGTCATATCTATAACGCAAGCAAGATTGCTGTGAATCGTTACGATCTATTCGTGCTTGTTTCGTTTGCGAATGATCGGGATTATCTGACACGCATCCTCGTTAACTTCAAATCCTGAGAAATGGTGCGCTGGACGCTTACACTGTGGACATCGCGTTACAAAGGTTTTTAAGCTTAATGTGAAACATCAGTTCAGGTTGACGTGTCGTATTTAGTACAGCTAATTTCAGACGGCACGGAAAAGTGACACGGACCGTGTTACGGTAGTTTTAATGTTTTGTGAAAACTTGTCTATCGCTCAAGTTTACTTTCATCGTAATTTCTTAAACGTGCTCATGAGTATTGTTGTTTTTTTTTTTTTGTCCACCAACTCAGCATGCTCACAATCAGGCAGCTGCGGACACTGTACACGGACGAGCTCAAAGTCAAGCACTTGTCTTCAGAAAACCGTGAAGTTTTTGCCTCTATTGTCACAACCGTGTTTAAGGAGTTTGAAGACTTGGCCGAAAGCAGAGACAAATCATCACAGGTAACGAGAGCTTTTATTTTGACCATCTTTGTGAAATTAACTCGACTGCATGCTTCCAAGAGAGTCACATACTCCCTTTATGAAAGCATGAAACAGTGCCTTACATCCTGCAATAAAGCAGCCATAATTTGGGTCTCATTTTTAGAATAGCTTTCTTGATTTTGGTATTACTGTCAATGTTGTTGCCAAGCTTTGTCTTATTGTATTGCAATGTGTGTTGTCACCTTGACGATACCAGGAAGTAGATGTCTAGATGGCTTGCACACGTCACAGGTGCTGTGATAGAATACCAACCATGGCATCCACAATGCAGGTTGGAGCAGGTGGCGATAAGTGGATTAGAAGAAAAAAATACGCACCTTTCACCATGCTAGCAGGCCCCAGAGTGATGGCCTCCACGTTGTTGGGGCAAGCCATGTATATTGTATGCGCTGTTATATTTGTGGATTCATATTAGGCAACTGTCAGCATGTCGTTCCACATCTTGCTCGAAGAGCTTTCGTTGCACCTTATATTATTGCATTTTCTTGTTTGTTCAGGACATCAAGTCAGATAATGACTCCTCTGCGGACTCTGAAGACACCAGTCCGCTGCGTTCAGTGCTGCCTCAAAACGGCAATTGCAACATTGACACTGATTCGCCCATCAAATGCCCCAATGCCAAGAATGTTCAGCGCATCACCGACTCAAGCAGTGATTCTGACGATGATGACGTGATTCGAGCTGTAAAAGAAACGCTTGGAGTGCAAACGCGTCGGCGAACTCAACCGAAACAGGCTTTCATGCCCAGTGTCACTTTCACCACTACCACCACCGCCACCTCCACTGTCAACAGTACATCTCACACAGGTGCCAACACTACATCCTTAGCCATCACATCCGATTCACCGCACATTTCTCTCAAGGTTCCTCCAAGTGTGTCTTCAAGTGTTTCTTCAAGTGCTTCTTCGAGTGTTTCTTCAAGTGCTTCTTCAAGTGTTTCTTCTAGTGTTTCTGCGGGTGTTCTGTTAAGCTCAGCTTCCAGCCTAGCCCCAGGTCTGGGCCCGAGTGCTCCAGTCAAAGAGGTTTCTCATGATGAATCCAGTGCAGCTGCTTCCAGTACTGCAACCAGTGCAGTGTGTGGTGCCATTCCGACTGTGGTGTTCCCAGTGGTTTCAGTGGACAAGGCTGAGGCCCCTTGTGGAGGAGATGCATCCGACTCTTCAGACTCGGAAGGAAAGTTGATGATCGCAGAGTCCCCCATGTCTGCTGAATCTCCGCGGAGGCCTTCATCAGATGGTGAAGGCAGTGCCAGGATCGGAGAGCCAGCGGGGAAAGTCAGGAGGTCCTCGCTACCCGTTGAAAACAAAAAGGCAAAACCAGCCGGCAGTAATATGAGTGAAGGTGCGTAGAGTACTTTTTCATTTTTTTACAGTTGTGTTGTGTTTAACAGCTTTGGCCTTACTGAAGCTGTGTCTGCTCCGAGGTGCCAGTCAAGATGTCAGCATGTGTAACCAAACGCCTGCCTAATGGAAACAAGAATCAGAAGCGATTTCAAGCACTTAGCTTAGACTGGGCACAGTGGTTACGCTGTAAATATAGGGCCCTTTGTTTTTCGTTAAAAGCTGGTTGCACCCAATTCTTGCAAGCTGAGCAGATTTCTGAAGCATCAGGTTAAACCCAATTTCTACTCGAAAATATTTACACAGCTAAATGTGGAGCGGTGCTTTCAGTTAACTGTTTATTTAAAACCTCTTCTAATGTTTGCTATCTATGGTGCAGCTTTATACGAAGACAAGTTCAACAGTGAGCTTAACAAGGGAGAGTCCAAAACAAATGGATTAGTTGCACGCCTTATTGGCATCAGTGTATTAAACGCTATCCACGGTAATGACATGCTGCTTCATTGTGTTATTGAAACTAGTTTTTATGTATATATATCTATATATATATGTGAAAATAAGCAAAAAAAAGACCATTTTAGATTGCACACAAAAGTGAGCACATATAGTGAAATATTCCTGACAGGGAAAAATAACCTGGAAGAAACGATTTGATGCACCTTTCATTGATTAACCCGATTTGTACCTGAATTCGGACTCGAGAAATAGCGCCAATTTTAACCCCTGAATTCCAAAAAAAGTAAAACCTTAAAATGAAGGTCTCTATGTAAATAGTGTGTGCAACTCCTGTAAGAATGCTAACCATCTTTTGCTGAACCTTTATTTTGGGCAAGATTTCTTTCGTACTGGCGTCATCTGTAAACATGCTTGCTTTGGGGCATATTATAGAAAAAGAAACTTAACAGGTTACAGATATTCAGGTCATGGAAAACTTGGCAAATGGATGAAGTTTAGGTTATGACTGAATCCCGTCAGGCCAATGGGATACACTAGAAAAAACACAGCCACAGGCCAGCTGGGCTTAAAGGACAACATTTTAGTTTGTTAAAATAAGCCACTTTAGTTATCGCTTCACTGTGAATGAGGCCCCCCATTCTGGGAGCCGGAACGTCATCCTTTTAACCCAGAAAGTTGGTGTCCATGTTTTTTGTAATGGCATATAGATGTGGCAAGCTGCGGCGCTTGCTAGAGATTGCTTGTTGACATTCCAAGAGTTTTTTTTTTTTTTTTAAGGCTGCCAGCAACAATGTTAAACGTTTCTGCATAGATTCCACATACAAGGCTCTATTTAAATCGCTACTTTATTTGGATTCTTAGTGAAAGCAGCTGCCTTGCCAGTCAGCCTTTATGTAGACAGCTTGTAAAAGGTTGGAAGAAACAACAGAAGCTTGTAAATAATAAGGACAAACAATGTCACTCTAATTTGCTACAATGGCTTATGGTAGTATGAGTAGCAGCAATGTCTTCATTTGTTAGGTTAGAATACAAAAGAGCAGTCCGCCTCTTTTTCTTTTCATAAAGTAGTTTGGCTGAAATAGCAGCTGGAAAAGAGAGCCTGGGGGCTGGGAGGTGCTTTTGTTTTTGTATCCTAACTAATCTGCACCTTTTGTTTGATAGTATTTGCACTGCATATAACAGGTTAGGCTAAATAAATTATAAAATGGCTCATCATTTATAAGTTAAGGTGCTCACAGTAAGCTAGCCCATTTTTTCCCATGATCTGCGGAAACTGCTTTATGCTTTGTATTCTGTCATCAGCTGGTACTGGAAGTGTGCGGAAATTCCAGATGGTATGCTTCATTCATTAATATTGATAAAACTTATTTCTATAACGGACATATCTTTGTCAACAGTATGTAAGAGGATAAAAAAAAAAGATGTGCATTTATGCATAGGTCTCTGCGCTGGAGATATTGCGCAACAGCTCATTAAAAAACACCCGGAAGCAAGTCAACAAAGGCAGGCATCGGCAGCATACAAATGTCACTATCAGAGATTGTGTGCTTTTTGCAGCATCTGCTGCGCATACAGATTTCAGAATTTGCATTCAGTATGATATCTGTTGTCTAGGGGGCTTTGTGCTCTCTAATAGCTTCTTTACTACGTGGAAAGAGCTAATTGAAATTGCAGTTTGAAGCACGTTGAATGAAATATCAAAGCCTTACTTTATAACCTTTAGAAACATGCCATATTTGTATTCTGATGCTTTGAAGAGCCACGGTACTAGTCTTAGTTCGAAATTGTGGTCTTTCATTGTATTTTCTCCACTCGCCATCTTAAATGCCACATGGTGGTGCACCGAGTGCCTTTGCATGTGTCAGGGGTGGAGCGCATTAGATGACCCAAGGCAACACGTTCAGTGTGGCGATATCCGACGGGTAGAAGTCTCTGCGCCCCACTCGTGTCATCTCATGTCATCTGCAGTGATTGCATCTGATGGACGCAGAGGCACACGGTGCACATGTGTGTAGAATTGGAGGCTGGAGAACTTTTGGCTTGCAGTGAGTATTTTTAATAGGGCAACACATGAGCAGTTATAAAAGGTTCAGCTTTGCCTCCATTCACACTGTTTTGCTCCTTTCGACACTTGTCTTCACTTGTGCAGCAGCTGGTACCTCGGCGAAAATGCGAAACCACAGGGCAAGTACAAATGCACGTTGGAACTAGCACGACTGCCTACCTGTTTCTTACTGGCCGTGTGCATCCTTGATGCCCCACCCTCACAGCACTGAGTTTGGCATCTCTGTGTGCTGTGGGCTGTGCACGTTTGTATCTCAGCACTGAACTACTGATAGCACTGGGGAAGCCAGTGCAATTTACGGCAAACTGACTACGTCGTGTCAAGAAAAGAAATTTAGTCTGATGCTGAGTGGTACATGTCACCTTCACATGTATTTTACTATGCAGTTGAGCCCACTTGTAACGACCCCACTTATAATGAATTCTAACTTTGTACAAACAAAGGCAACATAATGTTATGGCTATGGCAGCAGGTCTTGGATAGAACGAATGTCTATGAACTCGCTTTGGGGCATTGTGCGCAGCCATGGTCTTCATTGGAGGCGTATATAGGCATTGAAATCTCAACAGCTTTCACTTTTCTGCTTTTCACTGGAAAACCGTAAAAGACATCGGTTACATGATAAAGAAGAAATATGCCAGCCAAAAAAGATGAACACACAAGGAGAGAACAGCATAGGACAACGGCTGGACTAACAACTGAACTCTTTATTGAGTACCGACCGCCAAGTAATCTCAACGTATGCGCCAAGGCAAGACAGACACTCAAACATGGTCATTCAAATAATCAAATTCTTTTGTCATCAGCGCTATCGATCGCGAACTGATGCAAGCATCACCATGTTTAGCTATTTGAAAGGCCTCAAAGATTTCACGAGCCTTCCGTGTTTTTCCATAGCCCAGAATGGTGACATCAGCGAAACGTGGGGAACATTTGCCGGGACATCTACTGCAGTGCCAAGCAAGATTGCCATCTTCACCGGCGCCAACTTTTGTTCTGTGCTTGCGCATCCTCTCGTTCACACGGTTGCCTGTCTTACCTATGTAAAATTTTCCACAGGTCAGCAAAACCTTGTAAATCACTTCAGTCCGGCACTTTGCGTACATAGTTCTATGTTTGGTCATGCAATTCTTCTTATTTCCGCCAGGCATAATTCATGCACAAAGACCTGAAAGCTTAACGGGAGCAGAAAAAATCAAATAGACCCCTTGGCGCTCGGCGTGTTTCTTAAAATTGTGCGCCACTTTGTGCAAATAAGGCATGACTTGAACTTTTTTTCTTTTGTCAGTGGCATCATTGTTTCCTTTCTTGACTCCGCCGTTCATTTCCTTTGATACGGATTCAGCGACCGCTCTGAACATTTCTGCTGGGAAACCTGCATCAGACAGGCGTATGGCTTGCGTTATGACACTGGTTGACACGGTGTGGCAGCAACTTTTTTTCACAACGTTCTGAAACAAGCCTTAGCAATACCTTGCTTGACTAGTTCAGAATGATTAGAGTCGAAGGATAAGAGCCCTTTTTTTGTTCTTGGTGAGTACATCCAGCACACATGGCCTTCTCCAGAAAAGGTTTGTAACAATTATAAAAAACGGATGGAGTTGCTGGTGGCTAATTCGTGAGTAAATTTCATTTGGGATGAGCAGCGCCTAAAGGCACCCAAAACATGTTCAACTATCAACCTGGACACATTTCTTATTGTGTAAATAGTTTGTATATATTACTTCTCCCCCTATCCTCTCTTCCTGTCCCCTCACCTCTTTCATTTCATTTCTCCATTCTGCCTGCTATCCTTTATTTCCGCTGCCCCAGCTCAGGTGGTTCAGTATCAATAGCAGATGCCATAGCAGATGCCGGGGCTAGCAAAAATCTTTTCCTTCCTTTTTACTATTACTTTAATAAAAAACCACTACCACCACCACCTATCATCTGATAGGAGTCATTAGGTTCAAGGATTAAAAGCACTATAAAGTCATCAACATATCTGACAATTCGCAGAACACACCCGTCATCCAATAAACTTTAGAAGCGAGCGGTCAAACTTTGCTAACAAAATATTGCAGAGCACTGGGGCTACACAAGCTCCTATACAAATCCCGTTCTTCTGAATATAAAACTTCTTGTTTAACTCGACAAGAGTCGAAGAGAGGTACATTGCAAGGAGCTCCAAAAAACTTTCTCTCTGGATTCCACATCTTGTTTGAAAGGCCAATTCACCAGACTCTTCAATCGGTTGTCTCACCGCATGAAACAGTTCGTCGTGAGGGATAGAGTAGTAAACGTCTTCGATTTCCACAGAGATATGTGGACATCGTTGTCAGATATGCTGATGACTTTTTAGGGCTTTTAAACATCGGACCTAATGACTCCTATCAGATGATAGTTCAACATGTTTTCGGTGCCTTTAGGCGCTGCTCATTCCAATTGAAATTTACTCACGAATTAGCCATTAACAACTCCATTCGTTTTTTAGACTTGTTACAAACCTTTTCTGGGGAAGGCCATGTGTGCTGGATGTACTCACCAAGAACAAAAAAAGGTCTCTTATCCTTCGACTCTAATCATTCTGAACTAGTCAAGCAAGGTATTGCTAAGGCTTGTTTCAGAACGCTGTGAAAAAAAGTTGCTGCCACACCGTGTCAACCAGTGTCACAACGCAAGCCATACGCCTGTCTGATGCAGGTTTCCCAGCAGAAATGTTCAGAGCGGTCGCTGAATCCGTATCAAAGGAAATGAACGGCGGAGTCAAGAAAGGAAACAATGATGCCACTGACAAAAGAAAAAAAGTTCAAGTCATGCCTTATTTGCACAAAGTGGCGCACAATTTTAAGAAATTCGCCGAGCGCCAAGGGGTCAATTTGATTTTTTCTGCTCCTGTTAAGCTTTCAGGTCTTTGTGCATGAATTATGCCTGGCGGAAATACAAAGCGTTGCATGACCAACATAGAACTATGTACGCAAAGTGCCAGACTGAAGTGATTTACAAGGTTCCGCTGACCTGTGGAAAATTTTACATAGGTCAGACAGGCAACCGTGTGAACGAGAGGATGCGCGAGCACAGAACAAAAGTTGGCGCCGGTGAAGATGGCAATCTTGCTTGGCCCTGCAGTAGATGTCCCGGCAAATGTTCCCCACGTTTCGCTGATGTCACCATTCAGGGCTATGGAAAAACACGGAAGGCTCGTGAAATCTTTGAGGCCTTTCAAATAGCTAAACATGGTGATGCTTGCGCCAGTTCGCGATCGATAGCGCTGACGACAAAAGAATTTGATTATTTGAATGACCATGTTTGAGTGTCTGTCTTGCCTTGGCGCATGTGTTGAGATTACTCGTTGGTCTGTACTCAATAAAGAATTCAGTTGCTAGTTCAGCCACTGTCCTGAGTGTTCGTCTTTTTTGGCTACTATATTTCTTCTTTAACATGCCATACCAACAGGCCCACCATTCTGCCCTGCTTCGGTTATATGAACGCCAAGATAGGACGGAAAGCTGACCACCAATTATTGGGCCTGTGTAATGCGAGTATCAGTAACAGCTGTTTGCGGGGCTCAATGCGTCATTTTCCGCACCACAGAGGGGCACCCTCTCTGCGCAAAAGCACAAACAGCATAATCATTAGTTTGCACTGCTGTGCACAGAGGATGCCACAAATTCAGGGTAGAGCAAATGGCACAGTGCCACTCCCCTTTCCTCTTCATTTATCCTTTGTGTTACGCCAGCGCCGATGCCAACAGTGCCGATGCCAACAGTGCCGCAGAACAAGGAAATATGCCCTTAACAGCTGGCGCTGTAAAAGGAAAGTCTGCAATGCAGTCACAGCATCGCCTTGGCTTTTGCACTCCATTGACGTCACTGTGAAGTTTACCCACCTGGGGAAGCGTCTAATGACTGGAGGGGAGCAACACACTCGTGGCTTGTCAGCACTACCTGTCCTCCCTTTTAAACACTGGATCCCAAGACTTTTTCTGCAATGTGTCATAAAAGAAAGAGATGTTATTGCCAGAACCGAGCCATAACTGGGAGGCAATGCCATATCATCTTCTCAGGAATGTGCTTTTGAGTCGTGCCAGTTATCGATCACCTGCACCACATGCACTGATTCCTTCAAACCAGATTAAGTGTTATAAGCTGAAAAAGCTTGCACGCCACATTAGACCTGCACAGCTGCAAAATAAGTGGCCACCAGATTTCACTGTTCATCACAACAACCGCGCCTCACAAAGACACTTTCTCTTGCTTTGCATCTGAGCAGATCCACATGGAGTTTCCCTGCATTTATTTTTCCCACAATTCGGCTCGTGCTAAGATTGCAAGAGTTTGGTGGTGTGGAATGCTTTCTGTGTGCGACAGCCCGCCACCGCCACTGCATCTACACGCAGCTGTTCTCTGAAAGGCTGTCACCAGTTATTGCTCAGCAGAGACGCCTTGGCAGAAACTAATGTCGTAGGTGCTGAAGTGATCAAATTTGTGGGTACAAATTTCACGACTGGCTGTCATATATGCCGTAATTAAAAGCAAGCTCTGATACGCGCTAGACTTAGACACAGACTATGGGTTGATGATCACCCTGTTGATCATACTGTGCACATTATTTTTTGTAGCCTAGGCAGAAATGGGTTACAATACAAAAACACACCATGGCAATAGGAACTGCCACATATCCATAAAAAGCACACATAGAAGCTCGCCGTACAGCGGTCCAATCTTTTATGTTAAGTGCGCTTACTGTGAACGTTGGGATATAACAAACAAATAGCACATGATGGCCATGGTGGTTATAAGTGGGCTTGACTATATCTAGGATTACCGTGTTGCACAGAGCAGTAATTTTTTGCCAGGATGTTCAAGGCATGTTTGGGGACCATGAAAACATAAATATGGGGATTAACTTTTGAGACGTGATTGCCTTTTTAGTGCACCAGCACTAGGTGCCTTGCTAATAAAAAAGCCGTCCTGTCAGCAGATGATGCCTCCAGCTGCCACCTGCCACAGTTGGCAGGTGGCAAAGTGGAGAGATGGAAATCCCCTTTCCACTTTCAGATGAGAGAGAAATGCAAGTCGGAGAGGGAAGACAAAGAGAGGGCAACAAGTAATGGTTGCAGGTGGAAATGCGGAGAGAGAGAAATCCCCTTTCCTTTTTCTTGAGCTAGTACTGGGTGTGTCACTATCAAAAAAGTCCTTATGTGTCCTGGTGAATGAGGAAAACAGGTTTTGCGGAAGCTGCAGCCAGGTGGAAAGGACGAAACCGGTGCATGCCAGCTGCAGCCAAGAAGAACAGAGGGTATCGCACCTGCTGCAAGCCTAGTGGAAAGGCAGAAATGGCATCGCGCCAATTGCTGCTTACCTTGTTTGTGAAACTGTCATAAGTAACCTGTGTGAAGGAAACACACATGTTGTGCTAGTGCACTTATGTTGCATTTAGTTTAATGAATTAAATCGGAGGTTAATTTGTTCACATCAGCTTTGACCATTCATGGGCAGCTGAAACACATGGAGTGCAGCATACATTGCATGTTATTTTTCTTGTCTCACAGAATGTAAGCAAGTAAGCAGGGGCAGATAAGTTGCTGTTATATCCTGCCAGGTGGCACTCTTGGCACCTGGCGACGACAACTAAGTGTGTTTGAGCCCGTATTCTGTGTGCTTGCACAGCGCTTGCTAGCTACGGGCAGCAACCCCAAGGTTCTAAAAATAAACCCTGTATTGTCCCCTCTTCGGCTGATGCAACAGTAGCAGTGTATGAATATTGCCGTTGTAGTTTGTGCCCATCTGGCAGCACCTGGTGTGCAAATGGATTTTAATAAGTATTTCTCATTATAGAAAAATGACATGTGGTATTTTCTATTATGAATTTAAACACTTATTACCTTTATTAAATCCAGACTAGGAGGGGGGGGGGGGGGGGGGGATTACTCAAAATTGAAATTCACTTAGTTTCAGTGCTGTTTATTCATTGAAATAGTTGTTAAAAACTGAAGATGGGGCAGGAAGGTGTAGTGCATAGATTTTCTAAGTATTTAAATTTACGCTACTAAATGAAGTACATTGAGTCTTGTTGATCCCACGAGAGATCAAACTTCCCAGATATTTGAAATTTTTATTATTCTTGATTGTTTTATATATTTTGCACACATTATTCAGCAGGCCAACAGTGAATTTTGTTTCGTGAAAATGCTAATATTCCAGGAGAAAAAAATTGTAAACGACGTCATGGCAGAGGCAGCATTTTCACACAGATCTCAATTTCGCGAATTTGCAATAACATAAGAATCAGAATATAAAAGGCATGATGGATATATTTTGCGTGCTAAAAGCGCGGGTAAGAAAGAATATGTTACGCTTATTTCTGCCATTGTGTAGAGTTGTCGCTTACTAGAAAAAAAAATTTGAAAATGGCAAAAGTCTCAAATCAGGCTATATTCAAGAATTTTTCTCTCAACAAATATCTCCTTCAAATTTGCACAATATGTAAGCTTTGATGTGCTAAAAGAGTGTACCGACTTTCATTGCTGTATAATATAGAGAAGTACAAAAGAAGTATTGCCCTAAATTTGGCATTTTTTAATGTAGTAGTGTTTTTCAGAAATCAAAGGAAAAAAACCCCCATCTTCAATTTTTCTTAAAACTCCTGAAACATGTCTTTAGAACGACGGTAAAAAGAATACGAAAGAACATGCTGCATTATTTTGTTTACAACAATGTTATCCAAGCTCAAACTTCTAGTTTCTTGAGCAGAAGTGCCTAAATGTGGGGGCGGCAGCAGCAAACACTCCCTCCGCAACTCTAAATTTTCCGCATGCCGCAAGACTGAGACCTTTTCTATCAAGAGAGAACATACCTAATTACTTTTTCTGGACAAACACCGATCTGTGACGTAAGAAGGATTCGGTAGTGCCGCTGTCGCCGATTGCGGGTAACAACTGGGAGAGTGACCCATAGGAATGCATGTGCAGAAAAGTTTTGTATGTAATTTTCTTACTGCACAGTACCTCTATGAAGCCGTGTGTGTCCCCAGGCCCTCGCTTTTTCGTTTCACTCCAGGCATACTGCACCTAATTTTCTTTTCTAATTCACGCTTGATTTCTTTTTTTAGCTGCTGTTCATTTATATTGATTGGTTATGCTGGTATATGCTGAATTGGTTATAGCTATGTTGGAGTCGACATTCCCTGAACTTATGTTCAATTTTGTTTAAGCTTTTGCCTATCACAGAGACTCCAAAATGAGTAAATAAGGTCATCCTTCATCAAGAGGATAAGAGCCCATAGTACAGAATGTGGATTTGTGAAACGTGTCTCACAAGCACATATTCTAATGTTTTAAAAAATAAACATTGGCTTTGAAATGACGTTGTATGCTTCCACATTCGCTTCTATGATGTAGTCGGCTTTTTTTTTAATGAAAGGCAACCTTATAGGTGCACTGTGCAGTCAGAAAATTACATTGAGAGCTTTTTGTTTTCATGCATTCCTATAGGCCGCACTCAAGAGTTTTTATGCGCACTCGGGGATAGCAACGCCACCGAATCCTGCTTATGTCACAGATCGGTGTTTGTCCCCAAAAAGAAATTAGGTATGCTCTCTCCTGATGGAAAAGGTCTCTGTCTTGGGATTTAGAGCAGCGGACGGCGTGTTTGCTGCTTCTGCCCCCTCATTTAGGCGCTCCTGCTGATGCTCAAAAAGCTATAAATTTGAGTTTGGATAACATTGTTGGAAACAAAATAATGCAATATGTTCTTTCTTATTCTTTTTCACCTCCTTCTAGAGACCTGTTTTCAGGAGTTTTAAGAAAAATTGAAGATTGGGGTTTTTTTCCTTTGATTTTTGAAAAACACTACTATATTAAAAAATGCCATATTTAGGGCAATACTTCTTGCACTTCCCTGTTTATATAATAATGAAAGTCGGTACACACTTTTAGCACCTCATGCCTATTGATTGTGCAAATTTGAAGATGTGCTTTACAATTTGCGGAGAAAAAAATTCTTGAAAATGGCCTCGTTTCAGACTTGTGTCACTTTTGAAATTTTTTTCCAGCAAGCGACAACTTCCTCAAAATGGAGAAAATAAGCCTGACATATTGCTTCTCACGTGTACATTTAGCACGAAAAATATGTCCATCATGGCTTTCATATCTAGATTCTTAACGTCACGGCAAATTTGCAAAATTGAGCTGTGCTTGAAAACGCTTCCTCTGCTGCGACATCATGTATAATTTTTTCTCTTCAAATATTAGTGTTTTCACAAAACGAAATTCACTGTTGGCGTACTGAATAATGTGTGCATAATATATAAAATAATCTAAAAATTAAACATTTAAAATAATTAGGCAGTTCGATCTCTTGTGGAGCCACCCGTCTCTATTTTTGGTCAGCCATCATGCTCTGAAAATATTATTGCATCAGTGCTTATCTGATGTTAGGGGTTTTCAATCAGTGTACTTCTTTTTAGAGCGCGGCACCCATTCCTGGGTTGAGTTTCTGCCTTGGTGCAACTGGCAGAGTGAATGAAGAGCACAGCAGAGGATGAACATGCGGCAGTGAAGAGATAGCGAGGGGGAAAGTGCAGGAGGAGGGTACAGCAAGATCATGAGGAGAACAGCAGTTAAAGAGCAGGTGAAAGCAATGCAGTGTAGGAGGAGGGTACTGCTAAAGCTGTGCTCCATTGGCAGCTATGGCTGCAGGCAGATGTGTGGTAGGTGATCCACATTTAATGGATGTCCGGTAGCTGCGGCTGGTGAGCCGGCGGAACGGGCTGTCGACGTTGCTGGCCGGCTGGTTGATGAGAGCATTCTCTGTTGCACAAGTGAGAGCTCCTGGTCTGCAGGTCGCACCAGCTTCATCTTCATCAGCGCCGCTGGCGATGCCAGCGCCACTACAGATGTACTGCCCGAGGAGAAGCTCAGCAGTGACAGATTGCTGCACGCGCTGCTGAAGCCGAATCCCAGAGCCACCTCCATTCGGCACTGTGTGTTCGGCCTGCAGTTGCCTATGGTTCAAATGCCATAGCAGCTGTGATCAAAAATTTTATTACCGAGAAGTATAATTGTTGGATAATTTATTTTTTCTAGGGAACGTCTTTATGATAGACTTGCAAATATGTGTTGCAGTTTTGGTGCTGATTTTCTTTTCTTTCAGTACCATTTCTCAAAACCAAGGGCATGCACTGAGGCAGCACAGTGACATATTTCAAATATGTCACTGTGACAATTTATGTGTTAAGACTATAATTTGTGTTAATTTTCAAGGGAGAAACATTGCTATAGTTGAAAACCACATCTTCCCTCTACTTAGGATCGAAGACGCCAACCCAGGAAAGCAACGGAAAGGACCACAAGAGCATGGACGACATGCCTCTATTCACTCTGAAATTGACGAAAACCAAGACAGGTGGCTGGATTATGGTCAAGCCAAAGAGTGAAGAGTCTGATGCCGGAGACGAGACATCTTCTCAAAAACCCAATGTAATCCGGCGAAAGCGTGTTGCTGCACCTCGGAAAAGCAAGGAGAAGATACCGGAAAGCGCCCGTGGCATCTTCGACTCGAGTGATGATGAACCATTGTCAGAACTGCGCAGAAGGCCACCAAAAAAGAAGGCAATTTCACCACAGCAGGCAACAGCAGTGGCAGTGACAGAAAACACCAACCTTTCAGACCTGGAGCAGAAACTTGCCCGTACGCACAAACGGAGGAAAAAGCCAGCTGATGGTTTCCCACCTCCAAGCAAAAAGCGTAAGGTAAGGGAGTGAGTGCAATGCCATATCTTGGCTCTAATGAAATGTGATGCTAAAACACGCTTAGATATGTTTTCCAACAGCTGTTAGGATGAGCTGAAAAGTCCCTTAATTCATTAAAGGTTTATGACGACCTCAGCTCGTCATGAGTATTTCGCTACTTTCTAAATGGCTTTCGACGAACACAGGCCATCAGAACGTATTTATTCTTTTACAACATAGATGGCAGTACCCATTCTTTTATGGTACCAAAAGGATCAGAATGAGCCATTTTGGTAGCCTTTTTTGTAGGAGTCCATAAGGAGTTAACCATCCTTGCGAACTTTTCATGTATATCCAACAATCTCCCTTGGTCCACTGTGGCTTCTGTTAAATCAGGTTTATTTTTGTTACAGCATTGAAATTGAATTCTGGCCTTTGTTACTTTTCATTGATTGAAGTGGAAACAATTGCATTTGAAAGCACATTAGGCTTAGCAAAGATTTAGATGGTTGCAAGTGCTACACTGGATCTGTCTATCAACCTTGCATGATGCTAATTATCTAGAAAAATGGAAGAGCAGTGCAGACAGCCTGTAGGTTAAAAAAAGTTGGGTTCTAGAACCATTCGGAGTGTATTACATATAATCAGTTAGTATAATCAATGTATTCATCTTAGATGCTGTTCTTGTGTGCTAAAGAATGGCAGGCATTCACTGTGATAGTAGCTCATTGAAGTGTGCAGTGTTTGTACTGTCCTCCATTCTGCACATTTGAATTTTTTTATCATGCCTATTGGTAATCTTACAGCCTGGTCAAAGCAACGTTCAGCAGAGAGCATGTTGTACATATTTTGTACACATAGCGTTTTAGCTCTTTCAAGTCCCTTGATGTTGATTTTTGTGTCACATAATAACTTGTGTTCTACATTGTGGGAAGGGACAGTTCATTGTTTGGATGGGCCTAACGGTCAGTGTTAAATCATGGCAGATACAGGCTCTTCAAATTGTGACATGAATTGCAATGGTCATGTCGCTAGTAATCGGGTGTCTTCTGTTCATCACATCTAGCAGCTAGCTTAGAAGAGTACCTAACAACTGTGACTCTTTTGTCAGCAAACTGAAGGCTTAATTCATGCTGACTCTTAACACACTGTCGCCAGAATTGTTTTCTTTGTTAGTGTTGAGTTCTCAACCCCCATTTTTTTCGTTTTTTTTTTGCCGGTAATCAGCACATGTTTTGCACATGTTAATTTTCTTGTTTGATGATTCACTGTGTTATGCATCACTTTTTTTTTCATCCCCTGTGTAATGCCTGTAAAGGGCATTTAGGGTATGTAAATGCAAAAAGCTGAAAATTACGATGACCTTTCAGACATAAATATCCTTTCAAATTTTTATCTGAAATTAGGCTTAGACATTTTAAAGAACAAAATTTCCTGAATGTCATATAGTCCGTTTCTAGCTCTTCTCGTGTGCCTAAACTACATTCGTTTTGCAACATCTGTTGGGTTGCAAAAATTGTTTTTATTTTGGAGCAGGGAAGGGTATCGGTTTGTTCTTAATTGACCTGTAGGCCCACTGCTCTTAAATTCTGTGAGCTGGTTTGGCCTGTGCGCTTTTGTTTTTAATTCGCTTGAGGAAAGTCTGCTGTGTGTTTGCTTTGGAAACAAAACCAAGGCTGACTTTTGCTTTCTGTGTGTGCTGCAGCCAGCAGCAAAGCCAGCCACTGCTGAGAATCCAGCCGTAGCAAGGCTCAAGCGTTGCATTAGCACTGCGGGGCTGAGGGTCCGCTATGTTCAGTTACTAGAAGAAACGGACACTGTGGACCAGAAAGTGGAGAAGCTCATGAAGGTTCTCAGGGATGCTGGGCTTCAGGGTAAGCCTTCTCTTTATGCACGCCAGTGCAGTTTATTTTCGGCTTCTGTTGGGATCACTATGCCATCTGGAGCAGGTAAAGCACAGTGGAACCTTATGTACGGTTCTCGGAGCCTATGACATTGTCTCGCGCAGTTTTGAGAACCAACACCAACAGTGCGCCTCAGTTGTCCACCTTCGACTTCCTGTGGCAACCTGACTTTTTTTATTTATTTATTTATTTATTTATTTATTTATTTATTTATTTATTTATTAATTTATTTATTTATTGCATTATGCACAGAAAAACTGAATGACAAATTTTCCTGCGCCCTTAGGGATTTTCTAGTCTGTGCCCATGCATTAAATACACACAGATAACATGTACTACTGGCACTAGTAGCAAAGAGTGGCTTTGACGCTTATGGTAAATTCTGTTGGCAATTTTGGCAATTTGTCGAAATGTTTAGTTTTCAGCTGTGGCATGGCATGCATACACTTGTGTCAAATCAGTATGAGTCAGAAAGTAGATCTTAAGTGGAATCATTCGCAGCATATGGTATGAAGACAGCAAAAAAATGATGCAAAAGCGAGCAAGCATGTTCTTCAGTTCCGCAAGTCTTATGAAAAAGTGAATTTTTTATCACCAGCTGAAGGAGTACTGTTTGACACAATAGTTGAGCTTGTAGGAACCAGCACTATACACCATATTTCAGCCTGGCATTGAATTTCGAAAAGGAACGGAAATTAATTTTTGATAATTTTTCTGATGAACGAGAAAAATCATAATTACATTTTGCTGTTTGTGTTCAGTATTTTGGTTCTGTTATGTACTAAATATTGCTTGCTATGTAAATTTTGGATATGAGG
The DNA here is from genome assembly GCF_052857255.1 of Amblyomma americanum. Classification (NCBI taxonomy): domain Eukaryota; kingdom Metazoa; phylum Arthropoda; class Arachnida; order Ixodida; family Ixodidae; genus Amblyomma; species Amblyomma americanum. Next base: position 141,398,892 of record NC_135499.1, on the reverse strand, counting down.
TATATTGAAGTAATAGTTAATGGCACTTTTAATGCTTTTTTAATTCCCTAAAAGATGGAAAGAAACTGATTATTTTGTGATGGAATAATGTTTATGATGCAGTCAGTTTTATAATGGCATGCAAATATAAATGGCATTGCCTGAAATGCCGTTAAAAATGCTGTGTGTTCTCTGTGTGTTTTTGAAATGGTGAAATGCACAGTTCTCACTTTTATGAAGTGGTGACTGTTTCAAGGTGCTGTGAACTGTGAATAGGCATAGCCCCATAATTCAGTGCAGCATGTGTAATGACAGATAATATACTTGTGCCTGATTAAAGGGACCCAGAAAGGGGGTCTCAATAAAGGTGCGATATGTCTGGGATGTTAAAAACGACAGTTCATAATTATCCCCCAGCAAGAATTAGTTTAATGCGTTTTGTGGAAGCTGAGTTATATGCTGACAAAATTTGAACTTCCGCGTCTTCGCCCCTTTCCTTCTCCTCTCGCACGTCAAAACGGCAGCCCTCCTCCGCCGGCCCCACTCACTCGACTCCTCCCCTACCTCCGCCGGCTGCGGCGCGCGCAGAGTGGCCGCAGCCACGGTAGCGCGTGACGTCTGAAAGAATTTGGCGCTGTGAACCAATGATAACCCCCAGCTGCTGACGTCATTTGCAAGACGTGATGTCGTCTGCCAGGTTTTCGCGCAGAAGCCCGGCACCACGCGTCACGGCGAGGTGCGAAAGCGGGAATTTAAAAAAAAGATTATTGTAAATTTCCCGCTCGCTTTTGAGGTCTCGTACGCGGCATGGACGCTCGGTGGCCTGTACTCCACATAGTGCAAGCATTTTAAACCCAAGCTCAAACACCCCTTTCTGTGGCCCTTTAAGTGGTGATTGTAGCAATACATGCGATACTGGCCATATAAACTGCTCTCAAATTGTAATGTCCTACAAAACTCTATTTCACTGCGCGTACAGTGATGATTAGCTTTAAAGTTGGCTGATCATGTTGTGGACACTAAGTGTTTTCACTTGGCACAATTTACCAGCTGTCAGTTTCTGATTCAGCTGCTTTAATGGTGCATTCCCTTTTGCAACCACCAGGACCTAAATTAAGATTTGTTATTATTGTTTCTATATATGGCATCAGTTAAGACAGTTGTGGATTTTCATTTATGAGTTTTTTCTGTTTTCTTTTTTGGTGTTCTTGTCACACACATCAGTTAGCTAAAATTTTTTGAATTTCAGTTGGAGAGAGAGACGGCCTCTTGTGTGAATTTTCATAGGACTCAAACTCCTCCTTCCTTCCTGTCGGGTTACACAGTGCAGTGTCAATGACCGTTAGCAACCGCTTGGAACGAAACATTCCTTGTTGTTTCACTACACATGTAGTTCGCTCTTTTTCACACCATCTCCACACAAAGGCTTGCCTCCTGGTAGTGCTGTTTTTATCAAGACAAACTTCGACCGCTGTTTCACCTTTTTACCAGAATGCACCGTACTAGTTCCATGTACCTACATTTCTGCCACAAGTTTTGTGAGCAGCTGAAGAGGCTGCATCATTTTTGCTTAAGGTGCACATGGTGCATACACAGGATGCTGAGATGCCAATCACTGCTTCTTTTCTTTTAGGCAAAGCAACACTGAAGAGCTGCAAGGAGCTGAGGCAGAAGCGGGAAGAAGAGAACGAAGTTCGGAGCCTTGACAAAAGCTGCATTGTAGAAAACTCTCAAGGTAGCTATGGGTCTTGCTTTTTAGTTTTTGCTGGCTGGGGTAAATATTGTTTATTTACGTTGCTAAATGTAGTCTCGGCACTTTCTCACATCATATGCTTCCATATTTTTTTCTTTATGAACTCACCAGTACATTTAAATCAATAATATAATTTTAAACCGAAGCAACAAGGCGGGCTATGAAGGTCACTGTAGTTGAGAGCTCTGGATTAATTTTGTCTGTCCGGTGTTTTTTTTAAGGAACACTAAGGGTAAATATGGAAGTTGGCAGGTATCGATGGATGACCGTTTCGTCATGACAAAGATGCTGCCTTTGCTGAAGACAGAGCTTTTATAAGCTAAAAAATATTTAAAAAATGAAATGTAGGCATCACTAACACTGGCCGTTTTCATAAGCAAACTGCAGTGCATCAAGACTTTGTTTCACGCGAATCACTGAGGCTAAACTACATGGTCATTCACTTCCAAACAATGGCCACAGAGTCCTTTTCAGTCATGACATCACAAGTTTGAAGTGAGTGGAGGGGAAAAAAAATTTTTTCGGTTTTAAATGCAATTCTTTCAGCAATAAATGCATCTTGTTGCTGGGCAAACATTAGCATGGCCATAAAGAGACATCGAATCGATTTTTATTGAAAAGCGAAAATTTGTTGAGCAAAAGTTCGATGTAGTCGCCCTCAGTGTCCCTTTAACATGCATCAGGCTTACCCTGAGTGGTCCTTCTTTGAATTTGCATTGCAGACGGTGCAACGAAGCGGACGACTCGAAGTGCAGCTGTTTGCGCCGTCCCAAGTGCCACACCACCTGAGGAGCTCCAAGAGGCAGTCGACGAGCCGCGCAAGGTCTTCTCAAGGTTAAAAGACATCATTGACAGCGAGGACAGTGAATGATGATGAGAAGACATTGTCCGCATGTACATAGGCGTACATAGGCAGTCTCACAGCAGGCCAAGCATCGCAGTGGCTCTTCTCACACCCTCAGCCTGGCTAATCACTGCCGTCACTCACAGAAACGCTTGATGTGCAGATATGCCATTTGGTTATCTTTAGCCGTTTGCTAGTGACAGTGACGTTTCAGGTGATTGGAAGAGCAACTGCGAGGAAATGGTCTAATCTTACTTCTGTCCCCCTACTCCTTCATCGTTTATATACCCTGTTTTTTTTTTCTCGTTATTTTTTACTTCTTCACAGTGTATCATACTATTGTATACATAGTGTAAATGGGGGTTGTGAAATCCCAGGCCATTGCCATTGCAATGTGGCTTGCAATGGCCACTGAGAGATTCTGGCTTGCCTGGTCCTGTCTTGTTTTGTCCGTAGTGAAGAAATTCTTTTACCCAGTGCTGGAAGGTCAACACGCCTTCTTAGCTTACGCACAGCATAGGTTACAAGGCGAACGGGTGGTAGGTGGCCTAAAATGCGCCCACACTGTGCTTTGCTCTGTCAGTGCCTGCCACAGGCGGCTAAGTCAGTATCAAAGTGAACCAAATAGATTTTCCAGTAATTTGGTGTAGTCACCTTGCTAGCGACTTGTATGCTTTTAAAATTGTCATGCTCTCTGCTTGCGGAACCTGTGCAAGTTAGGGTGCAGAGGCACTTGCCTGTTTGTTTTTTGTTTTTGTTTTTTGCAAGGATACGGTTGTGCTGCATATAATGAAAGGCCTAATACAGTAAATTGACACTTGTCTTTGCAGATTTTTTTGTAACTGTTGAAATGAAACTATGCCCAGTGTTTTGAGTTTCTCTCCTGAAAACTTTTTTACCTGTACCATTTGTTTCTTTTTGAACAGGATGCAAGGCTTCTGCCAGCAATTGGTCAAAGTTACATGTCATCAGTTTTTGGAGTAACGGATTTGTAACTTGCGAAAAGAGGTTGGTGACTAAGAAATGTTATAATTTATTTTGTGCATTGAAGTCATGCAGCCAGAACTCAACTTTCGTGCAGCTTTTAACCTTATCCATAAGTAACAGCATCACAGGGAATGTTGTTTGCTGGAGAGCTTCCACTTGAACTAGGTTTCATGAAAAGGATGTGAAAGAAATGGACGCTTGTTGAAACATGAGCATAAAAAAAAAACTTACTCTTCTGTTTCTGAAACTAGGTCAAAAGATGAAAGAATGCTTGTTGGTTATGTTTCTACTACTACGTCAACAGCTCTTGGCCCAGTTTGTCTCTTTAGCAGCCTCATCCTAGTACTTAGGTGTGCTTGTGAGATTTCTCACCTGCAGTTTCTTTTTTCTTTTTTTTTATCAACCTTCCAAGCTATAAACATTCCAAATTTCACATTTCTACAGCCTCGGGCTCTGCTTCAGCTTCTGGATTTTCTCAGACTTCTCTTTTATTCCTATCACCCTACGTTTCCTTCAATCAGACTCAACTTAACGCACTCGAGACTGCCCTTGTGGGCCTCTACAAGGCAGCTCTCAACCTCCCTATCACTACCTCTACCACTAAGCTCTTTGCCACAGGCCTCTTCCATCCTCTTCGTTCTCTTCTCAGTCTCCATCGTGACTCGCAACTTGCCCGGCTTTCCCTTACCCGTCAGGGTCAGTGGTTATTGACTCAAGCGGGTATCTCGCCCATTCCAATCTCCCCGTTTACCTCTCCTATTCCCACCCCGCTCCCAATCTTCGTATCCTTCCCCTCCCGACCAACATGTCCCCCGTCCTGCACGCCGGACGTCGTCATGCGGCCGCACAGCACCATTCCCCTCTCTTTGATACCCAGGGTGTAGCTTACACGGATGCCTCCTTCGTGGCTCCTCGAGGTTCCTGCGGCTACGCCCTGTACCATCCACACCTCCCTGCTCCTGAAACCCACACCAGCGGGCCGTATCTACACCCTCCAGACGCATTGTCCCTCGAGGTCCTCGCCATTGCGCATGCCCTCCAGTCATTTGCCCTCCTTCCCTCTCTCCAAGAGTACACAGTCTATTCAGGCTCACAAGCCGCTATACACCACATACAGAAACGCACCCTGACCCCTTCTCTCCAACAGGAGGTCGAACGAGCGGTCTCCGCACTGCAGCCTTCCATCGTTTTCCTCCGCTGGGTCCCTGGGCATTCAGGGATTGACGGCAATGAGCTGGCCCATCAGCTCGCCCGCGACACACTTTTCCGGGCACCGTTGATCCCCTGGCCCAAGCCCTCGGAGGACGGTGGGAGGCTCACCCTTCGCCGCACCATAAAAGAGGTCTGCCTTGAGCTCCGCCTCGACAAACGCCTTTACCCTCCTCCTCATCCATCACTCACGGTGCCGGAGTCTCGCCTTCTTCGGCACATTCAGATGAATGCAGTTATCACCCCGTCCCGCCTCTTCCTCTATCGCTATCGATCGGACCCTTCCTGTCCCAACTGCCCCTGCATCTATGCGGACCTGGCCCATTGCCTCTTCTATTGCCCGGCTGCTCAGCAGTCGGGTTCCTTCCCCCCACCCTTTCTATCCATCACCACCTGGATCGACTGGCTTGGCGCTGAAGGGGAAGAAGAACAGCGGCTTCTGGTCGCCCAGGCGGTCGACATGCTCGGCCTATAAATTATGGTCGAATAAAAGTCTTTACTACTACTACTACTACTATCATGCTCTGCACATGTTGCTCCAAATGCAGCTTCTTTCCAATGTACTTTCTCCTTTTTATTGCTTTGCAATTGCCGCTGTTGGGGAGAGTACTCTTACTACTGCTGTTTACACTTTAGTTTGGTCCTAAAGATGTTTCATGATTGAAGCTTTCAATGCTGAAATGAGAAACTACTTCCCAGTTCTTTTATTTAGAAACAATTTGAATAGGTCGCTGCTGATAATTGGTATTTTTAAACTCTAATATAACAATGGGATGTGCACCAGATGGCGAAATGGATTTTTGATTTCAAATAGTACTTATGAAAAACATTAAACTTTGCAGCAGTTAGAGAACAGTTGAACACTAGAAGTAGGTCAGTGAGCCTAGCTTCCATTGATTACAACTGAAGCATTGATTAGCATTGAAGCCTTGCTTTCGGGCAGCAGCGAAAAATTTATTCAACATCTGTTTTTTATATACTACAATGTCATAATTTGTCAGGCTTATTGATCAAACAGTTTCAGAATCGTTACACATCTGTTCAGGCTTCACAAGAGTGAAGAACAGCCTTCCCGGAGAACTCCTGAAACATTGCCATTACAGGGGAAAGTATACATTTATGAAACATTGCTAGAGGGTACCAATCCATTTCTCTCTAGTTTTGAACACTTCCTTCCTGATAGCCGCCGCGGTGGCTGAGTGGTTATGGCGCTCGGCTGCTGGCCCGAAAGACGCGGGTTCGATCCCGACCGCGGCGGTCGAATTTCGATGGAGGCGAAATTCATTTCTCTAGAGGCCCGTGTACTGTGCAATGTCAGCGCACGTTAAAGAACCCCAGGTGGTCGAAATTTCCGGAGCTCTTCACTACGGCGTCTCTCATAGCCTGAGTCGCTTTGGGACGTTAAACCCATATAAACTATACTTCCTTCCTGATAGCAGTGTATGCTTGACTAAGGAGACATGAGCTTTCATAAAATACCAGCAGTGGTAAAAGTACTTCCCACAGCCCAGTGGAAGAATTCAAAACCAGTTGCCGTTTCAAAAACGTCAGTTGCTTTACTCTCTTTTTTTGTTTCTACGCCGCCGTGGTGGCTAAGTGGTTATGGCACTCGGCTGCTGACCCGAAAGACGCGGGTTCGATCCCGGTGGCGGCGGTCGAATTTCAACGGAGGCGAAATTCTAGAGGCCCGTGTACTGTGCGATTTCAGTGCACGTTAAAGAACCCCAGGTGGTCGAAATTTCCGGAGTACTTCACTACGGCGTCTCTCATAGCCTGAGTCGCTTTGGGACGTTAAACCCCTTAAACCAAACCAAACCAATCTTTTTTGTTTCACTTGTGCTCATTTCTTTCACACTCTTCTCTACTCACCAGACAAGTTTTCACCAAACTGTTGGCTTTGGAATAAAACTTACCTGTGCAACTTTAAGCACACAAAAATATAATGGTTTTTTTATAGAAATTTTATTGGTTCTAAGTCATCTTGGAACATTGTTTTTACAACTTCTCTGTGCACTTAGCTTTTAAATATGTTGTAAAAGCAGCATTTGAATGTGTCTACACCACTGTGCCATCATATTGCCTGTGCTGTAAGTGCTATTAAGGAAGCATGCTTTGGGGGTTGTACATGTGTTCTAATACAATGAGCATTAATTGTGGTTATTTTTTAGCTTATTGGTACTACTTGAAGTTCAAAAATTCAAGCATATTCAGCCGTAACATTCTTTGCGTACAGTAATGGAACTGCTGTGCTGATACATTGCCGCAATGGCATTATAGTGAAAAATTGCTAAAAAAAATGCCACATACAGAAATGTGCATGTGGCAAAATGTGTCTCAGAATCTAAAAAAGAATAAGATTTTTCTGCTTAGCACTGAGCTGATCCCGGAGTTGCAATAAACCCTCATTGACACAGGTAACGGAAGCATCTGGCGCATGGCACAGATGGCGGTGGCCGCCGCCATCTGTGCATGCATGTTTTTGCATGCATGTTTTTGTCGCCCAAGTTTCTTTTAGTCCCATACATTAAACAATTTAGGTACTTGGCTTATCTTGAAACTCTTTCTATCTCAAAATTTTTCATTGTTTCTAAAACTTTGAGTTCATCATCATCATCAGCTTGACTATGCCCACTGCAGGACAAAGGGCTCTGCCATATTTCTCCAATTAATCCTGTCTTGTGCCAGCTGCGGGCACCCTATCCCCGTAAACTTCTTAATCTCATCCGCCCACCTAACTTTCTGCTGCCCCCCACTACACTTCTCTTCTTTTGGAATCTAGTCTGTTATCTTTAAGGACCATCGGTTACCTTGCCTTTGCATTACATGCCCTACCCCAGTACATTTTTTTCCTCTTGATTTTGACTTGGATGTCATTAACTGGTATTTGATCCCTGACATACTCTGCCCTCTTCCTTTTAGTTGATGAGGTTTTATTGTATGTTTGGTAGGTTGCTGTAAACGAGACCTGTGCAAAGCAGGCAGCTATGCATTTTGCTAGTAAAGAATGAGGAGAGGATATCAACGAGTGGCGCAGATGCGCGAGGCATCTCGTGTCCAACCCACGTGGTGCCGGAGCGTCCTGTTGCCTCCTCTCCTCGTTCTCTACAAGCTCACGGTGACAGAGGCAAATGCTGAACATCATTGCAGTGAACATCATTGCTGAGCATCATTGCACACTCCTTAGAGTGAACAGCATGCAGGGCTTAAAGTCAGGACGGTCTCAGGAGGTCTCAGACCCCCACCAGGATTGACAAAGGTTCTGAGACTCCTGTGCTAGGTTGTAGGGACCAATTGAATCCACTTCTTAATTGTCAGTGGTGGTCAGAATATTTCTTCTTGATCGTTTCGAAAGTTTCACTGTGATTTTTTGTCAGAATCAATAACATGTTTTCTAAAACCCAAGACGGAGAAAATTGAAAAGTCATCAGCACTACATAAAGGCTGGAAGAAAAAAAGAAACCGATGCCCTCGCACCACGAGTCAGTCCAGAGTAGGCCTCAGCTCCGAGGCTACACAACAGCGAGCACGCTGCTAGAGCACAGAAATTGCTTGCTTGAGGTCTGTGTCATAGAGCAAGCAAGAACCTTTAAAAATGATTTCTCCCCTTTGTATAAAAGATTGTGTAAATGTGTAAAACAGGTAAAACAGGCCGCCAGCTGCTTTCTCTGTCTCTCTCCCTCTTGTATTTCCCTCTCCACCTGTGCTAGGATCACTAGATACACCCCTTTTATGGAGCCAAACATTAAGCACTGCACCTGTGCCATTGAGGGAATCGTCACATGACTGGCATGACAACGAAACTGCCAACGCAGCTTTTCTGACATTGCATGATGTCATGGCAAATGGCTCCTTGAGCATGTCATTTTTCCTACTAGCATGGTTCGTACTGACAAAGGAAAAACATAGCTGCGTTAGCATAGCGTATGAACTCGAAAAAGTAGTACTTTTAGTGCTCTTTAAAGCTCACAAGGCATGGACAGGAGGCATCAGAGCAATTCAGCAATGGTAAACAGGCACGCTGCGGTCATGCGTCACATGCGCGCACAACTGTGTCGCCATGACCAACCCGTTGGACTGAGCCAGATGGAAACGGCTGAACTCACATGGAGACATTTTGCACAAGCACATAAACAAAGCGCACAAGTCAGTGCCGTGAAAAGCATATTTAGCAAGCATATATTCATTCACACAGGCGGGAAATGCCGTGTTGGAAGAGTTCTCGCCCACGGGCACTTGCAGGTCAACCAAGACGCACACAATCACGCACATATAAAAGTAGAAAAAAAATATATATTTAGCAATTGTTAACGCAGCCAAGGTAGATGTCTTTTTAACTCTTTGGTCAGGTCTAGTTTGTTGATTCTGGGATGTGTCTTGTGCACAAGAGACGAGCACAAACAATGGGATGCAAATGGCTTATGATGCTCATGCTACATGTATTGTGTGTCCCTTCATTTTTCCTTGTCTCTTTAGCATCCAGATGCATCAAGATATATGCATCCATGCGTCCTTGCTGGTAGCATTCTCTGACTTGCTGATGTAGCTGACATGGATGATTGCCATCCTGTGGAAGCAAATTCTCTCGGAGCTCTCCTATTGCTCCAAGTGTGCTGCATTGTTACAAGGGGATTGGTACGCTACTGCAAAGCTGATGTGTTAGAAAACATTTAGAACTGTTATGGTCTAGAGGAATTTTAATACGATAGCATTAGAGTTGTCAACACACCAAAATGCCGCCGATGTCTGGTGTCGCAAAATTCGCTGATTGGTCGAAAGAGGTCACGTGACCTTGTTACATCGTCACAACCTGCCCACTGTGGCAGATGGCAATGAAATTAGCGATTGGTCAAGAAAGGTCACGTGACCTTGTGATGTCATTACAACCTGCCCACCGGTTTGTAAGCAATCTAGTTTCTAGACAGCAACCTAGATAGAGAATCGAAATCATAAAAAAATATGATGTATGCAAATATCAGCACCATGGCAGCATAGCAGATACCTGCTACTGCAGCTAGCAGTCCGAATATGGCAGTTGATGCACTGACAATTGCAAAGAAAATGACGCAAACACACATAGAAGTTGCGACAGAAGCTGTAATAAAATTTAATGCTGTCGCATTCCATTCTTAAGGTGACTTAAGCATCCACATAGTTTTTTTATCACCAATTTCTAAGGCTGCTTTCATTTACCCAATGAAATAAATCTTAGAACCACATGTAGCATGTAAATACAAATACATGCCAACTATTGTGCCAAAACAGCCTGAGGGCACGCAGTTAGCACATTTTGCTAGTGCCACAATGTGAGCTAAGAGGTCAAACAGCAGTTTCATCACTGTACATCACTGGCCAATGTAATCAGAGCATTAATGAGAAAGACAACAGTGCACAGCAATGCGTCATCCCGCCAGTAACGAAAGATGAAGTAAAGAAAGCCTTAGAAGCAATGAAAAGGGGAAAAGCAGCTGGGGAGGATCAGGTAACAGCAGATCTGTTGAAGAATGGAGGTGACCTCGTGCTAGAAAAACTAGCCGCCCTGTATACGCAATGCCTTCTGACCTCGACTGTACCAGAAGCTTGGAAGGATGCAAACATTATCTTAATTCACAAGAAGGGAGACGCCAAGGACTTGAAAAATTACAGGCCGATCAGCTTACTATCCGTTGCCTACAAAGCACTTACTAAGGTAATCGCTAATAGAGTCAGGGCAACGTTAGACTTTAACCAACCAAATGATCAGACAGCCTTTCGTAAAGGATATTCCACAATAGATCATATTCACACTATCAATCAGGTGATAGAGAAATGCGCAGAATATAACCAACCTCTATGTATAGCTTTCATTGATTACGAGAAAGCATTCGACTCAGTGGAAACGTCAGCAGTCATACAGGCATTGCGTAATCAGGGGGTAGAAGAGCCTTATGTCAAAATACTGGAAGATATATATAGCAACTGCACAGATACTATAGTCCTCCATAAAGTCAGCAATAAAATTCCAATAAGTAAGGGCGTCAGGCAAGGAGACACGATCTCGCCAATGCTGTTCACCGCATGTTTACAGGAGGTATTTCGAGGCCTGAATTGGGAACAGTTGGGAATAAGAATAAATGGAGAATACCTAAATAATCTGCGATTTGCTGATGACATTGCCTTGCTGAGTCACTCAGGAGGTGAACTGCAAATCTGATCAATGAGTTAGACAGGCAGAGCAGATCGATGGGTCTAAAAAATAACATGCAGAAAACCAAGGTAATGTTCAACAGCCTAGCAAGGGAACAACAGTTCACAATTGGCAGCGAGAGCCTAGAAGTTGTTACGGAATACGTCTACTTAGGGCAGGTAGTGACAGCTGATCCGGATCATGAGAGGGAGATAACTAGAAGGATAAGAATGGGGTGGAGCGCATATGGAAAATTCTCGCAGATCATGAGGGGCAGTTTACCAATTTCTCTCAAGAGGAAAGTGTACAACAGCTTAATCTTACCGGTACTCACCTACGGGGCAGAAATGTGGAGGCTAACGAAAAGAGTTCAGCTTAAGTTAAGGACAACGCAGTGAGCCATGGAAAGAAAAATGATAGGTGTAACGTTAAGAGACCGGAAGCAGGCAGAGTGGATGAGGGAACAAACACGGGTTAATGACATCCTAGTCGAAATCAAGAGAAAGAAATGGGCTTGGGCAGGGCATGTAATGCGAAGGCAAGATAACCGCTGGTCCTTAAGAGTAACGGAGTGGATTCCAAGAGAAAGTAAGCGCAGGAGGGGGTGGCGGAAGGTTAGGTGGGCGGATGAGATTAAGAAGTTGGCAGGCAAAGGGTGGATGTAGCTGGCAAAGGATAGGGTTAATTGGAGAGACATGGGAGAGGCCAGTAAGGCTGATGATGATGATGATGACATATGAAAAGGTAGGAACAGGGTTTGAGTCATTAGGAAGGGTGTTCCAAAGTCCCATTTTCCAGTACCTTTAGTAGCCACCAAATGGCAGATGCAGATGAGAGGTTTTCCCCTGTCTGAAAGCTATTTGTAATGACGTTGAGAGGTGTGTAACTGCTCTTCCATTTTGTTCTTTTATTGCAGAAGCTCCTTTCACTAAACCTTCAAATGCATTTTGTGGCATATTTAGAAGACATGAAATACCATACTGGCATGCCTGTGAAGCGACTGATGAGAGCAGTTTGAAGGCTTCCCTGTTCGAGCAGTACAATAAATTTGTAGATTACAGGGCTTGAGACCTACATTGGACTTGCGGTGCGTTTTTGTTCAGTCATACGAAATTTTATGAAATGCCTGCGCGACTACTTATAACTGTGTATTTGATGTTCCAGCATAATTCATTTGCCTGCTCACCAGAAGTTATCTGCAGCTAAATTTCAGCTTCTTTAATGTTTTGACTTGCTTCACAAAAAAGGTGCAGACAGTTTCAGCGTGTCTTATAAAGTGTCATCGCAGAGTGAACAGGCATTACCTCAATCCATCCTGATTTCTGGTCTGCTGCAATGGCCTGAAATTTATGGTGGAACTTTAATAGAGGGTTCAGTTAAATTTCTGTCAATGTTAGCATATATTGCACTTACTGGCTGGCTTTCATATGCCACGATAGTTGTGCAACAGACCTCCCATTCTCTTGGTTAAATTTACAATTACTGAAAAGTGTGAGGCTGTTTTTGCCCTGCAGGTGAGTGTTGGGATTTTTTTTTCAGACGTTTAATTTGCAGCAGAAACACTATCAGCCGAAAACATGGTAAAAAGTAGCCTTCACATTGCGTGCAATTTCTTTTCATTTAGCTTACTTGAGATGCTACTTGACAAGGTGGGAATTGTCATTGGTGTCACTGTTGCGTTACTAGAATGTGCTTCCATATTTGTGCGTAAGTTTTGTAATGATTTGTAATAGTTTTTTAGTTTGGTTCTTTTTCATCCTTTCTGGTGGGGCAAGTTGTAAAATGCAGATGCTACTGCACTGGACATGCTGCTTTATTGTTAGGTGAATATGTAAGCGATATCCATGCGTTTGTGTGCATTTGGAGATGAGAGCTTGTCGATGGCTGCAGGTGTGACCTTAAGTATGTTCAGGTGACGTGGGCTTGCCAGCAGTGTACGCGTTTAATCACTGTGCATGTGGCCAAAATTTAATTTAGTCTAGTGTGGTGGTTTACTATGCTACTGGTGGCATCAAAGTGTTCTCATGTGCTGTATCAGTGGCACCATATTCTGAGGCCACATTCCATCCAGTTGCTTTAGCTCTTAGCCATTTTATTTGTTAGCTGGTCACATTGACACATACGAAGGCCTGATTTTTTGCAGGCACGGTGTAAGCAGGGGGACAAGGTCAGGATTGGTTGCCTCCTAATTTAATACAGTGCATTCAGTGTCAACTATATAAATAAGTTTTTCTCAACTTCCAAGGCACTTACTGATCCAAAGCAGAGTGGCCGCTAAAAAATTTTTCGGTTCATAGAGCGAATTTGACAGATTCTGATGCCGTCTAAGGACTCGGAGTACAAGGAATGTGCTTAAACCCTACCTGCCCTGTTTATCCCCCCCCCCCCCCTGCCCCCACGTGTTTTTTTTTATTATTATTATTATTTTCGCACATTGCTAGCCGGCATCTTGTAAGGTGCCAGCCGCCACTTACTACTATTTTCTAGAAGAGTTGGCATTTCTTAGTGGAATGGACTGGCACAAAAAAAAGGCGAAAAATAACCCTCTGGACATTGTAGTGCGATATGCCTTTTCTTTATGTCTGTGTATTAACTGGGGCCCTGATGCTTTGTAACTTTTTTTTTCGTATGCTGACTTTTCTGAGCCCTGACTTTGCGATATGCCTTTTCTTTATGTCTGTGTGTTAACTGGGGCCCTGATGCTTTGTAACTTTTTTTTTCGTATGCTGACTTTTCTGAGCCCTGACTTTGCTAAATCGTGTTCTGTAAGAAATATTTCACGTATATGCAGTGCTGATGGCTTATGATATGCAGCGTTACACGAGCAGATGTAATACAGTTTTTTTCTTATTACGAGCTTGCTTCCCAAGCACTTCGAAATAGTTTAGGAAATTGTTTTGCATACATCTAATTGCAGAAAAATCCTGCATGCATTACGTGTTCTCAACTAACCTGCCAGCTGTCTTTTGCAGCAAGCAAGTTCCCAGGCAGAGCACTACATGTTCCTTGGCAGCACACGGGCAAGGTCACGAAAAGTGAACGGTCTGATGGCTGTGTGGCACATTTTGGCAATATCTAACTGTGGGGGCATTTTCTAATGTATCGTCTCTCCCATAAGCTGCAAAGGGCACAACTTGGAGCCATAGTAACCGTGGCAGCCACAGCTAAATTCAGGATTGCATTTTAGCGGCAAGTCTCAAGTGTGCATTTTTCTGGTGGCAGCATGAAACGAAGTTAAGCACTAACTGAATTTACCCATGCATTAGCCCATGTTGTAATTGGCCAATGAACGTTGATGATCGTGATGCCAAGATAGTGAAGTGCTCCAGAGAGGACCGTACTGAGCTTTATTTTGCTGTCTTCCAATATTTTTTAGTGTAACTGATGGCTTAATATGCAACGAAACACATTTAAAGGTTGGCTGCCTACCTGGAAAATGTATGTTCCGGTTACAGTGCATTGCCGCCTGAAGGGCAGGTTTCTGTGACTCTGCTGTCAGATAATGCAGTAAAGGCAGACCACACTACTATGCTGGTTGATCTGTTGTTATGGTTGCCCTGCTCACAGTGGCTTGAATAGGCATCACATTTTCATTCAGCAGTTGCACCATCCTACATCAGAGGTGTGATTACTCCGCCAAAGCATACCGCCTTGTATACTTGTCTAGAGCGTGAATGTTCAGCTTGCAGCTTCTTGTCTTGGCCGGCAGATGTGCAGCATTTATGTTTGTCCTGCCAGTAAGCTAAAATGAGTTTTTATGCAAAAGGCACTAAAAGCTCCGAGTACTATCATATCTGTTTCCATTTTCCCCTCTTCCAATGCTGTCTCATAATTCTGACATTTCAGTCATGCATATGCTGAAGTTTTTTCATCTGTAACTTTATTTTTCTAAGGTTTTTTTTTGCATATCTATAATCCTCTGGAAAGGAGGGTTTTGTATTCGTTGTGGCAAGAATCCACCGTTAAACCTTTAATCTTCCAGTGCGCTGAAACTGCTCTCACTAAGTAGTTCAGGGGGTTCCGCAGACTTCTAAGGTTCTGCGCACTGGATTCTGTGCCAGATAATTGTCATATTGCTCTGCAGGGCTTGCTTAGAAAATCTGAGGTGTAATTGGACGTTCACTGTTTTAATGCTGTTTCCTCTCCGTTCATTTGGCTTGCAATCAAATTTGGCTGACGGTTCCTTCTGGTGACTTTTGTTCTTAGTGTTAGCATTATTTTGTCACTTTGGCACTGTCAAGTGTTTCCACAGTGTTGGTGCATAAGCATATTCGCATTCCTAGTGTCACTCCCATAGCGAGCGCAGGCTTCCACAAAACCTATAGAGTGTGCCAACAGTAAAGAAGTGTGTGGCAGAGGTGTTGAAGGTAACAGCTGTACATATTGTGATACCATCAGTACCTCCATGTAACCGATTTTGCTTTGCTTCGGTGACGGGACCTGCTGTGTGAGAACTGTGTTGTGTGAATGTGTGTGCATGTCACCAGACCGCCTTGACATTGTCTTAAAAAAATCTGTGCGAGTGAAGTTTGCGAATGATGGTTTATGACGCATGTGCATCATTTTTATGTGTTTGTATAGGCATGTGTGCTCATGCATAATGGTGTTCAGCCTGGTAAAAAATGAGTTTAGGGTGTGAACTGGGCAGTTCTTTGTACATTGCGCCTTTCCTGATCTTCCATCCATACTGAGATGTCTGGGAGAGGGTTCACGCTTTTGAATGGCGTTGATATTTCTGTTTTAAGAAATACACATGCATATATAGTGCTCCACTCATCATGTAGAGGAGGAATAAAGCAATGACAAAAGTACCCGCCTTCATCATTTTTCTGGGTGACTGGAAGGTGTTCACTACTTTTCATGGTGTTAGTCAAGTGCTTGTGTCATACAGTACACCTTTAGTGGGAAAGGCTGCTCCAGATAGGACTCGATGTGGGGTGGTAAACAATGGTAATGAGAAACTCAATAGGTGCTAGAGAAGCTCGCAAATTAGATTGGCTTTGACCTTGTCACACTTGAATGGCACCTTTAAGGGACCTTCTTCTTGTTCATTTGATTAGTTTAAAGCCCCTGCAGCATTTGCCTAGAAGGTGCAAGAGATGGAGCTGCATAAACGGTAGATATAAGGATGCCTGGATGCTGGCATCGATGCACACTATTGACTGCCTCCAAATAAGAGCATGCCCAAAAATTAATTCGATCAACCTCATGCATTGTGACGTGCATGATGTAATATTTCTTGGAAAAACATTTTTAAAAATATTTACTCAGTCATAGTGCACAAGGTAAGTGCACATACCTGAGTCTGGTGCAGCATTGCAGGTACAGTCACTGACAGAATATGGACTGCGCTTCGGCAATCCAACTGCTTTCTCGCTTTATGTAATGGACACACAGTCAAACCTCGCTATAATGAAATAACGGACATAACGAAGGAATAGCTATTGCGTCTTGGGAGTACCCATAGCAGGCCATGTATTCGATGTCTCATTTCTACAAAGAAATTTTTTCTACTAAGGGATATAACGAACTTCAAGGTAACTTCACTGGCCGTTTCGCGCTATGTCTATTTATTTGTAATGATGCGCAACAGTTGCGTTGCCATTCGAAGCAGCAAAAATTACCGGCAAAAATGTTACCCGGCTGTGTCGGTCATACTACTGATCAAGCGCCAACTCACAGGGAGCATTTCTCTGGGCGATTCGTAGGCTTCGGCGCGAAAGATTCCGAAACTCTAATACGCGGCCCGTAGAACGGTGGCTGAAAGCGCTGTGCTTGGATCGGGTTGTCAAGGTCATTGGAGTTCTCCCGTACTCCAAATTGTCTGCGCACTGCGCTTCTCAGGTACCATATGCAGTTGCTTAATAATAATTAATAATTGGTTTTTGGTGGAAAGGAAATGGCGCAGTATCTGTCTCATATATAGTTGGACACCTGAACCGCGCCGTAAGGGAAGGGATAAAGGAGGGAGTGAAAGAACAAAGGAAGAAGAGGTGCCGTAGTGGAGGGCTCCGGAATAATTTCGACCACCTGGGGATCTTTAACGTGCACTGACATCGCACAGCACACGGGCGCCTTAGCGTTTTTCCTCCATAAAAACGCAGCCGCCGCGGTCGGGTTCGAACCCGGGAACTCCGGATCAGTAGTCGAGCGCCCTAACCACTGAGCCACCGCGGCGGGGCGAGGGATATTGGTAAATTGCCATTCATGATCTGAAAGAACCTGCCATGTATGCGCTGCACCCCATTCTTCAACTGTTGAAAGGTTTTCTTCCTTTATGCGTAGGCGCACAGGGGTCATTTACGTGAGGAAATATTATATACCCATTAATTTCCTCTAGATTACGAGTGAGAAGAGTGAGCGCCGAAGCTCGTAGTCGATATTATTCTGCCCGAAACGCTACGTTGATAAAGTAAATCCGGATGCAGCTATAAGATGCGCAGCCACCCAATAAATCGCGACAAAAAAGATACAAAGACACGGTACACAAGCAGGAAGAAATAAGCGGCATTACGAACGCTGCACTTGCGTCCCCGGCAGTGTGAATGGCGCACCCCCACTGCTGCATTCGCTTCAGCATCTCGTGCCTATAGAGCTGTCAGCATCTTGTCAATATATAAAGGCCGCAAGGCTACCGTACACGAGACCCCTGTCGACACATCCGTTGCTAGAGCCGTCGTTGAAAAACTTGCACTGGCGACAAATAAATGGCTGGCGGTTTAGCATTGTTTGGCACGGAATATTGTGCGAAAGCACAGCGTTGTCCGCGCCAACGCATGCAGCGCACATCTTTTTTTTTTAAGCGAAATTTATTGCCCCAGGGCATCAATGGTGGGTGAAGGTGGGATGAATTATGTAGTAGAGATTAAATAAATGGAAAAAGGTTAGCTGATTTGACGAAGTCCAGTAGAGAACGATGGTACGGTCATTGCGTCCAGGCAATGTATGAAGCAGGGTTGCTTGGTGAAAGACCTGCTACCATCAGGTGCCGGATCCTTATGGGCTTGAGAACTGGGCAGTCCCACAGTAAGTGATGAATGTCGGCCTCAATGTCCTCGTGTTTACATACCGGACACCCTGGCCGAGGAAACAATTCTCGGTACTGAGGCCACTTCCGAGTGATGGCTGGTGTGAGGGCAACCCCGACCCGGATCCTCCTAAGCGCAACCTCCTCTGCACGGGTAAGACCGCGGGGGAGGGTTACCGCACACGGAGGGATGACAGCACGTGTGCGGCGCCGGAGGAGTTCCTTTCTTGATGAAAGGAGGGTAAAATTGTCCAAATGAAGGAGCCGAGGCGATGATGAGTTTGTATTCGCAAGGCGTGTCGCTAAATCTGCCTGGCTTTGATAGGTCAGCAGATCCCGTGGGACCCACTCAATACGTACTGGCTGCGGGATGCGTGCCGCGAGCCGGTGGATGTCCTGACATATCGTTGGACAGCGGCTAACACGTAGCAACCGGACAACTTGAAGGGCGTCAGTGCGGATGACAACGCGGGCCGCAGGGAGCATATATAGTTATTTCGGCCACGGAGCAGAGTGCTTCTTGAACTGCAACGAGCTCAGCACAAAAGGACGAAGGGGGTTTCATAAGCTGAAACCAAGAGGTTTGATTCAGGGCAGGTCTGCACGGGCAGTAGATAGCTGTTGTTGCTTTGCGGTCTTGTATGCTTGCGTCCACGTAGACAACAATGGATCCTTCAGACAGGCAAGCATCTTGTTCCTCAAATTTCTGGCGAAGCAACGAGGCTGAATGAGTAGATGTTGGCCGGCGATTATCTGTTCGCTTGTTGTCGCTGAGCTGCACAAACTTCCATGGGGGAAGAACTGGCGTTGGCGGCTGATTAATGGAGTGTGACGTTGCATAAGTCCTCAGTGCATGCGTGGAGTGCGGTAGACTGGCTGCGCGCTTCACGGCGCTGCTGCACCAGCTCTTAAATGGTATTGAGCTGCGCATTCTCTTGTAAAGCTACGACCGGTGTGATGCGTGGAAGGCACGTAATGGTCCCCATAGCCTCTCGGTTCACGGCTTCAAGGCGATCCCGTTGGGCTCTTGTAAGATGTTGAAACTGGGCTTGATAAACAATACGTGGCTGCAGAACTGCCCTCACCAAGTGCCGTGCAACGAACGAGCCTGCGCCACCAGTTCTAAGGGCAATTCTTCTAATCAAACCCAAAGTCTTAATAGCTTGCTTTTTTGCCTGAGAAAGCCATGCAGTCGCTGATCCTGATTGGTGAATCATTAAGCCAAGGATTTTTACGCTCGGACTTTCCTGTAGTGGGGTGCCTGGTAGACAAAGACGGATTGGACTTGCAGCAAGTTTACGGCGTCCCCAGCACTTGGCGACTGACGTGTATGTTGTTTTATGCACGGATAGATGAAGTGCGATGGATGATGCGTAATTACAGGTAACATCCAAGGTAGACTGAAAGGCAGCCTCCTGAGTACGGAGATCTTGGTGAGTACTCCACACCGGGATGTCGTCAGCGTACTGAAGAAATTTGATGTCACGGATGTCATGTAAGCGCCAAGCCAGCGGGATGACAGCAATATTAAATAAGGTCGGCGACAATACTGATCCCTGGGGCACGCCGCAGAGAGGAACAAATGATCCGACCGCTTCGCCGCCGAGACGTATTGCAAATTTTCTGCCTTCCAAAAATGATTGGACAAAACTATGCACACTCAGAGGGAGATGAAGCATGTCAGCGGAGTTCAGAATGGCTGCATGACTGATGTTGTCATATGCCTTTTCAACGTCCATTGCTAAAACAGTACGCACGCACATTGCGGCTGCGGGAAGATGACAAAACTGCAGATGCTAAGACAGCCAACCCGTCCTCTGTACCAATATATGGACGAAAGCCGATTTGTGCTGGGTGATGAAAACCGTGGTGCTCTAGCCACCATGACAATCGTGTGGCCAACATTTTTTCCGCCAGCTTGCACAGCGTAGGAGTTAAGGAGATAGGCCGCAAGTTGGCAAGGTCCGTCGGAGGCTTTCCTGGTTTCGGGATAGGAATGACGACAGCGGATTTACAGCTCTCGGGCACTACGCCATCCAACCATACTTTGTTTATGGTGTCAAGTAGTTGAGGGAGGGCAGCGCTACTCAGGTTCTTGTACACCTCGTACTGAATATTGTCCGGGCCGGGCGCTGTTTTCCGTTTCGCATCATCTATTGCAGCCAGCAACTCAGGCTTAGAGAATGGACACGCAATTCCATCTACGTCGACATCAGACGGCATTTGATATGCATGCGCTGGGATGCCTGCCATATTTAAACTAGCGGATGAAGAAGGCACAGCATCGTATTTTGGGAAAAACTTTTGCGCTGCATATTTGGCGAAATCATCTGGCGACAAGTTAGCCGCGAAGCATGCGGTTGCTGCTGCGTCAGTCGAACGGCGACCGCGTTCCATTGTACGGAATGTTCGCCAGAGAGAGGCATTCGAGGATTTTGCAGAAAATTGTTCGCACCACGCATGTCACTGCCGCAGAGAGAGGTCGCGCTCGTATTTTCGTGTCTTAGCTGTAAAATAGTGCAATCGCGTACGTGCCTGCGACGAAGTAGGGTCTCGCGTAGCAGCCAGCTCGGCTTGACGGCGTGCCGCCCACAAGTTAAGAAGGCCGATGTCTGGTGCCGGTCAACCCACATCAGTCCAGGTGGTAGTTGTAGCATTGTTGAGCGCTGTTATTATGCGCTCAACAAGGATTGGTGAAGAATCTGAGGAGAGATTGTCCATACAGGAGCGAAAACTGTCCCAGTTGATCGCAGAACATTTTTAGCGTAAAGGTCGGAAATGTGAGGTGTGAAGACCGATGATGATAGAGTGATGATCACTTCCCCAGCAGCCTTGCTCCATGTGCCAGGAGGGAGCACCCGGACCCGACCACCACGTCAAGTCTGGAGCATATGAAGCACTGCGAGTTGGACGCACTGGCCGTGTTGCTCTCCCAGGATGGTTGAGCAGCACAAATTGGGCATCCGAGAAGGCGTCCCGCACACGCCTACCACGAGGGCTTGAAGCGGGGTACCCCCAATCCTGGTGAGGGGCGTTAAAGTCGCCTCCGACTAAAATCGGACACCCGGATCCTGCCGACGGACACTTGTTAACCAGACAAGATTAATACGGGAGGAAGCACCACCGGCTGGTCTAACGTAAAATGAAACGACCACAACGGCTCCCTTCTTCTATATGTTGATACCGCCACATAGCTCAAAGCGCGAATATTAGTTTGGCAGTAGTATATTAGTTGATAAAGAATACGATATTCAATGCGCAGCGCTAGAATGTGTTGCAGTTTAACACGAGGCGTGATCGTGATGAACTGCGGCGATAGCATGGTGTTGTCGTGCATTAGCCAGCGAAGCTGATCTGTTCGCACCGCTCGCAGTCACGGATATATGTATGTATGTATGTATGTATGTATGTATGTATGTATGTATGTATGTATGTATGTATGTATGTATGTATGTATGTATGTATGTATGTATGTATGTATGTATGTATGTATGTATGTATGTATGTATGTATGTACGTACGTACGTACGTACGTACGTACGTATGTATGTATGTATGTATGTACGTATGTATGTATTGTTACATGGCGGCCAGCCGAAGAATGAGACGCGATGATCGATGGCAATGAGGTGATTTAATGGCCGCTGGCCTAGCGCGAGCGCTCCTGCCCGCGCCACTGCACAGTTGGACAGGAACGAGAAAGTGTTGAGGTGCTGGCCGCCACGATGAATGAGATGGCTGAATGAATCCTGGTCCACGAAGCTTCCGGGCCGCAGGTCGCCAGGAGCCGACGATCGAGGCCCCAGGACGCGCCGAACGGCCTGGGCAGGGGAACGGTGTCTTCAGATGTAAGCGGCGTCTCTGGTCGGTGGTGTCGGTAGGTCACGTCCTTGCGTCGGGTTCATTTCGTCGCGTTGAGTGGTCTGGGCGGTGGACGGGGGACAACGGCGAGGTCGGTTCGGGTCTGAAAGGCTGGGGCATGGCCGAGCGACGCAGGCCAAGAACTCACGGCCGAAGACAATGGCTGACGCAGGACGCCGAAGCTCCAGGACCAGGATGTCGACGAAACCCCACACTTCCACCAAATGTCACGTGGCGGTCAGCCGAAGAAAGAGACGCGATGATCGATTGCAATGAGGTGATTTAATGGCCGCTGGCCTAGCGCGAGCGCTCCTGCCCGCGCCACTGCACAGTTCGTCTTCTTCGTCACAATATGTCTCTTCGCACAAAGCCACGTCATGTCCTAGAGGTGTGCTTTCAGTGTATCCGAGGGCAGGGCACTGTGGCATTACTTCAAATTCGATGGCCGATTTCTTAGCGGAATCAGCCATCAATGGCCCTGTTGCCCATGTCGTTCCAAACCTCATCCTTCTGACCACGTCCCGTTATGAACGTTACCAAATTCACCATTACCTGAGCCTTGAGCCCATTCTTGATACAGCGGTTTTCAAACATTTGAAATTCCAATGGAACATACGTTACTGCGCATCAAGACAGTGTGAGGTTTCCATGACGCTGCTGCGCTGTAGGATTCCTCGCCTTAATCTATATTTATGCCGTTCCGGGTTCACGCCGTCGAATCTATGTGCGCCATGCGGGGACGTTGAATCAATAGGTCATTTCATCCTCTACTGCCGGCGGTTTGCACGGCAGAGAATTCAGTTTTTGCAAAATCCTCTCGCTCAATTAGGACTGCCGTTTACTCTTCCCGTCCTCCTCTCCTTCGGTGCAACCGTCAAAGGGCATGCCATTTGGCAGGTGTGTCAGCTACTACACAAGTATATCATTGAAACCGGGAGATTTTTGTGTTAACTTCTCGATGCCTTTCCTTCCCTCTCAAAATTATTTTCTTTCTGATTAATTCTCAAAATTTAATTATTCTACTCGCACCGCTTTGTTTCCTTGATTTCCATTCCGATTTCCTCAAGCTCTCTCAAAATTCGTGATTTCCTTTCTCACTCACAATCCTCTCAATTTATGAGCCGCTTGAGATAAACCTGGATTAGATTTTCCGTTTGAATCTGCACCAAACCCTGGCCAATCCCCCACCGTGGGTATGTGCCATCGTATTTCAGGCAACAACAACAACAAACCCACAAACATCGCAAGATCTTGCTCGGGGTTTACCGCACTGAAACCGGCTTTCTAGGCGCTGGAGTGCTGTAAGCCTTGCAGTTGCAGCGAGCACCCAAAGACGAACCTAAACGGAAAAGTCGGCTCCAGATTTGCATCAATGGAAGAGCACAGTAAGCTTTTCGGGGAACGTTATGCCGCGAGACAATAGTTGTGGATGCACACGTGCAATAATGGGATACATCCGGCAGCATTGTATTGCACCTAGCACATCGCATGCAGCGTTTTTTTTTTGTGTGTGTGTACGTGGAAAAGAAATATGGCGCAGTAACTGTCTGATATCTCGATGGACACCGAGCCGCGCCGTAAGGGCAGGTATAAAGGTGGAAGTGAAAAAAGAAAGGGAGAAAAGGGTGCCGTATTGGAGGACTCCATTATGATTTCGACCACCTGGGGATCTTTAACGTTCACTCGCAGCACACAGGCGACTTATGCAGGGGGGGGGGGGGCATTTATGGGCAGATACACTCACAGAAGTTTATGCATGAGCTGACCCAGAGGGGACCAGCCCTTACAAGTATTAGTTGGAGGTCCCTAGTTCAGGACCCCAGTGGCGTCGGCCGCCGCCCGGGCACGCCCAACCAAGGTCCGTTGGGCCTGCAGGTCAGAGCAGCCGAGCAGGGTCGCCTCCCATTCCTCCCAAGTTGGGTTGGGGTGAGAAGATATAGCGGGATTGCAGGGGCAGGCCCACACCATGTGGTAGATGTCCGAAGACACCGCTCCACAGTGCGGGCAGCTGCCAGAGAAAGCAGGGTCAAAATGTTTTAGAGCTGCCGGGCAAAGTAATGTATTGGAGTAAAAAGGCGGAGTAAGAGT
Organism: Amblyomma americanum; assembly: GCF_052857255.1. Classification (NCBI taxonomy): domain Eukaryota; kingdom Metazoa; phylum Arthropoda; class Arachnida; order Ixodida; family Ixodidae; genus Amblyomma; species Amblyomma americanum. Next base: position 141,374,981 of record NC_135499.1, on the reverse strand, counting down.
CACACATCCGCCTTTGAAAGGCCTTTACGTGGGCGGGGCTAAAGGCTGTGGGCAGATTGGTAGTTTACTGACGATATCTTTGAAAGTATACGCCGCGTTAGGATCAGCTTCCTGTTCTAAGGGAGAGGAGGAAACTTCCCGGAGAGAGAGCGCGCTGGCCGCGTTTCCAGCCAGCACCTGGTGAGGAGGATTCCAAATAATGTGTCGGTGAGTGGGGTCACCGACGTAGCAGCTATTCTGGAAGAGCGGGTACGCATCCTTGTCAGCTGTTCAATTTGTCAGGCAAAGCATTTCCCTTACGAAGAAAAAATGCTACTGCACGGTTACGACCATTTTGCCGTTTTTTGCCGTCGACGGCATTTCGCCTCGGTTGTCGGAACAAGGATAGGAACAAGGATCACAGAAAGATTTAAAGAAAGAAATGTTGCACATAATTTATCGAAGGAGGACAGGCCGGTTACTGCAATAGCTTCACTTGAGCAAAGAGAGTGGGAAAGAGCAGAGAAGAAGGTTCCTAGTGGCACATAAGCAGGACCAGATGGTATTCCGATTATGTTAATAAAGAAGCTAGGACCAAAATCATAGCATACATCAATACAGGTAGTGAATAAAATGATAGTGGATGGGAAAGTCCCCGATGAATGGCGATTAAGTAGAATGAACATGATATATAAGGGAAAGTGGGACAAAACTACCGTCCCATAACAGTGACATCTGTGGTTTACAGGGTGGTGATGCAGATTATAAAGGATAGATTGCAGGCTTGGGTGGAGAACGAGGGGGTGCTAGGGGAACTACAGAATGGGTTCCGGAAACAAAGGAGGTTGGAGAACAATCTGTTTTCATTGTCGCAGTGTATAGATATTGCTGAAAAGGAACACAGGCCCCTATGGCTAGCACTTCTGGACATTAGGGGAGCCTACGACAACGTTATTCAAGAGTATCTGTGGGACATACTGGGCACATTGGACGTGGAAGATGGAGTAATTAATATTTTAAAAGATATATATAAAGGTAACAGAGCGCTTATAAAATGGGGAAAAAATGTATCAGAGCCTGTAGAGATACAGCTGAGGCTTAGGCCAGGATGTCCTCTGTATCCTTTGTTGTTCATGTTGTACCTGCAAGGGTTGGAGACCAAGCTAGAGAGTGGCGGACTAGGCTTCAACCTTTCTTTTTTCAAGCAAGGAGAATGGATTAAACAGGCATTACCGAGACTAATATACGCCGATGATATAGTGCTAATGGATGACAACAAGGAAGATTTACAGAAGTTCATAGACATATGTGGTGCAGAGGGAGATAGATTAGGTTACAGGTTTAGTAAGGAAAAATCTGCAATCATGATATTTAGTGATGAGGGCGGCGAGCATAGAATACAGGAGTTCATGCTAGAAGTAGTGGATGAGTACAAGTATCTTGGGGTGTGGATAAATAACGGTGCTGAGTATCTGACAGAGCATGAAAAATATGTAATGAATAAAGCTAGTAGGAATGCAGCTGTCATGAAAAATAGGGCACTGTGGAATTACAATAGGTATGAAGTGGTAAGAGGGATCTGGAAAGGGGTGATGGTCCCTAGCCTTACTTTTGGTAATGCGGTCCTGTGCATGAGACCAGATGTTCAAGCAAGGTTAGAAATTAAACAACGTGGCGTAGGGAGGCTAGGTTTGGGAGCACATGGTAATACACCAAATCAGGGGGTACAGGGTGATATCGTTTGTACTTTAACAGCTAGGCTTCATCATCATCATCATCAGCGTGACTACACCCACTGCAGGGCAAAGGCCTCTCCCATGTCTCTCCAATTAACCCTGTCCTTTTCCAGCTGCGCCCACCCTATGCCTGCAAACTTCCTAATCACATCCGCCCACCTAATCTTCTGCCGCCCCCTGCCACGCTTGCCTTCTCTTGGAATCCACTCCGTTAACCTTAACGACCAGCGGTTATCTTGCCTTCGCAGTACATGCCCTGCCCAAGCCCATTTCTTCCTCCTGATTTCGACTAGGATGTCATTAACACGCGTTTGTTCCCTCACCCACTCTGCCCGCTTGGATGAGGGAACAAACGCGACGTTTATTTCTTAAATGTGCGGAGTTTATTTTGGCATGTACCCAATATCCGAATAAATATTATATTTATATTATATAAATCAGCCAGATTTCCAGAGAGTGGAACCACCTGCCAATGGAAACGGTACTACATAACACCCCTAACCGCTTCAAGGCATCAATATGTCATCCCACTCTTCATATAATGCCTCCTTGAGGGCATTTGAGGTACAAATTAAATAAATATTGGGTTTTTAATCGTGATGATGCCTCTGATGATCCGATAAGTCTTGTGACGTGGGCGAATAAATGTTGGAAAAGCGGAAAATCCTTGGGAGCCAATTTTTGCCCTTCCTCATCCTCTGACGTCGTCCGTACTTAATCCCAGAACATTTCAAGCAGTCAGTTGCAGTTTGAGGAAACGTACGTACCAATCAATCACTTGGATTCGTAGAAGGGACATGTATACTACGTAGCGTTGAAGATGCCTCGCCGAAAAGGTCGTAGAGATGCCCATAAGCGCCTGAATATTGGCTCCTTTCACGGCAGCGAAGGTGGTCACTTTGTTCAAGGAAGCCGGTTGCCAATTACGTCCGCTGTTAATAAGGTCCAACAATGCTGTTATAATTCGATAGGCCTTCCTGCCATGGTGGTGCCGCAGGGACCACGACTGCTAGCTGCTATTGCATGGTGCGGGCCGCGAGCAGTTAGCCGCCTTGTTTCTCCTCGCACCACTTCTGCATTTCGTCATACCGGCTCAAAAAGTACTTGCCGGCTGCCTGTAGCTGCTGCCACCATTTCATTCAGCCGCCATGCATTCTTCAAAGTCGGTGTTGCGTCCTCAAGGAGGTAACATCTTGCAGCACCAACCACGATTTTTCTTCGGATCACAGTATCCTCTAACGTGCGCAATGTAACGTCGTAGTTGAAGTATAACAAAATATGGCCAACCAGCTACCTCTACGGTCGAGGTAGCTAAATGAGAGCGGCCATAAGGTGGCTTGCTTCTTATAGAAAACAAGTGTATAGACAGTCAGGCCTAGTGCACTTCTCTCATGGCTTAGTCACACACAAGGAGCTGGCAGCACCATCCCCAAGCATCTGACTTCTGATAAAGACGGTAATCTAACCAGAGAAATCTGTTCTGATAATCAAGGTAGGCCCGGTGTCATGTTGGAACTTTTAGAAACTTCGTCTCGTGATTTCCATTCATCTACTCAAATAAAACCTGCAGAAGCAATATATATACCATTTAACTTCGGTACTTAATTGATAAGAGAATTAGGCAGTATTTCTATGTTGTAAATATGTGCAGTAACCGCCTGCGCACGGTTATAATTCAGATAGAGCATGGACACTGGCGCGCGAGCGGCGCGAAGCTGTTCGCCCTTTCTTTATATTTTTGTAAAGATTGTAAATAGTGAAAACTCTCCCCTGTCCTTTCTCGCTATCGCTCCCCTCTTTATACTTCTCCTTGCTATCCCCTCCTTGTCTCTTTATTTCCGCCGGCCGCAGCTCGGGTGCTTAAGACGTTAGACAGCAATTGCCGCGGCTGGCAACATCTCTTCCTTCCTTTTCGGACTATTTTTATTAATAAACTACTACTACTGCTGCTACTACTACTACTACTACTACTACTACTACTACTACTACTACTACTACTACTACTACTACTACTACTACCATTACTACTACTACCATTACTACTACTATACTGATTAAACCAACACGAGTGATGACGTTCCTGCGTGTGTTGTTATTGTGTCCCTCTTTCTTTCACTTTGATTAATACTACGTACTGCGTCTTGACAGCTAAGGTCGTCCCTTCCTCACAGCAAAGTTTGATTTTCGGTGTATCATTGTTGAAGCGAGGGCGTTACACCTAAGCGTGGTGTATACAGAAGGGGTCCGCCCAGCTGTAATCAGCTGCGTTGCCTCGCATAGGCATTCCATTCACAACGAATGTCTCAACGTTGCACGGTATACATGCGGCGTAGCTTCCGTTGTCTGACAACAGGTTAATATTGAACTATTGCAACCCTGCCCGGCTAACAGGGCTTCACTTTTGAAGCGGGGTAGACAATTCATATCCCTGTCCTTGAGCAGTCGCGGCGTGTTCGAAAGGTACATGGCGTCGTTCATGCGACAAGCGGCGTTTCGCCACCCTATCAATATGCATGGAGTGCGGAGTGGATCGAATCCGCCTATTTGAAAAGATGCTGCGCTCAACGCGTGCGTACAAGTGGCGTATTGTTCGGGATCGTGTTCTGTGGCGCAGCTATTGTGTATACGCCTCTTTTATTCATTTCACGTAGCGAAGATGGGGGTCGGTTCCATTCCTCTCGAGGTGTGTCTGAAGCAATACATTCTTACTCCGCTGTCGGGCATCAGCGTTTGAACAACTATGCCGGAGAAAAAAAAAATATTCAGGTATTCACAGCGACTGCTGAATGCTAGACTTTCTTAAAAATCTGCTGCCTAAAAAAGCAACGTATAAGCCGATAATAAGAGGGGAAGGGGGAGGGGATGGAGGACTCGACATTACCCCGGATCCAGGGGGCAAAAAAGGGCGAATCAAAGGCGCAGATGGAGAGTGTGCGTACAGCTATTAGTACTTTTAGACCGGACTAGTTAGTTCATGATAGACCCCGAAGGAAAGCGCGAAAACACGCAGCGCTTGTATAGAATCCTTTTTTTAACGCGGTAGCGTTGAAGGCCCCCATTACGCGGAAAATCCAGCGTCGGCGTTGTGAGTGGAGAATCACGAGCATGGGTCTGGCAGGTAGTCCCCAGAGAGCAACCTAGGAGCCAGGTGTGCCAGATAGGTCACGTGGCCTTGCGGCGTCATCACAACCTGCCCACCGGATAGTGAGAAAACTGTCCATGCGCCATGGCAGTTAAATTAATAATTGGTCGCTCGGGATGAGCAACCTCGGCCGCACATGGCAGACCGCTCGGAGCGCCTTCCATTGTAGGGCATTGGCAAATCGCTTAACCGCTGCACCACTGCGCCAGGAGGGGTGTGAGGACTCCCAGGGAATCTACGATTGTTAAGTAGAGAATGTCCTTCCGCGTATATGAGAACTAACCCATTACGTTATCGAGTCATACCCTTTAGGCGGAGCTTAAGTGTCTGGTCCATTTTTTTTTTCCATACCTCTCGTCAATGCATAATGGGTATCCTTGGCGTCATATTCAGCCGCATAGCTTGGAGGCTTGGCTGTTCCGTCTTGGGCGGTAACCAGACTAATAACGAGTTACCATTTCAACAAAAAAAAAGAAGACGCTGACCAATGGTTTGGGTCAAAAGACATTTCGGCCTCTATACGGAAGCTTTGGTTACTGAACACTACGCTTGAGAAGCGATGCATGAGTACATTTCACGATTATTAAAACGTACTTAATGCTTCTCAAGCATAGTGTTCAGTGACCAAGGCTTACGTATGGAAGGCGCAAATTCTTTTTACCCAAACCCTTGGTCGGCGTCTTCTGTTTCCTGTTGGAATGAACTTACTATCCGACCAGACGAGATTCCGTCAAACCTTAGATTTCGTAACGGGTTGCCGCTGTAACCAGTTATTTTTATTGGTAAACTGTAAACTGTAACGCGTTTCTTATTACCTCTAACTACTTGCAAAAGTGTATCTGTTAATATTTGCGCGGGAGCTGCGTAAGGTGGCGCCATTATAGTTTTTATTTTTCTCAAACCCTTGTTTGTGGTGTAACTGGCCGTCGTATAAACCATAAAACAAACAGGAAGGTGAATTCTTAAAAATCCCCCTTCGCGCAGAATGAACGTCTAGAAAATAATGACGTGTGAGCGGAACTCCCAAAGGAAGACCTTAACCAACCTTAATCTTAATAAACGTTAACTCACAAACGTACTTGGCGAGTGAAAAATATCATTCAAAGCAAGGTGCAAGGAAAAATGGAACGCACGCAACATTTGTTTAAACTTCTTGGGCATATACGTGGAGCAATCCCCGAAGATGAAATAGGTAAGAAATGAGAAAAATTGCGACGTTTACTTCCGTTGCGTAGCTTCCGCTTGGAGTTAAGAACGACGCTATTACTTCCCCTCCTATCTGAAACGTGCTCATATTGGCCGTTTCCCAGTAAGCGCCCTGGAGTAACATGATTCCTAGCGACTAGCGAATGACAAACGACCTCGTCCTGTCGCGTTCTGTTGTTCATAGTTTCCTCGATTGTTACAGCGAGTACTGTCGTATCGCGGTTGTCGTGGTTTCAAGCCCCGGACAAGCAGAAATTTTTCAAAAATTTGAATATTTGAAAAAGCTGATTGCTATTTTTATTCCTTATTATGATACACGGATTTATATCGCTCCGCCTGCCTTGCTAATTTTTCAAGTGGTCTGCACGGTTTGGGTTGATAAGTTATTTCATTGCATGCTTTCATACTAATGTAGCTACGTCACTTCCTTTACGGTAACTCTAACAAGCTAATTATACAGAGTTATCACTGCAATCGCCGTTAACTGTAACGTGTGAATTAAACAGATCACTGCAATCACCGTAAGTAACATTGCTTCTCACCGATAATGTACGCATGGCCGGTTTTGTTTCAAACTTTGGAACATTGAAAATGATGCCAAGCAAACGTGGCCCCTTGTTGGAGGCCGTGCTGTCCTTGTACGGGCTAAAAGCTTTGTGGGCGTGTTTTTCACGAAGATTATAGTCGGCCGACAACATATATTACACGCATGTGGTAAAAGGCCTTGCCGATATAGCGACACGGGACAGAATCGCACCCTGAGCGGCGGTGACCTTTGCTTAATGGTCCAAACAATTACCAGGTGTACCCGAGAAGATTACCCGCTAAATGTGAAAGGGTGTCGTCCCAGTCGGCGTCGCACGCTCCCCATATACGGGAGACCTTCGGTTCTTCCCCCAACGCCGTACTTCCCGAACCGTGCGCCCTCCTCCGGCCAGGTATAGCGAGTGAAATAAATGAAAACTGTTTTCTGCGTAGCCCGCGTTTTCCCAATGACCCACATGCGGCATCAGTAGGCGCCGCACGATTGGTAACCCCGGGATACGCGTGCGTGCGCGCGCTTGTGGAAAGGAGGACGCGTACAGGCGCTTCGAGGGAAAGGGCGTGCGCGACAGGAAGGAGAGGAGGGGGAGAAGGAGGGGGCGTGCCGCTAAGGGCTTCGGGAGTCGCGAACTGCGCGAGCGGCGCGCTCGCTTGCCAGTGTGCGTGCGTGTGTCGCACACAGCGCGTTGGCGCGCCGTCCTGTGACGACGACACCGACGGCGCCATGTCACGCGAAGTGGAGCTGGAACGGCCGGCCCGGGTCGAGCAACGGGAACGGGTTGTGCCGCAACGGTCCAAGCAGCCGTCCCAGGGTCCGGGCGACGACGATGTGGTGCTCGAGAAAGAGGAGCAGTGCGTCTGTCAGATCTGCACATGCGGGTGAGTTCGACCGCTGGGCGGACACGTCGGACGTCACGTGAGGCGTCGGCGAGGCAGCGCGACGCTACCTGTGAGCCGAGGCCGTAATAACGCCCGATCGAGGCCCGCGCGTCGAAAGAGGTTTACTAACTCACCGACGTTGTTAAGGCAGCGGAAACTGTGAAAACAATAGCAACGCTGAGCGCTGGTCCGGCCTTGCTTTTATGCTGTGTCCGAAGCTTAGAACCCCAGCTGGCAGCGAAACTGCGCCGTTGGTTTAGACAGAGAGCTCCTCTGTTGTTCAAAGAGATCCGTGTTCATGTATGTTAAGGCCTTCGTAGTGCAAAACGTGTGCCTGTATGTGTAAGCATGAAAGAAAATAATGAAGCATCAAAGCTTCGGGGGTCGGAACTTGTAAACATTGCGGGTGTATATGTGCATACAGTTTGCCCTGCGAGCTTCACACCGCATGATTACCTTGTGACACGCCAGCAAATCGTTCGGTTCAGGGTGTCAGGCAATTTCGTCTGTGCTGAATAACTTATTTGTTCGGGCCTAAAGCGCCTCCAGTATTGCTATTTTGGTCTGCGCACTCTGAGCACCTGACTCGTAATTGTATTCCGTCTGCTCTTTCACCTCTCTGGACTTGCTCACTCGAGAATTGCGGTGGCGGTCATAGAGCTGTGATTAGAGGCTCGGAGCATCGATGTGTTTTACAGCATCCAAGATTTCTTTAATTCTGCTTGTAAACAAATACGCAAATAGGTGCAGATGTGCGGTCGGCGAAACAAAGTAATGTTCAACAAGAATGACTCTATGCAAGATTTACTACATATTTATTCGTTTGGCTTGTGCTCCTCAAGTTTTTGTCGTATCATTGATGCGACAGCTGCCGCATCGTTTACTTGGTTCTCTTAGTCAGATCGCGCTGGCATTCGGAATAATTTGTAACAATATAAGTTCAGTTAGTTAAACAGCATTTTAAAATGAATTAACCCCAAGCTTCTATCCTCTCAGCGAGAAAAGAGAAAGGAGATGTACTGTGCATGCACTGAGAGCGACTGCGTGCGCAGTCTCTCGTAAACATTTTTTTTTTGCGAATGCAAGATTTTTTTCTAACATTCGTAGCCTGTGTGTTTAATTCGTAGTTTTACTAGTGATATATAACTCTTGCTGCCCAAAAGAGATGGTATGCAAACGCAGTATATTTTATCAAGAGCAATCAAGCATGCACGTCGACTGTGCTTGCATATCTATAGTAACACGCTTAAAAGTCCGAATTTGTACAGTACTTCTTCTTTTTCACTTTAGCACAGTAAAGTTTCCGCACTCTTGTCAACATGCTAAACATGCGGCTTTTCTATTTCTTGTTTATTTCATGCTCATTAAATTTCGCGCGAGGCAGCGTTTTGTCTCGATGTTCACTTCATGCTTCTAAAGCAATTCAAGTATGTTATTTATGCTGCAATGTTGACTGACATATTCACCGATTGCGGTGCACTTTCCTTCACTACGACACAGAACTAAACAATGCTTCCTCCTCTGCACTTGCTTGCAAGACTAGAGCTAAGTCCTTGCTCTTGCTAGCCGAAAGCTGCGACACGATAACGCGGGCTCAAAGGGAGTCTCATCGACCCATTGCCGTGTAGTTGGCTAGGGCAAGCCCGCAGGCTGTTGTCCGACTGTGATACTGAAATGTAGCGTGAGTGGACTTCTTTTTTTTCTTCTGCTCTTCCTTGTCAAATCAACAACACCTGCGCGCAGAGCCCGTGCGGACATTGACCCCGCAACAAACCGTTGCCGTGAATGGCTACACGCTTGGAAACAGCTGCTAAAGAACAGAAACTCGCGGGTGATTAACAGGGTGATGCACGTGTCTTGAAGCTGAAATGACATAATCCTGGAAAAAAATAAATAAAAACAGCATATGTACTAAACTTAAAACTTCGATCCGTTCTTTTGACTCAGGTCCACAAAATAAATCAAAAGAAAATAAATTTTGGTATACGCATTGGATAAATATACTGCAAAAACTCTAAACTAGCATAAAGAAACATATGAAGGCAGTGTCAGAACACTAGCTGCTTCTCAAGCTCAAGCTTTGCACACCATACACCACAGCTCGTGGTGAGCATTTTCTGGCGCAACACAATCGCAGCAATACATAGCTGCTCGCAGGCTCCATGCGTTAATGGGCTAACTTAACGCATAGGTGTACACGCGAGGTGTCGCTTGCGGTGAAGACCAAATGAGGAAAATCTGAAATGTTCACACAAGCAGAACTAATCACGTAGTGTAATCTGTCTTGTGTACACAACACTACATGTGTCGTAAGTAAAGTTCGCAGATGTTGTCAGAAAATAGAAGGATGAGGGAGGAAGCGTGTGAGCATCCAGTACGCTCCAGCAATTTTTTTCTCGTCGTACATAGACAGAAGGGGCGTATAATGACATGTAGCAAAACTAATGCCCGTTCTGCCCCAGAGCTGAAAAACTTAACGACAGTGCCCTTTATTGGGGTGCAATATAATGGAGTATGACGTTTAGTTCGGAATATAATAGGCAATAATGGTCCGCTACTACGTCCACATTTGTCTGGCCACTTTGTGATACAAAAATTATTCAAAAAGTTACACTAACCATTCATTCGCAATATATGTGGCAGAAGATCGAATGCGTATGCCGGTGGTTTGGTTTGGGACAACCAAAGCCTCTCCCTTGTGGCAAACTTATTATCCGCCCCAGGTATGAAACCGTTTTTACACACCTCACCCTTATAACCAACATAATTAGCAGACATACCTTTAGATTGAAGTTTTGTTTTCTTTACTGATCTGACCACGTATATGGTATCTCATTCTTTCATACTAACAGCGGATGCCACGATTTTGCAGATTACACTTTCAGTTGCTGCTGTTGTTCTGCTGCTGTTCTCGCGGTACGTAATATCCTGCTTTGAAAAGTCACCAGCATGTGCCTGTATCGTGCCGTTTCGCTAGCGTATTAGCATGGGCCATTAACTATCCAAGGCGGCTAAGGGCTCAGACGATTTCCTTATGCGTTTGTAACAAATACTCAACAATAAGAGCAAAATTTAAAATGGGATTCGATTCGTGACGAATAAGATGCGAGTTGTAGCTCAGTGTTACCTCATGAGTCTTTTTCCAAAGTGTGAAAGCTAGTGGCCTGCTTTCCACGTTTCAACGGCAAAGGGAAGGCCATTCATACATCATGAATGCTTTCAGTGTCGCGCCTATCGCTCTTATCGATTTCATTTTTCCCCGAGGTTTGGCGAACCGGGGCTGTTCGCTTCGGCCCGTGTTAAAGAGAACATAAAAGAAGTATGTAGCAAGAAGGAAAGCGGTGAGTGTAGAGAGAAAGGGGCAGACGAAGGGAGGCGGTGCATCGACGTGACTCGCACAATGATTCGCGCGCCGTCTGCGAAGGCCTCAAAAAGTCTGTGCCACTCCCTCAAACAGATCATGGAGGGGTTCCTCGTGAAAGCTGGCTTCACTGCACAAAGAAGTAGCTTGCTAGGAAGCCCACCATCGCCGGCTGTTTGCGGAAGCGTTGAGATTTGGTTGAGTGGTTCCCACGTGCTTCCTTCTTTCTGTACTACAGCGTCAGTGGGCGGAAAGAGAGGTTTTCTTGTACGTCCCGGCTGGCAATGTTTTAATATTTATGGTTCGCTTCTACTCGTCGTACGTTGTTGTCTTTATTATTATTTTTGTTCGCGAATTTATTTTTCTTCTTATGCTTGCATGCTGCGGTCGTGCTTTTAATGAAGCAGCCGTTCTATTTTGTGATTATTTTCTGGGTTTTGTAAAAAACACGCCGATGCGCCCGAGTTGCTCGGAATATTAGTGAAGTCCTCCGGGTGCCGGTCACGTCACACCGAACTCAATTAATCGCTTTAGCTCATCCACGAATACGGGACTTAGTGAGAAAATTTAAACCCAGAGAGCCCTAGTGCGTGAGCATAGGCGCGGATAAAGTGTAAAGATTGGAATCATGAGGCGTGTTCAGGTAATTTTAAATGCGCTAATTTCAGACAGGTGCATTTTCATGATTTAATCTCTTTAACCTACCGCAACATTGTTTCCTCTATGTGACAGTTGATTACTTCGTCTAGTGTCATACAGTGGCCTGTGAATGCAAACGATGGGGTCCTCAATGAGACTGCCTACAATGAGTGAAACAAGAGCTGTCTCTTTGTGCTTTATTCAGGCCATTTGTATGAACTGGTTTCCAAATAGCTCGGGCCTCACTGTGCAAACTCATCAAAATCACTGGCCAGCATTCGATTCAGCACCAAGAAACTCCTGTTTCAAGATATACTTCCCACTTCGGGAGTTGTCAGTTGGTTGAAGCGGTCTGGTGTTTCGACACAGAAGCTGAAATCTTTGAAAGAACGTCAAGCAGAAATCAAACGGCGAGCACCTTGTGTAAGCTCTTTGCATTAGGGATTTATATGCGGATCCGAATTAGGACTTGACGCGAAGACATTCTTTTACGCCGCAAGCATTTTTTCTTCGATATCCTTCGCTTAAGGATATTTATACTAAATTTTTTCGCCCTTACTGGAACCGGTGCTACACGATGACTGCAAGCAATGACCAAAATCTCGAAGCATACCGTCTATATACTGGTTTGCGGTGTCGTTAAAGTCAGGGAGTACGCACCCTTTCTGTTTGGCTCTGGAACTGTGAGACTATCTATGTCTAAGACACACCGTGAACAGCATAAAGCAAGAGCAGTTGTCACGACTCGCGTGTGTTTGAAACATATCCTGCAAATTGCAGAAGTCACCACAGCCTCCTGTTTCCACTTAAAAGTCCCGATTCCACTTAATCCCCAAGGGGTTTATTTCTGGGCCATGCTGCGTAGCTTTCGTTTTGAATTGTAAGCGCTCCAAATCTCTCGAAGGGGAGAGGAATTCTCGGCCTCAATCCCCACACTCCCTCCCGGAAACAGGACTTATAGAACCGTACATTTTTGAGAGAGGCTGCACCTACTTCATAAAGAAACGCCCTATTTGAATTAGTTATTAACCTGCAAGTTTTTTGCTCCAATGCGCAGCTAACTTAGCGAAAACAAAATTAAGGCTGAGTTCTCGTTGAGAATTTCAATTATCTAAATAATTTGCAGTGCTTAGTGAAAGATTGGTTTATGGTTTATGGGGGTTTAACTTCCCAAAGCGACTCAGGCTATGAGGGACGCCGTAGTGAAGCGCTTCGGAAATTTCGTCCACCTGGGGTTCTTTAACGTGCGCTGACATCACACAGTACACGGGCCTTTAGAGTTTCGCCTCCATCGAAATGTGACCGCCGCGGCCGGAATCGAACCCGCGTCTTTCTGGTCAGCAGCCGAGCGCCATAACCACTGAGTCACCGTGGCGGCTGTGCCTAGCGAAAGAGGAATAAAAGAGTAATGGCTTGTCCACCATTTCGATACACAGCACATGTGACTGTTGGAATGCAAGGGCGCTAAACTAAAGGAAAATAATAGAATACTTGTTTTGCTCAAAACACGTCAGCGTTCTTGGTGCGAACGTAATTAAGACCTTTGTAACCTCAGCGGGTAAGCTCAACCAATCAGCGGTAGTACTGCTGGCTGCCTTCTTGTTTGGCAATAGTGTGGTTGTACTTTCACTAAGCTGCAAATGCTGCTGCCGTCCGCGGTCGCAATACCTGCACATTAGTGAAAGCACAGCGCCGAGCTGCATCTCTTGTGGCTACAGGGAGCAAACAGAAAATGAAAACCTCTTTTCCATCCGCGGAAAAAAAAAGAAAAAACGGTAGGAGAAGTCGATTGATTCGTTCTTTGACCATCCGTTTTCAGACCCGCCTCCAGTAAAGAAGCACGCCTCTCAGTAGATGATCATGACACAAACGTAAATCGAGCGAGGCGAAAGAACATGGCCAACACGTGCGTGAGGGGGCGGTTTCAACTCGATAACGGCAGCTCGTCTCGGTAAAACTGCTCAACGCGTCTCAACTTTTTCGTCGCGCTACAGAAACACCATTATACTGCATGCCATTGCTCCGCGGCACTAACCACCCCCCCCCCCCCCCCCCTCTTCTTCCCAGCGTGCGCTTGTACGCGCTAGTGAGCGTAACGGGGCTGAGCCCGAGGCCGCTGCGGCGGCGCCGTAGGCGGGCGCATCTGCATCTGGCCCGCTCCCGCTGCTGCTATATCAACCACGGCAGTGTTTGACCTTGGCAGGCAGCGCTCGGAGCAGAGCGCGCGCCGCGGGTGTACGAGCGCGAATACGTGACGGTGAGATAAAGAAGGAAAAGAGGGGCTCTGTTCCAGCACCCCCCCCCCCCCCTCTCTTCCCCGGTGGTCGAGCGCCCTAATCGTCGCATGGTGTGTCCACCACAGCCGAAGCCCAAGGACGTGCACGCTGGCGTCGTCCCGAGAACTGCAACTGGAGCATGTCTCAACACGGAAACGCTCTCTCTGAACGCTCTGTGGGCTCCACGCGGGCTTTTATGCTGGCACCTAGCCAGACCGACAGAGAAAAGGAGAAATGAAAATTGGGGAAGGAGAGAGAGAAACAAAATCGATATTTCTCTGCCTTTTTCGTTTTATTTTTTGTCGTGATTTCCTTCCGTTGTATTCAGTCGTCAGGCAGCGAATGGAAATTGTTTCCCACTGATAAGGATTGCGCAACTGGAGAGCGACAGAACTCAGCAGGTGCTTCGCCGATATGGCGCCTCTCGTTTGTATGTGCATCATTTATGATATAGCGCTTCGCGCTGCTGCCTCGCCACCATGCATGCTTGTGATGCTGCTGGGTTGCTAAATAAAAGCAGTCTGCGTTCAGTCCATATTTCGTTGTCTCTCGTCCCTTTGTCCATTAGCTTTTTGCAAGTGCATCGGCAGCAGAGGGTTAACGCATTGCGAGTCGAGTTCTTGGCTTCTTAGTGTAAGTTGTATGCATAGCCAAACCGTACGGAATTTCAAACAGATGTGTTGGCATGCAAACACTGAAGCCCCGCCGCGGTGGCTCAGTGGTTAGGGCGCTCGACTACTGATCCGGAGTTAACGGGTTCGAACCCGACCGCGGCGGCTGCGTTTTTATGGAGGAAAAACGCTAAGGCGCCCGTGTGCTGTGCGATGTCAGTGCACGTTAAAGATCCCCAGGTAGTCGAAATTATTCCGGAGCCCTCCACTATGGCATCTCTCTCTCCCTTTCTTCTTTCACTCCCTCCTTTATCCCTTCCCTTACGGCGCAGTTCAGGTGTCCAACGATATATGAGACAGATACTGCGCCATTTCCTTTCCTCAAAAAAAAAACAATTATACAAACTCTGAAGCCCCACATCAGAAGGTATCATCGAGTTTAAATCCTGGGACTGCACAGTTTTTGCCCTCGGCGTTCATTATCAACCATGAAAATTTAGTAGGTCATAGTTGTACGCCACCTGGGGACACATACGATGATTAATTTACAGGATTGTTCTTGTGACTGAATTGAAAGCTGCCCAGTAATGCCACCGCATCAGCGATCAGGTCGTCGAAAGCATGGAGGCACGATACTGTCGATGGAGTTGGGCGTGTCCTCATAGCAGCGAGCCAGGCATCGAAGCCTTGGATAAGTCGACAGTAGACCAGGCCGAGCAGCTTGCCCAGGCACGTGGAACGCGATTCCACATGTCATTCTTCGGGGTATAAGCGGTACGGTGTTCCAGATGCAAGTATGAGAACGGTGTTCCACATATGCTACATTTTGCAATATGTTGAACAACGCTCTGCATCCAAAATATTTCAATTTTTCTTAGCGCTTAGTTTATTGAGCAATGCATATGGAAGAATTTGCTTCTGAAATATTTATTTATATATTTATTTGTTTTCACCCTCAAAGCGGTACAGGCATTGCAGATGGGAGTGGGCAGAAAGAAATGCACATAAAAGAATGTGAAGAAGGGGGTATATAAATGATTGATCCTATATATACAATGTTAGCTAAGAAATAGACAATACATTTATTTGTGCATAAAAAACTGTTAGTGTTTAAACAACGCAAGGCAAAGCTTTGCGAAAATTATTTATATCAGAAATAGATACAATTTCATTAGGAATATCATTCCAATCCTTAGAGATACGGGGAACAGACGAGCGTAAGAAAGAAACTGTTGTGCATGAGGGGATAGCAACTTTATTGCTATGATCAATGCAACGCGATGTGTAATAGGGTCTATGAAAAAAATTATTGTGCAAGATGGTATGATAATATAGCTCGTGGAATAGGGCTAGCCGACAAACATTTCGTCACGAAGCCAGTGATGGAAGACTCAGATTAGTTTTCATTCCCGTTATACTTGCTCGTCGGTGATAGT
Organism: Amblyomma americanum; assembly: GCF_052857255.1. Classification (NCBI taxonomy): domain Eukaryota; kingdom Metazoa; phylum Arthropoda; class Arachnida; order Ixodida; family Ixodidae; genus Amblyomma; species Amblyomma americanum. The sequence goes on along the minus strand of NC_135499.1, from coordinate 141,359,173 downwards.
TAGAAAGAATGAAACGAGCATAGTTATTCTGAACGCGTTCAAGCGAAGTAACTAAGTGGTCATAGCTAGGATCCCAGACCGCTGTTGGGAGGATGGCGAGAAAAATTATGTCGCAGATGACCTAGCGTTTTGTTAGCGTTGTTGATTACGTAATCTATATGAAGCCTCCAAGTTCGATTAGGTGTAATGTGAATGCCTAGGTATTTATAAGAATTCACGCTTTCAAGTGCAGTGTCATTCGGTAGTATACGAGAGGCAGATCAGCAGTACGGGTGACACGCATGACTTTATATTAGTTAAAGTTTAGTTCCGTTAGTCGTTGATTGCACCAATTAACTATAGCCGCAAGTTCGCGCTGTAGGTTGATAATATCATTATCGTTTTCAGTCTCGCGAAAAATAACACACTCATCGGCGAATAAATGTGTGCCAGATGACACATGCCAGACTTTTTCAGAAAAGTTTCACTCCAGTCCCGGCTACTAGCTTGAACGCATTTGGAACTTCAGTAAGAGTGCACCTGCTGATCGCACTCTCCTTAGACTTGATATCAAGGCCCTCGGATATTCTATGTTCGTAAGGGGTCTTCCGCACATGGGGAACTCAGTACTTGCCATGCGTGCTTTCCATTCAGTTCTACCGACTGAGATGTTGAAAAAGCTTTCCATGCATTCCGACAGTGTGTAAATATATTCTTACCTGACATGTGTTAGTCACCTTTAGATCTTGTGCAGCAGGGAGTGAAAGTGGACAGGGGTATCTGGCTGATATGCAAGTCCCAGCATTTATTATTAAAAGGAAAGTCATCTAAGGTCACTTCTTCTGAATGAAGTAGATGCTGGGTAGTCTTTCCAGACTGTGCTAGCTGCAATACTTGAAGGGAGAGGTTGGAAAAGTAGGAAAGGATTTAAAGGGCAAGAACCACCCGTTTGATGGCAGAAGCAAACACAGCGACAGCAAGAACACACTGATAAGTATCCCGGGTGTCGTGATGACGATAATAGCTCATGCCGGTCATGCGATTTATGTGACAGAACCGCTCCCCCTGTGCGATGTCCACGTCATCATACATCGCAACTGTGTTTTCTTGTATTGTTTACCCTGTTCCCCTTTCTCCATACTCATACTGTGGACTTAGTGTTCGACAAACATGCTTCTGACCTTTTATTAAACAGCTAGGGAGTAGACTCAAACGGTCTTCAAAGTGATGACGGATTGCAAAATGAAATCACACGACAAGCAGAAACGAACTGCGTCTATCTACACAGGTTGGCATCACACGAGGAACGTTGCGTACCAGACGAAACAGCTCTGGCAACACCCGTTGATAGCAAGAGATGATGCTCCACTTTTTTTTTCTTTTCCCTTTAAATTTCAATTCGTGTGCCGTACTTTTTAGACTCTGTGTTATCGCTTAGTTTCAAAAAAAAAAAAATTCCTCGTCAGCACCTTAGTTCACATCGGCGCCAGAATTTATGACATCGTAATGGTCACTCGACGCCGAGACTGGGTTTCTTAACAGTGCAAGCTCGTGTTCAGTGTACATTGTGTTCCGAGACTACCACTCTTCGCAAAGTGACCGAAGAGTAACTGCAAGCTCGCGCGGCTTCGTCGCTTTGAGGCCCCAAATAGCTCATCGCACCGTTTCCAGATGTTCTGTCTTCCGCTTTCCTCTGTCTCCTAGCGTGCTTCAATGCACTTACACCGACGTAATCGATCCGTTCCGGTTTCTCCAGTAAAGCTTAATTTGGCCGCTCCGTTTCGTAACAGAATGATACTGCCCCTCTGCCCTTCAGGCGCGAACGGAGCGGCACCTGTCGGCAAGCCTTTTCAACTGTCGCCTCGCGTGCAACAAAGCAACTTTGCTCTGGGCCCCGGCTCCACGCCAGCAGCAGAGAAGCCCCGCGTAGGGGTACGCCGCTGTACATGGCGTGACGAACCGGCGCGCGCTCTCCCCCTCACCCGCGGTGAATGGCAACCGTTACGCAAGAACGATCCGCCGCGCGGCCAATTATAAACAAAGCGACACGGCTGACGGAGGCAGAGCGTCGCACGCCGCGGACGCAGGAAGAGCAACATGGCGGCCTCTCTCTCTCTTTATGTGTATGTGTTTGAGTCCGCCTTTGTTGAGAACTCAAGGACGCCTTTTTTTTAAAGGCCTTCTTCAATGGCAAGGTCGCCCTTGCGTCCCCGCCACTGCGCTCCCGCACTTCCCGACCTACCGCGCGGTCCGCATTGTCCAGTCAAGTTCCCACATCCGGGAAATTCCATCGGCTACCGCGTTCTCCGAATTGAGGCCTGCGCGCCGCTGACACAACGCGGGGGAGGCGGTGGCAGACTCGTTCTTTCTTTTTTCTTTCTTTTTGTTTTTCTTTCTTTCTTCGTTGAGTGGCGCGTGCGTGTTGTCACGCTTGGATGGGCGGCGACATTCTCTTCTTTTTTTTTCGCTCTCTCTTCTTCCGACGTGCATAACGTTCTCCCGTTGTCGGTGCTCGCGATGCGCCTGTGTCCGCCTCCCGTCGGTAGGCGCGTGCGGTGACACGTGCTCTCGTTACATAGGGAGGGAACACACGCGGGCGTCGTTAGGTGCGCGCTAACCAAACACAGCAGTTTCTTAGATGCGTGTTTTTTTTTCTTTCTGCCCATCGCTCTGACATCGCGTAAAGGATGTCAACGAGATGTCGTTGTGGAATTGGAAGGTATCGGCTGCAAAAGCACAAATATCAGACGATGAATGCGGTGGCAGTAGCTTTTCGGTGGATAGGAAGTGCGCCAGAAATCGGCAACCTCTTTTTGTTTGGTTTTAAGGTTTCCAAAAAGAAATCAACTTTGAATGGACTAACCCCTTCCCACATTACAGACAGTTAAAAGTGGCCCAGTTAGAGCTCTCAGACGTGAGCTCAATCGTAATGTGTTACCACAGGATCTTCTTGCCAGCTTTTTGCCTATCCACAAGTGGTTCTGCTATCACAACATGCGCTATCGTAGGGCGCGTCCCATACCTCCACTGCAAAAGCCTGATGCATTCCGTGATGGTGTCCGAGACTTTACTCTTCCTACAGCGGCGGTTCTTCGCAACATTTCGTTCAGAAGGCGTTGCATTGCACGGGGCATGTTTTGACACGTTAGTCTGCGTCGCCCATTACAGGGCCTTAGCCATCGACAGAGAGACTGTGCTTCCATTATTCGTTCCTCTTGCACTTCCACAGCTACAAATCTTACAAATCAGCTCGAAGCAGTTTTGTCGTGCAGCTTATTGGTAGCTCCTGCGAAACTCTACGACAGCCAGTCCGTGACCATGAATCACAACAGAGCTGTCAGATCTGTTTCCTTGTATCACGGCTCAGCTTGATGATACCAGCTTGCCCTGTGCAGCACATAGCAGCCATTTATTCGTTCGCGTATGTCCAAGGAGACTGCATTCATATAAGGCCCAGTGTTTTTCTCCTTACGGTTTTTTGTTTCAGCCTACCTCTCAATCTTACTTTTTGCGCAGTAGAAGGAAAATAACAGTTGCTTTTATAGCTTCTTATTGTTTTCGTTCTTGAGGAAAATTTTAATTCACAAAGCCGCTTGCAGCGTCTTGTGAAAGAAACATGAGCTAAAGACCCAATTCCACGCACATCTACATTTGCGTGAACTGCGTAAATTGCTTAGAACTGAAGTAAAGCAATGTTCATTTAGCAACAAAAGCGTGGCAGAGAACTAGAAGTTCTTTCCTTAGTAATTTTCTTTTCCCTCGATTGTTTGCGCAGCTATATACAGAAGAGAGAACATGAATAGCCAAACACGACAGAAACAATGCGTGGTTGACGCGGATGCTTTTGCGGCGATCACAACGTCACGAGTGCCGACGTATCTTCACTGCACATTCGGTGCAATGAAGGTGCGGGTTTCATGAAATGCGTGGCTTTCATGAAACCCGCAGCCCTACGAAAACCAACTGCCGGCAGGCAGTCATAATTGATGAGTCATTATATAGTTAAAAATGCGTCACCGTCATAAAACTCGCCCATTGGCGAAAGGGAAGTGACATCATCAGACCGGAGCACTTTCGCTGGCTACAGGGAAGGGACGTCATCATACCGGAGCATTCTCATTGGCCGGAGGGAAGTGGCGTCGCCAGACGGGGGGATTCCCAGTGGCCTGAGGATAGTGTCGTCACTTCCGGTACACGCATCAACAGCTACTTATGCTATCTTATTGCCAACAAGTAATGAAATTAGGTGTCCCTGTGTGGAGCTGACAGCTTAAAGAAGCGCACGAAAAACGCCAACAGCATTGCTCACGAAGAGCATGCACACCAGAATGTGAAGCACTGTTTATTTATTCAAAGTACCGTTAAAAACCCTCATAGAGAGCGCATTTATAGGAAGGGTGCGGTACAAATACATGCATACTTACAAATAACCAGTAACTCATTACAGTATCCTAAAGACAAGGACGTAGCCCATTCTCGAGTGGCAGTGCGTTTTTGCCGCTTCCCGCCAGATATCTATTATCCAATTTGAGTTCTTTATTATTCAGCACGAGACATGTCTACTTTCCAACGCTCTCAGGCACTGTTCGCCGCACGGATTCCGAAGCGAACAGCTTACTCGGAAGTCTCTCTTTCCACTATGTCTACTGCATTCGGTGAGGAGCCAAGAACAAAAGGAGAATATAATATAGCCTCCCCCTTTTGTGAAACATGAAGTGCCCGCCGCCTGTTCGCGTGAGTGACGCCGCCGGGTCATCGGGGTCCGCAGCTGCTCCGCCAACTAGGGCGGCCCGCAACCCCCCCCCCCCCCTCCCCCTCCCCCCTTCCGCCAAGCCGCGTAAGCGCGCGCTCAATCCTGGCTGGCCGCTTCATTGCACTCGAGTCGGGGCTGCTCGGGTCGCGGCCGCCGTCGAAGCTGGCGCAAACTCGAAATCTGGCCACGTAGTGTGCAGTGTCGTTGCCCTGATTAAAACCGCCGGGCGCATTTGGGGGGGGGGGGGGGGGGGGGCTGCACTGTACGCCACTTCCTCTTCAGGCGCCACCCTCATCTGCTGCCTTACACGGTGTCCTCTCAAAGCCCTGTCTACCCCTTTTCTTGTAGTGCTTTCCCCTTTTCCCCTCCAGTGGCAGCTTAGTTTTGAAATTCATTCACTCCTTGTTTAGTTGTAGGGAAGATGGCTGATTAAAATCGTTGCCGTCATTGGGAGGATGCGGTTGCAGTGTTGGACGCTTACCCTTCATGCACTGCCTTCGGCCGCTCCCTCGCAGTGCCTGCCTCAAAGTCCTGTCCACACCTTCCCTTCCATATTTTCTGTCATCTTTTCATCTTTAATGTGCACTAACGTCGCATAGCACATGGCCGCCTTTTACGTTCCCGTATGCTGTGCGATGTCAGTGCACGTTAAAGATCCCCAGGTGGTCGAAATTATTCCGGAGCCCTCCACTACGGCACCTCTATCTCTCTGTCTTCTTCACTACCTCCTTCTTCTCTTCCCTCATGGCACGGTTGAGGTGTCCACCGAGAGGTGAGACAGTTACTGTGCCCTTTCTTTCCTAAAACATCACACTACATGGACTTGCCAAAGCATGCAGGCTGCCCCGAAGATCCCAAACCCACAACCTGGGCAGTGGGAGGCTGTGCTGTCCAGCTCAAACCTAGAGGACCAGAGGTGGCTGGTTCAGCGGGCGCAGCAAACAGCTAATCCCGTAGAAGCCCTTTACTAAGGGCGCCTTCCAGCTCGGGGGGCGCAAAGCTATTTATTGGATCAAGTTTACTACCACCACTTAGGAACCAATTTTTCGTTTTGAAATTTAATTCTTTTCGTCTTTATCCGAAATGCAGCGCTATCCCTGTAGTCGAGAAGCTATGTAAACATGTTACGGCATGTTTGGCAGGCGTGCGACGCAATGAACGCCAGGCGGAATCATCGTGAAAATAACGACTTTTACCCGCCGCGGTGGCTCAGTGGTTAGGGCGCTCGGCTACTGATCCGGAGTTCCCGGGTTCGAACCCGACCGTGGCGGCTGTGTTTTTATGAAGGCTAAACGCTAAGGCGCCCGTGTGCTGTGCGATGTCAGTGCAGGTTAAAGATCCCCAGATGGTCGAAATTATTCCAGAGCCCTCCACTACGGCACCTCTCTCTCCCTTTCTTCTTTCACTCCCTCCTTTATCCCTTCCCTTACGGCGCGGTTCAGGTGTCCAACGACATATGAGACAGATACTGCGCCATTTCCTTTCCCCCAAAACCAATTATTATTATTATTATGAAAATAACGGCTTAGTTTCGCATATACTTCACTTGGAAAGTGTGCTTTGTCGGAAGTTTCTCACGCAAAAAACTTCCTACAAGTGACTTGGTGTTTCAGCTCGTGAATTCTCGATCGGGATTCGTGCTAAAGTATAAGTCTGTTACATCTAGCCTTTTCCGTTCGTTGCAGATCGAAGAGGCCGCGCTGTCGTTAGTGGTACAAAGCAGGATGGAGCAGCAGCTTATAAGTGCGGCCTTGTTAGCGGCTCTTGTTTGCACTATACCGTTATGATGACCTTTCTCTTGTATACGAAGGCAGCTCGTGATGTGCGAAGCTCGTTAAGTGAATGAACGGAATGACTGAATACCGTTAGCACCAGGTATACGCGTTGATGCCAGCTGGTTAACGACAATCAGCGTTTTAGATTATTCATGTTTCCTTTTTTTCTTTTCCTACAGTTCTATGCTGCATTTGCTGCGCACATCAATACGCAGTATTATAGCACGAAAGATGCCGCTAATCGCAGTAAGAGCTTTGAGCAAGGAAAGAGGACCGTGTGGTCCTTCCGCAGCGGTTGTAAGGTGGCCATGGAGAACACTACCAGCGCTGCGGCAGTTTGAAAACGCTGTTTAACACATGATGAGCTGAAAGTGTGAGATAGCAAACACAACTCTTCAGGTGACTGCAAAGCGCGAAAGTATGGGTGTCGTTAATCTGTCTCTCCGCCTCTTTGCTCACAAACGTGTCTTCCTTTTCCCCTCTCTGTTTTTAAATGATCTTTTTAATTACGTTATTGACATTACATACGTTTGAATTCTGAACAACATTTCTGGACTACAGCGTGATTGTACGCGCAAACATATCATGCGCACATGACATCGAAGCCATCGACAGAACAGCACCTGCTCGGAGCTGTTTGTCGTTGCAGGAGAAGCGAGCTCTGATGTCTCCGCCGCGAGCGCTGGCTCTGTCCCCTTTAATTCCCCAACGAGGAGCGCTGTGTGTTAAGCAAAATATTTTGTGGTACTTGTTGAATCATAACAGGAAATAGTAAAGCTGCACTACAAATACGACGACAAAGGAAGGTATACCTAAGACACAAACAGGGCGCAGAGTTTCAATGGTTTTAATGACCGAAAACGACGTGAAGTACATTGGCGAACATTTCATTGAACAAGTATTTAAAAAGCCTGGTAACGCGAATGTGGCGATAATAACTGCCTCTGTAACATCGAACAGCGTCGGAAACAGCATACTAAACTCTGATCAGGTTGAAACTATACACATTCAACTAAAAAGCCCGTACATTTCTGTCCAAGGGATAATGAAGGTATGCTGAGGCACTTTTCACGCTTCTTTAAAATTAAAAAATAGGCTTTAATCGTTTTTCCTTCTGTTTTGTTCAGTGTTATCGAGAGCAAATTAGTCTTGATGAAATCAGGAACACGGCAACAATAGATGCATGCTATCAGCAGCGAATGAAACGAGAGTCTTAACTGGGGAAGCTCCATGCTAGAGCAGGTAGGCCCAGTAACTGTTGTTTAGAAGCGCTATTCAACTTCGTTTTTATTCCCTCTCCAGGAGCTAATATGTTTGCGTTTTTGTGTTGGTATTTATCATGCTGGCGTCTCATTTAATGCAGATTGTAGAGTGCAGAGGTAGATCACGTGAGACATATTGCAGAGGGACAGGTTGTGATCGCGAACCCTTTGATTTCGTCGACGAGGACACCCTCACCGAACAGAAGAGACGAGTATCTCGTAAATTACTCGAAAACTCAATCAGTGCAACTTGCGCTGTGGTTTTTTTTATAAGTGTCTCATTTCTTCCACTTGTCAGCATGGGACGCAGTTCGTTCCAGTTTAAAGACACTCAATTCAATTTTTATATATATATATATATATATATATATATATATATATATATATATATATATATATATATATATATATATATATATTGATACGGGAATAAAAGAAGAGGCGGCGAGCGAGCGCGAGCGGCGAGCGCGCGGCTCTAGCACGAGGGAGATAGAACGAGAAAGCTTGGCCGCCGCCGGTCGTGCTTCGCCGGCTCTCCTCCGTACTGCTGCTATATTTCTCTGGGCGGGCCCGTGGCCACCCCGTGGCATCCCACACCGTAACATTTTGGTGGCAGCGGTGGGATCATGCCGCTCACCCGCTCCCAGAATCAAGCACCCGACGTGCCAGACGACAGGAGTCCACCAACAGCCGATAGCGCCGACGACGCGGCGGCCGGCGCCGCTAGGCCTAGGCGCTCGGAGAGGCTCGGCTCTTCGCAGCAGCCGGACGCCGGTGTTGAGCGCCTCCTGGATACAGTCACCCAACGGATGGACGCATGGGAGGCCCGTCTGACTGCCCAGGCTGGGGAGATGGAAGCTCTCCGGCGCGAACTCCGTCGCCTGGTGCCAGCCGAGCCGAGCACAGGTCAGGTGCCTTTGGGCGTCCCCGCCGCCGCTGTTTACGGCTCTGCCGTCGCTGGGCCTGCGGTCGTGGCCGCCAATGGCGTGCTCGGCGCGGGTGCATCCTCGCCGCAGTGTTCGTTGGACGTTGTGGAATTGCCCACATTTGACGGCACCATCTCGTGGGATGCTTACCGCATCCAGCTGGACGGTATTGCGGCGGCGAGAGGCTGGGACGAGCAAATGAAGGCATGGATGCTCGTTGCAAAACTGAGGGGCCGCGCCACCGAGCTGCTGCAGAACGTGCCGCCCGACCAGCTGGGCTCTTACACTGTTCTGGCGGGCCTCCTCGCCGACCACTATGGTGCCTCAGGTCAACCCCGTGTGCAGTACCACCGCCTGCGAGCCCGCCGTCAAGAGCCCGGGGAGACGTACCAGGACCTCGCCGCCGCCATTGAGCGCCTGGCTCTGCAGTCGCTGCCGGGAGCGCCTCAGAACGCCGTGGCCCTGGTCGGCACCGAGGCGTTTGTCGACGCCATCCGACTCCCCGAGGTGCAGCGCTTGGTCCGCTCTGGCCGTCCTGATTCCGTCCGCGCCGCCATGGCGCTCGCCATCGAGGCGGAATTGACTTTGCTGGCCACGCGGGGGTCGCCACCGTCTGCCGAGTGCAGCGTCCGGGTGCAGGCTCCTCGGCCCGCAGCCCCAACTGCGGCCTCTATCCGACGCCTGCGTAACGACGTCCGCATGACCTGCTTCCGCTGCGGCCTGCGGGGACACTACGCGAGGGACTGTGCCGGCCCTCCAACGTCGGGAAACGATTTGGCGGAACTCCGGGGGCACCGTTCCGTCCCCACACTCCTTCGTTCTCCGCGTCCCCTCCTTTCGTCGGCTCCGATTACCACTGATGCTCCTTACGTGCTCGTCGACGTCGCCCTGCTTGACCGGCACGTAAAGGCCTTGGTTGACACTGGAGCGGCTGTCAATGTACTGCACAAATCGTTTGTTGCTAACGCGCCCCACCTGCTTCTGCCAGCCGCCAAAACCCGGCTCTTAGCTTTTAACGGCACCCCTGTGGAGCAAGTCGGACGTGTCGTCGTCAACCTGACAGCACTCGGAAATACCATCTCCACCGAGTTTGTTGTCGCAGACAGCCCTATTTGGCCAGTGGTCCTCGGGTGCGGGTGGTGCCAGCAAGCCGGAGTCGTCCTTAATTTTACTAGAACCAAACCACGGGCGAGCCGAACTCTCTGTGGGCCGGGCTGGCTTAGCCGGGTTTCCAGCCTCGGTGTCGCCCTGTGGCAGTCCCTGGTGTCGGCGACCAAGCGTGCCTCAGCATCTCTGCGTGACCTCGCGACGAAGTGGCCGTGTCGAGTCAAGCCGTTCGACGTCACTACCGTGACTGTGGCGTCCGCCGTGACCCTGCCACCGGGTGCGGCAACGTGGGTGTATGCCAAGCTTGACAGTCCGGTCACAGCAGACGTGCTGTTCGAACCCATCCGGTGTTCAGCTCCAGCCCGTCAGATGACCTCCCCTCGAAGCCTTCTGCCTGTGCTCAAAGGAGAGGCAAGGCGGATTTATAGTGGTGGCGAAGGCTGGGCCGAAAAGTGGTTTAGCGCGACTGCAGCACAACCAGAGGATGGGGGGGGGGGGGGGGGGGGGGGCAAAACACTCATATAAATAAATGATAAAACTACAAAATTGGAATGTAATCTGCCAATAGAAAAGAAAAAATATATTAGCACCTTGTTTTATGAAAGAGGTAAGTCATTTTATTAAAACCTGGCAAATTTTGTATTTTTGCAACACTCTTGACCTGCCCCCTATTCATGAGTGTGCGGTGCATTACAGCGCGTCTTTGCAGGCCTTGTTTCGATACCCGGCTAACCCGGCCACAGTGGCGATTTCTTATCGCCAGCTGTCTGCGATGGCACGCCTGGTAAAGCGTATAAATTTAGCTCGCCGGTCTCAAAATGCTCCTTTTGCGAAGTTTTCGTCGTCCTTGCACGTCGCTTCTTTGTCACCGTTCGGTAAGATTTGCACCGCTGCGGCAGTTTTCTCGGTTTTGTCGTTTCCTTCGGCGTGCGGCCAGTGCGAAGTCTTTTTCCGTCTTTGCACGCTTCGCGCTCTTCTTTTGAAGCGCTTAGCGCTTCATTTCAAGATGAGCTTGCGGCATGTGAAGAAACGATGCTCCGTGGTACACCAAGGCGGTACACTGCGACAGCGTGGATAGTACCATTGGTGTCACGCTACACCGATTCCCGCTGGACTTTCACAGGTGTGTCGTCTGCTCTAGGTATGCGCGATAGCTTCGATATGGTTTCGCCGGGCTGTTCGCTCGTGTTTCATAGCGGTAACCCGTTCGTGCGTACTTGGCTTCATGTCTTTTTCAATGTATGGTATTTGCTCCTACGTTGAGCACGTTTGAGGGTGCTAAAGCTGGCTTTAACATTGCCTTGCAGATGTAAACGCACCTGCTATATTCTTTCAGCTGAAGAAATTAAATGTGAAGAATAATCCCAGTGTGCTCTATGGTCTGTGTTGATGCGCCTACTTATGTCATGTTATGTTTGCTTCAATTGAAGCTGTCGTAGCATTGTTTTCTATACTTTTCAATTTTCTGACAACGTTCGTGGCACTTCAGGGCTTTTTCCTATCTGCACTGTGACTATTGAGATGATTAGCCAACTTAAACAATACTGCTTGTGCTGCCTGTGACATGTATTTTTTGTTTGTGTGCCAAGGGTGTGCTTTGTGACTGTATTTGTTTGGTTGCTGCAATAAACAATGAACTATGAAAACCATACTTGCCGTACACTCTATTGCGAACTGTGCACTTGAGCCAGTGTTTTGTGCATCATACCTTGCTGTACTCAAAAGCTCTCAAAAGTACTAGCACCAGTATTTGCTTTGCACTACGAATCATGCATGCTTCGCCAGTGTCTGGAAGTGTTGCTGCCTTTCTATGCTGCCCCTCCTTTACCAGTCACTTTCATTGCGTTCCCAATCAAGGTTTCCCAATTGCACATTAACAAGGCCATAACTAGCCGGAACTCGAGCACATTTGACTGGCAAAGGTTGGGGCGCGCTGAAAGGCAGCAACCTTCGAGAGATACGGGCTCGAAAACGCGGTTTCTACAGAAAGACCGCTTTATAATTCGCGCCAAAAGCATACGTATGCGTGACGTCATTCTACGTCACGTTTGCGTAGTTTGCCCCCCAAAATCCAGGGGGCGCTGGAGTGCCCATGAGCCGCCATTTTTTGGACCAATGGGCGTCTATGGAGCCTTCGCTACCAGTATACATCTACCTTGGGAGAGGCCCACGTATTTATACTCAACATCAGCAGCGTACCTCTCGCGCTGACTCCCGGCACGCAATTGGGTACAGCCTCAGTTTTGGACCCCGGGTCACCAGTGGCGTCTCTGCAACCTGAAGCCCCGCCTCCCCACCCTCCAGCGCCGGCGATCCTATCATGGGAAGAATTTAACTTTGGACCCAGCCTGACCTGCGCGGAGCTCGCCTCTCTGAAGACCTTGCTGCTCGAGCACCGCAGTTGCCTTGCTCTCAGCGCCGGTGAACTCGGGTGCACTTCCTGGGCTCAACACCGGATCAACACCGAAAACCGCGGGCCCGTTCATCACCAACCTCACCGTGTAGCGCCAGCCGAACGGAGAGTCATCCAGCAGCACGTGTGCGACATGCTTGACCAGGGAATCATTGCCCCTTCTTGTAGCCCTTGGTCCTCCCCTGTCGTCCTTGTGCGCAAGAAGGATGGAACACTCCGCTTCTGCGTTGACTATCGGAAGCTAAATGCTATTACTAATTGCGACGTGTACCCGCTGCCTCGCCTCGACGATGCGCTTGACCGCCTGAAGGGGGCCCGTTATTTTTCCACGCTAGATCTGCTCTCGGGCTACTGGCAGGTGCCTGTTCACCCCGATGATGCGGAAAAGACGGCTTTCGTGACTCCCGACGGCCTTTACCAGTTCAACCGTATGCCCTTCGGTCTCTCGAACGCTCCAGCCACCTTCCAGCGTCTCATGGACCGAGTCTTAGGCCATTTGAAGTGGACTATGGCGTTGGTCTACCTGGATGACGTAATTGTCTACGCGGCTACATTTGAAGAACACCAGAGACGCCTCAAACTCGTCCTCGAAGCCCTTACCTCTGCTGGGCTTCGCTTAAAACCAAAAAAATGTTTCTTCGGTTTCGCGGAGGTGACGTACTTGGGTCACGTTGTGAGCCGGCATGGCATCCGTCCCGACCCTGAAAAGCTAAAAGCGCTTACAGCTTACGAAGCTCCCACCACCGCCAAGGAGCTCAAAAGTTTCCTTGGATTTGCTTCGTATTTCCGTCGTTTCATTCCGGACTTTGCCAAGCGCAGCGCTCCATTGACCGCCCTGCTGAAGAAGAATGCACCGTGGAGTTGGACGCAGGCCCAACAGCTCGCGTTTCTTGACGTCAAGCACGCCCTCCTCGAGCCTCCTACATTGGCCCATTACGACGAATCGGCCCCCATTGTCCTCCACACGGATGCCAGCCAAGATGGGCTCGGCGCTGTCCTCCTGCAAGAAGACGAGTCTGGTGACCACAAAGTCCTAGCTTATGCCAGCCGCCAGCTTTCCGACGTTGAGCGCCGCTGCCACTCTTCAGAACTCGAGTGCCTCGCCATTGTCTGGGCCGTCGAGAGGTTCCGTCCCTACCTGTACGGCCGTCACTTCACCATAGTCACGGACAATAGCGCTCTCACTTGGCTGCAGTCCGCCAAACATTTGAATGCCAAGATTGCACGCTGGTCCCTGCAACTTCAAGAGTACAATTTCACAATAATGCATCGGCGCGGCTCTGCCCATCAAGATGCCGATTTCCTTTCTCGCCACCCTTGTTCCGTGACGGCTTTGGCGGACCTGAGGACTGCACAAACGCAAGATCCCGCCATTGCTGCCATAATCCACTCCCTTGGCACCGCCGCCGGCGCAGGCCTCCGCCAACTACGCCGGGTCTATCGAATGAAGGACGACCTCTTGTGTCATGTGAAGCGGCTCCGTGGTCGACCACCCGTCTGGTTGCCAGTTGTGCCGGCAACACTGCGGTCGCAAATCTTGCGCGCCTTACACGACGCTCCCACGGCTGGTCACCTTGGTCGCGGCAAGACCTACGCACGAGTGTCGGAGCGGTTTTGGTGGCCTAATATGTCCAGAGATGTCAAGGAACACGTGGCGTCCTGCCAGACATGCCAGTACAGAAAACCGTCCACAGGTGTAACCAAGCCACCCCCGCAGGCTTTTTCGCCACCAAGTTCACCTTTCGAGCTGGTTGGACTGGATCATTTGGGCCCGTTTCCGAAGACGCGTGCCGGCAACCGGTATGTTCTGGTTGCGATCGACTACTTCTCCAAGTGGGTCGAAGCACTGCCCGTTCCAGACACGTCGTCCGCTCATGCCGTCGCGTTTGTGGAACAGCATCTCGTTCTTCGGCACGGTGTTCCCCGGCGCCTCATCACGGACCGTGGGAGCTGCTTTATGTCCCATGAATTCGAGCGAGCCCTCCGCTCCTTCGGCATTGCGCATTTTACTACATCCGTCAATCATCCGCAGTGCAATGGCCTCGTGGAGCGTGTTAACCGTACCCTCACGGATATACTCGCATCCTACGTCGCTCCGTCCCACACAAACTGGGATCGTTTTGTTTCTGCTGCAGCTTTTGCAGTCAACACTGCCGCGCAAGAAACAACGCATGTGACGCCGTTCTCAGTCGTCTATGGCAGAACGCCCTCCATCCCTCTCGACGCGCAGTTGGGCCTTCCCCATCCTACTGCGTCACCAACTGAATCTGCTCAACGACTTCATTCCGCCCGCCTCGACGCCCAGCGCAACCTCCTCACGGCTCACGCGCGTGTGCAAGCGGCCAACGCGGCAGCACCACCACATCCCCCCTTCCGGCCCGGTGACTTGGTCCTCGTTCGCCGCACCATCCGTGCGACTGGCCGTGCCGCAAAGCTCTTGCCCCGATACCGCGGCCCTTACCGTGTCGTTGCCCGACTCGGCCCCGTGACATACCGCCTCGAAGACCTGCCAGAGCATCGACCATGCGGTGTGCACCACATTTTCCCAGAGCATGTTTCAAACATGAAGCGATATGTCTACGGCGCCTGCGGTGACTCCGACTTAGCTACCGGGTCCTCATCAGTGCCGTCGTCGCCTGCTGGCTCCATGCCTTCCCCACGCAATGCAGTCCCATAAACGGATCGCCGCTCAATATGCATAAAACTCCCTGAAGTTAGCCTAACCGGTGTGGGACCTTCTTCGGCGACTGCAGACACCTTCGCCCAGCTCACACACTTCGAATTCAACGAAGAGTGTGACCGTTTCCTATCTGCGAGCCCACATTGCATCGCCCCAGGAAACCCTGCATCAAAGCACGGCCTGACTTCTCCGCCCCCCCCCCCCCCCCCCCCCCGGTGGAAAGGTGATACGGGAATAAAAGAAGAGGCGGAGCGCGAGCGGCGAGCGCGCGGCTCTAGCACGAGGGAGATAGAACGAGAAAGCTTGGCCGCCGCCGGTCGTGCTTCGCCGGCTCTCCTCCGTACTGCTGCTATATTTCTCTGGGCGGGCCCGTGGCCACCCCGTGGCATCCCACACCGTAACAATATATATATATATATATATATATATATATATATATATATATATATATATATATATATATATATATATATATATATATTTATATATATATATATATATATATATATATATATATATATATATATATATATATATATATATATATATATATATATATATATATATATATATATATACAAAAGCAGGTGACAAAAGCATCTGGGCCCATGCAGTAATGCACAAAATAGAGAACCCGAGCGCTAGTAACAAATAATTGTAAAACGTGTACAATTTTACAAGCATAAATATAGGTTTCACAAAAGTTGCAGTTAATTGAAGTATGCATCACGTGATATGCGACCAATGTAAGGAACAAAATAAAAATCTGGGACAATGTTTGCTAACATTCACATAATCATAAAAGCCGTGCCTAGAGGAACGGAGGTTTTAACAAGATTATATAACAAAAAAGCACAGGTACAACATAGTACTATATTTCTACAACAAAAAGAGTTTTTATTTTTTTTTATGGCGTCCTTGAGTGAGCGAGATAAGTTGTCGCTTCTTTTTACTGCTGCCGGAAGAGTGTAGCATATTTTTGTGGCAGTATAAGCTAACAATCGCCTGCTGTATAAGTTGTGAACGGCCGGAATGTTAAAATTAAAGACCAGAACATTTACGAGCATAAATATAAGTTTCACAAAAGTTGCAGTTAATTGAAGTATGCATCACGTGATATGCAACCAATGAAAGGAACAAAATAACAAACTGGGACAATGTTTGCTAACATTCACATAATCATAAATGTTGTGCCTAGAGGAACGGAGGTTTTAACAAGATTATATAACAAAAATGCACAGATACAACATAGTACTACATTTCGACAAGAAAAAGAGAGTTTTTTGTTTGTTTGTTATGGCGCCCTTGAGTGAGCGATATAAGTTGTCGCTTGTTTTTACTGCTGCTGGAAGAGTGTTGCATATTTTTGTGCCAGTATACGCTAACAATCACCTGCTGTATAAGCTGTGAATGGCCGGAATGTTAACATTACAGACCAGCACAGATTTCGCAGTAGAGCATTACTTGTTTGCAGCGTTTTAGGCGCTTCGGGGTAATTCTTATGAACTCCGACCACCGAGACGAGTGAGAAAGGCGCACGATGCCCTGTACATTACCAGGAATTTGGGACAGCCGCCCAGAGAGTGCCACTAAGCCTATATAGCGCTTCAGCGGCATCCACTTGGTCATTCTCTTTCTTTCTTACGTCACGGATGACGTCAGCCCGCCATTTCTGAATGTTTTTGAATGAGTTTTCAAAGCCATGCGCCGTTTGGTGGCAGCACATCCCGAATTCCTGCTAATTCCTGGAATTCCTGCACAGGGGCTATTTCAGAGTATTTTTTTCAAAACAATACAGACAAGAACTTTTACAAGTCAACTAAGTTTACTAAACATCTATGCGAAACAATATAGAAGGTGTATAACGAAATGCATTGCTGAGTACTCACAACTTTTTGCAAGCGATTGTGGATGGTGTGACGGTTTGACGGTGCATTTTATATCGAAAAATTTCTTTTTTCTGTGCACCTGATGCTTACAACTGCGAAACATGTGGTGACCTCAAGATTTCTATGCTTGGCTTTGTCTAGGAACTGTAAAGCTGATGTTCACCGCCTCTCTCACACTTCAGATTTAATTTAGACGAATCAGTGCGCGAGTAAATGTTTACTGATAGCTGTAACCTTAAGAGACAGGTAGAGGGCAGAGTGGGTCAGGCATCAAGAGGAAGAAATGCGCTTGAGCAGGGCACGTAATGTGAAGGCAAGATAACTGCTGGTCCTTGAAAGTAGCAAACTGGATTCGAACGGAGGGGAAGCGTAGCAAGGGGGCGGCAGAAGTTAGGCGGGCGGATGAGATTAAGAAGTTTTCGGGGATATGGTGGCCGCAGCTGGCAAAGGACAGGGTTGATTACAGAGACATGAGAGAGGCCCTTGTTCTGCAGTGGGCGTTGTCAGGCTGATGATGACGATGATGGCACAAAGTGAAGATAACACTAATCAAAATCTGCGAAGTGTTAGAGCAAGGATGAAAACAATTTAACTACAAGCTGTATTTGTGTTCTGACCGGCCCAGCAATTGTCTATTGGTGGAAGTGCTGTCATGCACTTAACCCCAAAGCTGGAGTGTAAAAATCAAATTTGCCGCTTCTTTGCTGGCCCCGCCGCGGTGGCTCAGTGGTTAGGGCGCCCGACTACTGATCCGGAGTTCCCGGGTTCGAACCCGACCGCGGCGGCTGCGTTCTTATGGAGGAAAAACGCTAAGGCGCCCGTGTGCTGTGCGATGTCAGTGCACGTTAAAGATCCCCAGGTGGTCGAAATTATTCCGGAGCCCTCCACTACGGCACCTCTCTCTTCCTTTCTTCTTTCATTCTCTCCTTTACCCTTCCCTTACGGCGCGGTTCAGGTGTCCAACGATATATGAGACAGATACTGCGCCATTTCCTTTCCCTCCAAAAACCAATTATTATTATTATTCTTTGCTGCCCACGTAGAGGGTTGCGTGCCTACGAGGTAGATTAAATGAAGGAGCGTCGTCACGGTCCCGTGGGGGAGTTATGCCAACCTTCGAGCAAAACTGCGGGGACCGTGCCGAAGCATTAGACAGTTTTAGCTGTGCGTACGCAAGTGATTGCGTACGCAAAGCGCTACGGCGCTGCGTGCGTTACGCTGTCCGCTCCGAAGCATAGTTTTAGCTGACCGTGCCGTAGCGTCCCTCAGGCGCACGTGGCGCCATCTAGTTCCGAAACGTCAAACCACATCAACGCTCGGTTGAAGAACATTTCATTCGTGATTACTGATAACTAGTGTGAGTGCATTGTGAGCTTTTTTTGTTCCAAGAAGAAAAACTATGCAAACGGAAGAAAATGTAAGAACTGGCTAAAAGCCAGAAAACTGCTTCGCCAGGTGTCGTTGCTACGAGGAAAACACACTGCATATAGTTAGGCCTAGGAGCTTGAAAATCACCAAATTATCTGAAAAACAGGGGCTAGTTATCGCTTATACCACTGTGTGTGGGCAAGAGTAGGCGAAATAAAAGCGAACCGCTACCATTTGAGCGAGCTATTGCGTCGGAGAATGCGGCGGCGACATGTTTTTATTCCGAAGCGGGCGAGCAGGGCGCCGCCATCTTGTCAAAGTTAGCGTACGCAAGCCACGCAAGCGCCGCAAAGCAAAGTCCGCTGGCTAGCGTACGCACGCAAGACGCAGGGCTTGCGCTTGCGTTCTGCGCATGCGCACTACCGTCCCCGCAAACTCCTTGCGTACGCTAAGCCGTTGCGTACGCACAGCTAAAACTGTCTATTGTGCGACTGCTGCCTCGCGTACGTAATGCGTAGGGTCACGTCAAGCGCAGCTGTGCTTTCGAGTCGCGCTCCGTCACCGACCTCCCGCCGCGCACTCGTGCAGTGTGCCTTTATGAGGTATAATGCTTGCATTGTGCGTGCGCCTTTGGGCGGACCTTTGGGCGGAGACGGTAACACGGCCGCAGTTATGGTCTTGACTACTTGTTCATGCTAAGCCTAGCACAGAAAATGTTGCCGGGCGTCGCAGTCTTGTCTCATGACTTAATGTGCAAGTGATGGTGACGCTTGTATGTTGAGTAATAAAAATTTGATGATAAGCAAGCACATAATCATTAATATTGTCCTCGTGCTTATTTTTTCCTTAACGCAGCCAACACCGCTGTGGCTCTGCGTCGTTGGAGTCATCTGCATACGACTTACAAGGTGTACTGCAACGAAGAGCATGCGCAGGATGTGAGTATTTCGCGCATCTACGATGCGTGCTAAGTAGTCCCGCGTTGTCTGCTGACTAGTGTCAATGTCTCGCGTGGTTCGCGCGATGTATTCCTCCTCTTCGCCACATTGAAGAAGCAGTACCCACATTTTTGCTCTGATGCCGTAGCTACTTGTTTCAGAATGTCAGAAAATGGAGAAAAAGGCTTTTACGAAGCTACGTTTTGGTAGTTGCAGACTGTAATAGGAAATTAAGTGGTCTTGGTAATTATCCTTGTATATAGAGATTCTCGCAGTATGTTGTATAGTTGAAAAAAGAAAATCGGCGTAACCTGCGAATACCCGCTTTCTGACGTAGCGAGGTGCGAAGCCTTTTCTATCTCTTACTGTGTTGCTCACTTCATCGCAGTGTCTGGGAAAATAAACGTTGAACGTGAACGAGACAATACATCTGCTAAGAAAATAATTATGCGTCGATAATAAATGATACAATAGACAGTATCACCAATGCTTGCTTGTTACGTAAAATATGTGACCGCAGCAACCCGCAGCAACAGCTGGCATGCCTTGCTTTCTCTCTCTCTCTTCTCATATTTGTTACTTCTACTTTTCTAGGTGAAAAAGAAGCAGGAAGAAGGCAGTGGGAAGTGTCACCGGACAGAGTCCGTCAGATTTCAAAATCATATCGCAGCATCGAGCGTCAAGATGACGCAAGCGAAACGACAACCATCTCTGAGCAGAGACTTTCCAGACAGGAGCGGACCTCCGAAAGCAAAGTCTTCCATTCAGGGGCGATCGCCAGTGGGGCGGCAGCTGTCGACCACGAGACCAGGGGTCAGAGCAGACAACGCGCTGCAGACGACCTGGAATATGGGCAGGCGGTCATGAGTGAAGACGCCACTGCAACTCACATTGTTCGAACATCCGAATTCGCAGCTCATGAATCAGATGAACGCATGAGGTCAGAGGCAAGCTGTCACCGTCACAGCGCCTCTTTGCAGGCTGACGGTGACCTAGCCCAAGGCAGGGTATCGTCACGGTACCGTCCAAAGACTTCTCTAAGGCTCGAGGGACCTCAGGAGTACACTACCACCAGTTCCGAGTACTTCTCGACTATCGACCAGAACCTAGTTGCCAGGGCAGAACAATATAAGACGGAGCGACAAGCGGCGTCCGGCTCACGCCATTATCCGCTGACGCGACCGCAGACCAGCTTGCGGACGGGGGGCAAGACGCACTATTCCACCACCACTGCTGAAGACTTCAAGCTCCATGAGCAAGCCGAGAAGGTCACGAGGCGTCTGCGACCCAGAAGGTTCGACGATCCATCTTACGACACCGCACACGCAGACGTCGAGGGCGATGTCAAGAAAAGGCGGACCGAGGCCGACCACGCAGCTGAAGATCACGTGACCACGGAAGACGTCCAGGACAGAGCAGAAAGGACCGCGGCGCAAGACGACTCTTACGGCGGCCTGCTGAGAGCGGGGGAACTAGTTTCATCGGAAGCGCAAACGCAAGAGCAATCTTACCTTGAACCAGAGCATGAGCATCGAGTAGCAGCAATAGCTGACGAAGCACGCGAAGAGCGCGAACTGCTCCATTCTCAAGTGGTGGAGGGTACAGAGCCAGCCGGTCACCCGTTGGCGACAATGACCTCAGAAGCGTATTTTCACCCAGAGGTCTCCGTCCCGTTTTATCCAAAAGACAACCTCGAGGTGCCGTCGGGTGAGATGGACCTGCGGACGACGCACGAGATGGAATTCTACAAGAAAAAGATGGACCGAGTCAGGCCCGTTAAGCCCAAGTCGCTGGCTAAGCTGTTTGGAAGCAATGGTAGTTCATCTGAAGGGGACCTCCACGCGGCTTCTTCACACCTTGTTGGAAAGAGTTCGAAGCTACAGCAGAAGGAAAGAGTAGAACACACATACGCTGCTGGACTAGCGTCCAATTGTGATGACTTAAAAATGCACTTGGGCATTAACAACGTACTCATGAAGCATAAGTCCAAGGGCCCGATGAAAGCCCACTTTGAAGACGACAGTTTCAAGTGGGACGGCCCTCTTTCGTACTCAACTACGACAAAAGAGGCGTACGAAAAGCCGGAAACTAGCCGCGAAAGGGTCGCGGCCGCGGCTCCTCCTCACCGTGTTGGAAAAGGTTCGAGGCTACAGCAGAAGGAAAGAGTAGAACACGCATACGCTGCTGGACTAGCGTCCGATTGCGATGACCTAAAGATGCACTTGGGCATTAACAATGTACTCATGAAGCATAAGTCCAAGGACCCGATGAAAGCCCACTTTGAAGACGACAGTTTCAAGTGGGACGGCCCTCTTTCGTACTCAACTACGACAAAAGAGGCGTACAAAAAGCCGGAAACTAGCCGCGGAAGGGTCGCGGCCGCGGCTCCTCCTCACCGTGTTGGAAAAGGTTCGAGGCTACAGCAGAAGGAAAGAGTAGAACACACATACGCTGCTGGACTAGCGTCCGATTGCGATGACTTTAAGATGCACTTGGGCATTAACAATGTACTCATGAAGCATAAGTCGAAAGGCCAGAGGAAAGCCCACTTTGAAGACGACAGCTTCAAGTGGGACGGCCCTCTTTCGTACTCAACTACGACTAACGATTCGTACAAGAAGCCCGAAAGTAGCCACGGGAGGGTCGCAGCCTGCAGAAGGCCTCAGAGCCACGATGTCTTGCACAGGTTTACGCAAACAGGAGACGAGTTACGGAGAATCAAGGGCAAGAAAAAAGATACCGATGAAATCACCATGTTTGGTCGCAAGGATTCCACGGAGCTCATCGCCGAAATTCAAGGCCTGCTAGGCGCAAGAGACAGCAGGCGCTCTGAACACAAAGCAGCCAAGCAGGGCGCGTCTGTACGCAAGAAAGCTGGATTAGGAACGACGCCAAGAAAAGAACGCGCTGAGCAAGCAGTGCAAGCTGACAGCTGGCCAGGCTACCAGCAAGAAGCGCAGGAGCGACCACGGGGGCAGCAGAAAGTTAAAGGAGCCAGAAAGGACGGAACTTACAAGGCTCGCTTTGCGGGGCAAGAAGAGCCGTTCGTGAACGGAGAAAGAGTGGCCATACTAGAGAAGAGGGGTGATGAGGAGATGTCAGTGGAACAGCACAGAAATGAACTGAGAGAGGTAGCCGAAATTAGTACCGGGCAACAAGAATATCTTGACTCTTCCGCGACCGCCAGGAAGTATGAGAGCACACACCAGAAACAAGCGCAGACTAAGGACGACGTTCATAAGAGTGAAGAGGTCATTGTGGAAGGTAACGAAGCACAGGGTTACTTTGATCAGGGTGCCTTGAGTTCTGAAGCGCATCATCTAGCCAAGGAGAATGCCGAGAGGCCGATTGTGTCTAGGTTAGAGACTTCGCATATAAGCGGGGCAGACCAAAACAAGTTTTACTTTTCAACAACCACAGCGGATAGCTTCAAGAACGTTAGCAAAAGGATACAGCCTCCAAAGCCCTTTTACCCCAAGCCTAATTTGGCGCCCGAAGGGAGCATGAGCTTCGAAACAGTCCACCACGGAGAATTCACCCCTAAGACTGTCGTGGAAGTGCCGACTCCGGTCCGGCCCGTTTCGACGCTCAAACTGAGCGACGACACCTCCTACGCGGTCAGAAACGAAGACAAGATCGGCTATTCTAGGGCGCCTCCTGCCGTTGGCGAGACGAGATTTTCCATCAGGAAGCCGGAGTCTACGCTTGTACTCGGTCAGGACTCCGTGGATTACAAAACGACGTCACAGATTGAGTACAAGGCGCACGAGATCCACGAAATGGAAGACATCTACAAGAAGTCGGTTAAGGTCAAGCGCGACAGACACAAGACGTACACTCGGGGACAACCCGCTGTGGCAGCGTCGGCGGTGCCGGGCATGCAAAAGCAGCGCCAACGCTCTTCGTCCGGCATCGTAGAGATGACGACGACCACGCGAGCGGCTTTCAAGCCAGTAACCGTGGAGCGTCCTCAACCGTACAGACCGCAGAGCAGCCTGAAGGTTAGAAGCAGCGAGGATTCTTACGCCGAAATATCGACCACCATGAGAGACACCTTCCGGCGGGTCACGCCCACTGCGAGAGTGAAGCCCATCAAGCGCGAAGCGAGCTTGAAGAAGCTCGGCGACGACACCGACTACGCGCCCAGGAAGACGACCACCAGCGAGGCCTACCGCGAAGTCAAGATCCCACCGAAACCTGAACCTTACCGCCCTGTGGACAACCTGAAGGTGACCGGAAGAATGACGTTCTCGACTACGACTCAGGAGTCTTACGTCTCGCGGTCGAGCCTGCAGCATCACGCTAGCGAGTTCGTCGAACGCGCCAAGCCGATCAAGAGGGACGCAGTCGCCAAAGACATCATCTTTCCGGTTGACTCTTCGGATGCTCTCACCCAGGGCGCTGCTGACTACGCCATGGCTCGTAGGACAGAAGAGTCGACAGAAGTGCTGCGGTCCCTGGAGAACACTAGTGCCTACGCTCGCATCAGCAAGGCGCCACGCGAAAGACCGCGGACGCACCAGAAGGTGGGAAGAGGCGCGTTCGAGCACACGACCACTTCTATGGCCGAGTACCAGGATCCGAGGACTCGATCGTGGAAACAGCGCTCGACTGCCACTGGCCGCCTAGTGCGGACGGCGAGCGCGGAATGTCCCGCCGCGTTTCTCAACACAGACAAGTCGGAGTACGTCTTCAAAGAAGTCATTGGCAACCATAGGTTCTACCTTCCCGCAGTGCAGTGATATTTCCAGTGCCTGCCAGATGAGAAGTTTTAATCGTGACCCCCTTCCCGTCCCTCCCCTGCAACACCGACGTCGCTAACTACTTACCAGGGTGCATACAAGAGGTACAGGGATAAAGCAATGTCGCGAAAGTATGCCTGCGTTGTTTACAAACCGGTGTACGAGCAGAATGCTTCTTGCACCCTGTTATTCAAGTCCAAGCTTAATTGAAAGCGCGTAGGGCGTGCGGAGCCGAATTAAATTAAGCATAGTTGCTTTTTTTTGTTATTCTACCCCAGGCAATCAGTATGAGGCTTTCTGTAAGAAGCAATCCGAATTGTCTTCTTCAGCACGACTGTGCAGTCACTGTCAAAATTATGAGAGCTTGAGTGCGTACCACTTGAAGCGAAACTGCAATATAGACCGTCAGGGCATCATGCAATACGGAGGAAGTTGGAATACTGACCTCGCGACGCCGAACAAAGGCGAGGATGTTGAGCCGTCGTGATGAATTCGAAGCCGTTCCGATGAAGACTACCTTTGCTATCAGTCTCGTTTTTTTACTAAGAAGAAAGGGAATTTTAATGAAAGAAAGGCGGAGAGGTCGGCCTCATGATAATTTCACTTTGCGATTGCGTTTAAAACATCACAGGATCGCTTTAACACGCCATCTGAATGTGAATTATGTTCATTCCTAGACTAGACTAAATGCAACTTGCAGCTTCTACCAGCGAACAAAAGCGTATAAAGCTCTTCCTCGAAATTCATTTCGCGAACGCATGAAGTTCGCCGACAAGTGAATTCAGCGAATGACGTCGACAATACTTTCGATCGATTTGTATCAATCTGCCTGGTGGTTTTTTTCTTAGTTGAAAGGCCACTGTAGCGATTACGCGTATTCATAAGCCTCGTCTGATTTCCGCGCACACGTGAAATCATGATAGAGAGCTTCTCTTCGTGGATTTTCTGAGGATGTTATGACACTTCAGAACACACCTCGATGTGTTCGACAAGTGCTTCGATCCTTCAACTTTGATTCACGAGATATGCAGTACTCAATATTGACTCTGTCTATTTAGTACCACGTGCAAGCTTTTCAGTTCCTGTAATGCTATTACAGCTGTTAAGTTCGAGTTACATTACAGAAATATTTTAATTGCTGTTCTTTGATAGTTCTGAGCGCCACGTTAAATTGGTGTCTGGTCACTTTTGCGAACAAAAATATTGCAATTTATATAAAACATCTACTATTACTACTTATATAAAACATTTTACTAGGAGGTGAATCTTGGAAGAAAAGATTCTTTATGAAGAGACAAAAGGCTGGCTGCGTGAAACTTAACCATACTTTTAGCCATATTACTTTTGAACGAAAAAAGAAACGAAACTGAAACATTTTTGATGGGTTTTTTAGCCTATGAATAAAAAGAAAGGCACGAAAGCGGTAGAAGCAGTTGCAAGAACTTGGCTTAAGTGACGTGCTCTAACATAGCCTGCATAATTGTTTTAATAGTAACATGACCACACGGTATGCTCTGTTATGCTCATCTGTTTTGATTTCGCTTCACCCTTTCCTCGCCTTGTTATTTTTTACTTATCGTTTTTTTTTTCGAAACACCGTGGTGAATTTTCATCCCCGAATTAAAATGCACCATTGGTCAAAAGGCGCAGCTAAATTCAGAATAGGATTTACTTCACAGCCCTGGTCATCTCTCACGTGGTGTCCGCGTGTTGCTTTGTTTTCTGCGCACACCAAACGTCCATCAGCCATTAGCATAGTCTTGAAGCCTTCTTTGTTTAAAACTGAAGGCCTTTATGCTACCCTTTTCTACTGTTGTATTCACAGTAATGTAGAAATGAACACAGAAGCGGTGAAAATAAAGTTTTTTTTTCCACAAAATCCCTTTCAGTGCAGTCAGATTTCCTGGGCAGTAGACAGGTCTTCGAGGCGTCCGTTATGAAGGCCCTCATTATAAAAAAAAAGAGGGGGGAGATACCAATGCTTTAAGACACGCATGTTTCAAGACACATATTTTCAATAAACTCATGGTACTCCCTGCTGCACATTTTCTGGTATAACTTGGCTTCAACAAGACGGAATGATACCATATAACTAAAACTTCTAAAAACCAGTAGCGTGGCTTTTTGGGCTTGTTGGTACATAGTTCCAATACACTGTAGCGCAGCAAAAGACGAGGACACAAGAGACGAGTGGTGTTCGTCTCTCGTCTCTTGTGTCCTCGTCTTTTGCTGCGCTAGAGTGTATTGGAACTAAAAACCACTGAACTTTTGTAGCGATGCTACACAACACCAGCCACTTATCGAGGTCAGCGTGGCTGTGCGCTGAGCCGTGGTACCACCGCTCCGCCAGCTGTGCGCATGCGCGGAGAGACGTCATAGCGTCTGCTGCGCCGACGGCGTAGCAGACGGCGCCCGCCTTGTCAGTTGTGCGCATGCGCGGAGTGACGTCCGAGCACGCAGCTGGTGTGCGCGCCGCGCGCCTACATTACGCTAGCATTTCAAGCGTTCAGCGTGGCGGCGCCCTGGCCACCGTTACAGTGAACTAGAATAGTGGTAGTGTGCTCACTGGCCGGGCTGGAGTGAAGCCGCCGCTGTCGCAAAACGGCGGAGGCGCCGTGGCGGCGCTGCTGTCTTGTTCACAGTAGGAAGGCAGGGAAAGCGGTCCAGGCGTATACAGGATAAAATGCCGCGTTACTGCCAAAATATCGTGCCTGCGCGGACTAACTAGCTTGCATCATGTGTGTTGTTCAACATTGGCGGTTGAATATTTAATAATATACTTATTCGCGCGAAGGCAGGGCAGAGTCAAGCGCATGGAGCGCAGGTGCACAACGGCCGCTACTTTGCGATTCGAAGAACTCATCAGCTGAAATTGCGAACTCGACTCTCCGCATCGCCCGACCAACGCGACTTAAAAGCATATGCTTTGAGTACACCAGTTCGGCTACGACGTGTCGCTTTATTCCCAACGTTAAAGTAGATAAATATCGCTTCAGATCAATGCTAATGACGGCTGTGAAACTTCACACATGCTCGCCGATTTAACTCTGGCGTTCCACTAACATGCAGTTCATTTCGCGACTCCTTCGCTCTTTTCGAATTGCCTGTGCCAACCTATCACTTTGAACTTAATTGTATGCTGTAACTCCTCTGCCATAGCATCAGCCTAAAGGTGTTCAGCAGATTTGAAATTGTGGTTTATGGTTTATCGCGGTTTAACGTCCCAAAGCTACTCAGGCTATGAGGGACGCCTTAATGAAGGGCTCCGGAAATTTCGACCACCTGGGGTTCTTTAACATGCACTGACATCGCACAGTACACAGGCCTCTATAACTTCGCCTCCGTCGAAATTCGACCGCCGCGGCCGGAATCGAACCCACGTTTTTTGAAAATTCGAAATTAAACAGTACAGAAAGCCCTTCATCTTAAAATGGAGCAAAGACAAATTTATTTATATTATTTGAGATAAGCGCACAGAGAAAGCAATTAGGTGTCGCAGTGGTTCAGCTACGGCTCAACTTCAAGTGCTTGGCCCGTTCGCGTCTGCCAGGCCTCTCAGTGTTTACTCCTTTCACAAAAAAAGTGAAGCCTGATTTTTGACTACGATGTAAAATTTTAAAATTAACTTGGAGAGAACTTCTGCGTGAAGATGGCAATTAATCAACCTCTTTACACACGCAGCCTTGCCCTGACCACATCCAGCACATCAAGGATGCTCTCTGAATGGAGTTGACTTTGGCTGCAGCATTCTGTAAAAAGGTTCTCAAGCTTCAGCACAGAATCATAGAGCTGTGCGGAAGGGTAGATGTGTCGTATACCTTGTCGCAGTATTTTGCGTGCCTTGCAAGTTGAAAACTGTCATCAGTGGCTGCCCTAGTTAGGAGGGCAATGCCGCTTTCACACTTTGCCTTTACGACACATTTTTGTGCTACATAGCCTGCGATGTTAAAGACTAGTCCTGAGTCACTCTTGGCTACATGCTAACTATGATTACGACACGCTCTAGCCTGATCAACCGGCAACTTCACTATCATTCCTGCTGGCATGCCATTTATCTTAGCAGCGTCTTTATCTTCCAGATCAAGCAAGGAGGCCAAATCTTCACAGTTTCCCTGAGAAATGCACGAAGCCAAAAATGAAAGGCAGTTTACTATGATTAAAACACGCGATTATGATTATCAAAACTATAATTAGAAACTCAGCTCGAGCTGAAGAGGGCTACTTCCGAGCCATCTTTCCTGTAGGCATAGCCGGTATCGAAACCCAGCGCGAAGCAATGGTTCTGCAGGCGACCCGGCATTTTTTTTTCCTTTACGGAACACTCTCTCAATCTATCCAGGATGCTACATCCTTGCATTGCCACCGCCGCGGTGGTTCAATGGTTATGCTCCACTGTTGACCCGAAAGACGCTGATTCGATCCCGGCTGCGGCGGTCGAATTTCGATGGAGGCGAAGTTTTAGAGGCCCGTGTACTGTGGGATGTCAGTGCACGTTAAAGAACCCCAGGTGGTCGAAATTTCCGGAACCCTTCACCA
The DNA here is from genome assembly GCF_052857255.1 of Amblyomma americanum. Classification (NCBI taxonomy): domain Eukaryota; kingdom Metazoa; phylum Arthropoda; class Arachnida; order Ixodida; family Ixodidae; genus Amblyomma; species Amblyomma americanum. The sequence continues at coordinate 141,330,805 of NC_135499.1, read as the reverse complement.
CGGCGTCCTTCATAGCCTGAGTCGCTTTGGGACGTTAAACCCCCATAAACCAAACCAAACCTTGCTTTGCAGGTTCGTGGGAGACAAAATATTGTTCTAAGTACGCCACTGAATTTTTCAAAGCAAACACAAAATGAGCACTACAAACAACGACCAAAAATACGACTCCCAAGCGCATTAGAGTCACTGCAAAAAAAAATTTTCCAGTGACTCTAAAGCGCATGACCGGGCCTACTTGTGCCGCGGCGACTACAGTGTTCGGAACGGCGGCGGCACCTAGCGGACAAGCGTTAAACTAAACAAATGTCGACACCGGCGGCTTCACCTCGGCCTATGGAGACGCGGCGCAGTGAGCACGCTACCCAATATTCTAGTTCACTGTACCACTGTGGCAGCTGCCGGCGGCGCGGCGCGCCGGAGAACACTAGCGAAACCGAGTGGGGGAGGAGTGGAGAGCGGGAGAGAGTGTAAATCCACGTCCAGGGACGAAGATGAAGGAACGCCCAGCGAAACGGAGCTGCGAAAGACTGATTTTGCAATTCTACTGAGCTGGTTCCACTCGGCCAGCTGTAGCTATCGCCTCACTCCAGGTTTAACCAGAGCTAAATCACAGCCATGGATTTTTTCCGGAAGAAGCGTTGTTGCAGAGAGACGATCGACTACTAAAACAATGGAAAAATCGTGCATTTGATAATAACAATCAGTATACTGACTCAGAGTTACCTTGTGCCTTCCCTTTCAAAATAAAACTTTCATTTTGATGGACAGCGCAGGGCAAAAAAAAGACGACACACGTGAAGAAGGCACACACGACAATAGCCTCGCCACTAGACTCAGCAACGGCCTCAATGGTACGAGATAAGTATATAAGTGTACAGCAGGCTCGACACCAGACATGAAAGAAGCAAACAGTAGAGCAAAACGAAATGTAGGTATACGGAAATGAGAAATGCTTTTTGTCACACGAGGCGCAGAATTCACTTGGTCTGCCAGAGTGTCACAGCAGATATGCCTTCAAGTGGGGCGAGAGGGACCCTTGACCGCATAATTTGGGAGTGCACAAATTCTCCCGAGCCGGGCAAAAATGTTGACAGTAGAGAAGCCTGGGAGACACTGCTAAGAAGCTCGGACCTTGAGCTCCAGCGCACCACCATCCATCTGGCGGAAGAGGACGCTACCAGTCAAGGACTGCCGGCCAGCCTCTAACCGCGGACGCGCAACTTCCCGTCTCCCAGGCCCACGTGCCAGGAGAAACGTCTTTTCTGGTGGAAATAAAAGTTGTTCAGTCAATCAAAAATGCCTTCAAGTGCTTGTCAGCGGGCTTCTATAGGAACAAAGATGAGATCAGTCCAGCGCACTTTTGTACGAAGCAGGTCGGTAATTTTAACCGACGCACGCCAGAGCACAAGCGCTTGGATCAAGCTTCGCATGCCATTGTGCTGTGCTAAGTCACGTGTATACCAGAGTAGCGTTCTTTGGACTTTATTAAATTGTGAAACTCCAATTGGGAATTTGCGCACGCCTTCTGCAGCCAAGTTTGGGAAGATAACAAATGTATGCTCCCCTATGACATATGGCTTCAACTCTCAGTGGCGCGATGTACAATTGTTTAGTGCCATCGGCGGAGCGACAGTTTGTCGACTTCCGTATTTTTGGGAAAATTATTAGGCTTTATCTGGAAGCATATATGAAGCCAATGCGCAATTTCGCAAGGGGCTTTAATAAAAAGATTTTGATTCATTACTCGCCGCTCGACTATGACCATGCACTTTGTGAAGTAAAAAACCTCTGTCAGCAACAATGCCTGCAACGAAAATTGCTACAGAAAAATTTAGGAGGGCACTTAAGACTATACTTACGTGCTTTGAATGTGAAAGCATTGTTTTTTTAATTTTATTTGTTTTTATTTTTCTATTCCTTTCTAATGGTACACCTACTCATTAGCGTACAGTCGTAAGGCAACGCATAGTACTGGTAGGGTCGCCTTCATTCGCTAAGAAGCAACGCAGTTTTGTGGCCTATGGGTTGCGTGCTCTCCTCGCGTTCTGCAACTCCTGTGCTCAATTGCCTACATCTTCGGAAGAAATTTTATTTTTGTTTGAAACCTCGATGACGTCACCTAGGATTTTTGGGCCCACTGCTGCTGATCAACACCGACGCCTGGTTACATTGCCGATGAGCCATGTAATGCTTTCGCATTAATAACGCAACGTGCTCTTGCACGCTTTCCAATTTTTTGCCTTGCGTGCAACGCTGACCGATCGCTACTCGAGCCAAGGCCATTCGAGCCTACGGGATGCACCGAACACGAAAAGAAAAATCTATAAGGCTTCCGATCGATTAGGCATGAAATGTCTGTCTGTACAGGCGGCGTCAACCACAAGCTCCGTCGGCCAAATTTTCGCACTGTGCAGACCCCCCCCCCCTTCCAACCCTTACAAAAATAAAAAGGAATCATGCATCAGTGGTAGAGTAGGGAGGCGAACCTTCGACCTGTCGATTCTCCAAAAGAGAAAGAAGAAGAAGAAAGAGAATGTTCGGACTTGGCTCTGGGAAAGGCGGTGATGTCACCAATTTACCATCATAGCACGTAATGGATGTCAACGCTTCGGCACGGAAGATTAAGTATAGAGGATATACAAAAAAAGATGTGCACTAACATCGGCTCAAATATGTTCTTTTATTTCAGTCCGTCGATCTTGTTCTGGTACACAGCCCATACTTTTAATGAATGGATTAATTTACTGCAGTCTGTTATCACAATTCAGACACGATTGACCGCGAAACTAGTAGAGGGCGGTGGCCTCTAAAAAAAATGGCTACGAGTCGACAAGCACCGCTGTTAGCTTCCGCGCGGTGGCACATGCTGCTTGGCCAGACAGAGAGGTGAGCAAAAATAGAGAGGAGATTTCAGAGTTGAAACCCTAAGAACTGCTGTTTTTACAGCTAGGCACAAATGAAACTTGTCCACAGGGCTATCTCTTCCGCCATAGTACTAATCGATTTGCGGTGCCTCGCAATTCGCCCAGTTCTTTTTCTTCTTTGGGGCGGGGGACCCCGATGAATGCGTATGTTGTCCTGCCGTCATTTCCTGTTGTATATTATCTTAACATCACTTCCTGTTGTATTCGAATCACAATTACTGCAGCTAGCTGTTAATTGTTAATAGCGCTCTAGATACTTTAAGGAGTTCAAACAGTAAAGCCAATGCAGACGTTTCGGAGAGAATTAGCGAGCACTAAGCCATGGCCTGTATTGGCATAATGGCTCTCCGATTGCGCGTGTGCGTGCGATACTCACACTGGGAAGAAAAAGAAGAAGACAAGAAGCTGCGCCAGGTCAATCGTATACGCGTCCGCCACAAGTAATCTTGCTCGAAAGTAAGCTCGCACCTGTTTCTTCCTAACCCGATGCGTCGAAATTTGTGACCTTATATTAAGCCGATCTCAGAGAAGCACTTTACTAACACGCGGTTTCGACAATTTTCTAGGTTACGTATGGCACGCTGTGGTGTTGCTTTGGTACTGAGCACAGCTGAAAGCAGCGTGTTATCTTTTACTAGTTGCCCAACTTGACATCACAACGATAGCCTAAAGTAGGGCTCTCTAACTCGTCTGGCCACGGGTCGCATTGGCTAATCTTGGTGTCCCGCGGGCCTGGCAGCCGGAAAAGGGAAAGTAGGGGAATCTGAAAAAGGCAGCGCAGCAGTCATGCGAAGCTAGTCACTTAATTACTACCATATTATTCTTACTCGGAGCATGTCTAGCTTGTAAGACACTGCGAGCAATCGGTTAGAATCAAACCGTAAACACAGAAAAAGAGATGAGATATGAATTGAAAAGAAACCGAGGATCGCTACTGGCCTGACGCTTCAGGAACAAAGGATGGAATCGCAAGAGCCATCGGGCCTGATGAGAAGGGTTCACGGGGTGCACGCCTCGGGCTAAAAGATTTCGTAATAACGCTGCGGTCACAGTAGCAGGATACAAATTTTGTGTGCATGTGCGACAGAGTAATTTTGCAGTAAACGATTTAAATAACAGCTCCTATTAATAATTTTAGCCATTTAGCTTGTAATAGCACTCAGTTCAAAACACTGCTAATCTCACTGTTAGGCTAGTGATTTCATTAAGTTGTAGCATGCTATGTGTAAACTACATCAAGAGCAACCGCACATACTCAACGCTTCCACAATGCCACCTAGAGCTCTAAAAGTAGCCGCAAGGTTTTGAAACTGCTTGTTTCGCTGAGCATCACTTATTGGCAGCAATCGGATGAAGAAATACAACAGTACTGGCGCGCCAGCTAATGCACTCATCAGTCACTATTGTTCTGCATATGGTACGATGCTGTCGATTGTTTTCGTGGCCAATGCTCTCCGCACGCGTCAAAGGTTGCGTTCATTTCGGTACCTGCCGGATGCAGCTATGGCGGAGCGCGACCAGTGGGGGAGCAAATGCATCTTCCTCCTCTCCCTCATCGGAATGTCCGTTGGAATGGGAAACGTCTGGCGCTTCCCATACGTCGTCTACGACAACGGCGGAGGTGTGTTCACCTGTCGGCATTTCCGCGGCATAGCTGTCTGCAACCGTACAGCGTTTCTCAGTCGCATTGATAGATGGCGCCACTGTTTGGTTTCGCGATTACACGCTCACCAGCTTTTACTTTTGAAGCCTGTCGGTCCGAACGCTTTCAGCGAAGCGGCTCCTCTGTACAGCCTTACACTTAAGAAATAACCTCTTACGCAATTTTCGATTCACTGCTTATTTGAACGACGAAGGAGAAAAGGCAGGAATGAAAGCTTCAAAGTGTCCGCTGTCAGCTACGCGTCAAAAGTTAACCTTTAAATCATTTCTCTTCCCGCCACGGCACCGTGCTTCATACCTATGAATCCTTATTGTCTGAAAGTTGGTCCAGTCCACATAAAAGCGCTCTTAATAGCTGTCGTTGTGTTAATCCGAGATTTCGGACTACTATGAAGAGTAATAGACAGTGGCTACGACCAATTAAGCATCTACAAACCGACAAAAGTCGGGCAGCGAATCATCCTCGTATACGCTATAACTGCCTCTCCAAGGTTCCCCATCGCGTGCGAGCTTAATCACAGCGAACTTTATTTCGCAGACTATGCAACTGAAAGAGAACCCAAGCTTGCTTTTTGTGCCAGTAAGACTAAAGGGCACTGCGGCATTCTTTTCCTGAAGTAGACGTAATATCGAGAACGTTTAAAGTGGTCGTTTAACCATATTTTAGGCACTCGTTGTACTAATTTTCATAAATTCTTGGAGGAGACGTCTGTCTTAATCTCTAACGCTTGCATTCAAAAACGGTCAAGACTCGAGCAGTTTGCAGTGTCTTTATGTTTGTTCTTTTATTTTGCGATTCTTTTGAGTGCACATGTACCGTATAAATGCACTCCCTACTTTAGCTGCCAGAAAGTACATTTTTCTGAACATTTTCCTCGACGTCATAAAGGCCCCTCCTAATTTTTGGACTATCTGGCAAAAAAAAAAAAAAGAAGTGCGTTGAATATGCGAGTATTATTTCTTCCTCAGTGATGTGGATCACGCTTCAGTAGGGGGTCATAGGCACCGATAAGACTTTTCACACACTGAGACCCCATTTTCTCCGACCTTAAGACAGCAGCTCTCCAACTCGGCTTTGCGCCATGCTTTCTTCGCCAGGAGCATTTATGGTCCCATACATCATGCTCACGATAATCGCCGGAAGACCGATGTACCTGTTGGAGCTCCTCCTGGGTCAGTTCTCCGGCTACGCTCAGACAAAGTCCTTCGACGGATACCCGCTGGCAAAAGGCGAGTTGGAAAAAACGAGGGGCGTTCAATTGGACTGATGCGGAGGAAATGCGAGAGTATTATTCTCTAACTTGGCTTCCTAGCTTTGCGTTATCATTCTGCAGTCTGAAGCACGAACTGTACCACAATGACCCCTTCCACTTCATGTAACTTCACTAAGCCACTATCATCACTATAACCCAATCAAGATCGCCTGTCACTGAAGTGTCCAAGTTGCTATCGCTTGCGTTTTATTAGAGCCAGTTTTTCATGTTAGCCGGTGTGTCATTCATTATAGCTGTTTCTTTATAGTCGGTGTGTCATCAGAGCCGGCGTTTATCTCTAACCAGTGTTATATATAGCAGATGGAGGCTTCACACAGAAGTCGATGTCAGACAGTATTCGTCGTCATGGCCCTCCTAATGCTCTCGCACATTAAAATGTGTTCACCCATGTGCTCCAATTGCGCGATTGTTTCTCTTGTATTTCTTTTGTATCTCAAGTTCTCAGGATCTCACTTGTTCCAGCCCCAGGGCAGCTCTGCTACCTGAACCGCGCCTTGAAGGATGGGGTGATGTGAACAGAAAGAGGTAGGAGGGAGGCGGGCTAGAGATAAAAGTACAGTTACATTAGCGAACAAAATAGTATATATACCACTCTTGGGCGTTCGAACTCTTCTGTAGCGTTGCGTAGCTGAAAGAGAAATACTTACTACCGTTATGTGCAAGTGCTAAATTGAATTTTACTTTCATATGCATCAAACACCCATTAATTTTCGCTTTAAGAAGCATGTCAGAAGACTGGCCGCCGAAGCGTGGTCCATATTTTTCTGTCCGTGACTGTACATACCTCCCACGACGGTCTAGGGCGTGCGTACGTGTATCCAGCACACTTCACAGCAGTTGACTGGCCATTCGCCTTTACTGCCACTCCAGGGACCCCGTGCACACTGGGCGGCGACCAAAGCACTGGTCTTCATTTGACGATAGTGCGTAATGGGGCCGGTTGAGGCATGTTTACGAACACGACGAGAAAACAGAGCATTGACGCGGGACGTAAGAAAAGACACACCTGAAGGGGTCGAAAGCTGCTCCGGACATTGACGGAGACTGCTTGCGTATACTGCGTACATGAATACTGCGCACATGAATACTGCGTTAATGAAGGCTGCGCATGCACTGACCATCTTCTCGTCGCCTTGGACCATTTCCTGTCTCATGTGGCGCTGTCTGCGGCTTCGTGCAGGCGTGGGTTGGGCCATGGTGTACGCGTGCGTGTCGTTGGCGTCCTTCAACAGCCTGGTGCTGGCCTACGCGCTCGTCTTCCTCTACTACTCGCTGTGGCAACAGGTGCCCTGGACGCAGTGCGACCGCGCCTGGGCCGACGATGACTGCTACGTCAAGAAGGAGGGCATTGTGAGGACGTGTCCATGGGTTGCGGCTGACCAGCGAAGGGATGAAAGTGGGCTAGTGTCGATACCTGGCTGGGAAAGAGATCATAGCGGAGGCATACAGCCCGGACCACATGTAGCGGGAACGCTTCAGTGCCTTGATTTTCTGCTAACGCATCGTCAGCGGCAGCCGCCTTGCATGTTCAAGGTGATCACACAATGTGGCAGGGCCCATACACTGTGACAGTGCACCCGCGAGCTGCAGAACCATGTGCTGAACTGTTCCCGCTAAGTTTGGTCCACCTTGTACTGACGTCATTGCCAATTCATAAGACGGACCACGTCGGCAGCACGAAGTTAATTTGCCAGCGCTTTAAATACTGCCACAGAAGCATTCGCAAACTGCAAGTGGAAAGAAAAGCAAATAAACCTGCTGTAAATTTAACATATGACTACCATTTCAGTGGACCATGCAAACCCATAAGTTAATGTTACGAGCAGCAGAAGCCTCCATTGAGTGTTCAATTCTATTTTTTCGGCGTACAGTTCCCATGCAGAACCATCGAGCAGATTGCCTTGAACAAGTACAAGCACGACTGGCTGCACAGAACCACGCCGCAGAAGTTTATCCAGCTGGACGCAGTGAACCAGACCGACAACGACACGACCCCTCATGGCATCACGTTCTTCACAAACTGCATCAATGCCAGCCAACTGTCCTCGTACCAGTTCTTCTAGTAAGAATCGTTTTGCCTCTTCGTTTATTACCGCTCACCTGCAGTTTACGACCTAGGCCTGTGGAAGGCCTAACATCGTCACTTCGAGTGTTAATCTACACTCAGTGAAGCAGGGGATGAAAGTACATGACCTGAAAATTATGCACTATGCACACAATTGTGTACGCAGTTAACCCGCAACTTCTTCTCGGAGCGAGCTGCACGTGGCAGTGATTTCCTTGTTTCAGGGAAATTCAGAATCCTTCATGTCACAGATAGGGTGTTTTACAGCTGTTAGGCGCCCGTCCCCGGCTTTCGCGTCGTCGTCGCAGGGAGACATCACGTGACCACTACACCCGTGCGATATGAGGTCGCTGTATCTTTTCTACCTCAAAAGTATCCCCAGACCTAAACAGCTGTCGCTGAATCTCGCGTTACGTAGTCTTAACCGTACTGTTTTTTTTAGACATCTAGCTAACGCAGTAATACTTATCAAAATTATGAGCTTAATTGGTAGAACATCCTCCGCCATTTTCATGAAGGCAGGTTTTACCACCAGTAATAGAACATCCTCCGCCATTTTCATGAAGGCAGGTTTTACCACCAATAATATTATCTTTTTCTTTCCTGAATTTCTAGTACCACGTGCATCATCGAAAAAATAAAGTGATACCAGAATACCTCAGCTGTTTATCTGACAAATCCTGTATTTCAATGCTACACTTTATTACCAGCGTGACTCCTTTTAGGAAATCTTGTACACGAGTGTAAAAAAACTGTCGTCGCTCTGCTTTGGAAAATTATCGAAGTGGCTTTCTCGAGGCCCAGAGATGCTGTTTCGACGGAGAAAAATATTTGTTTTGAATTGAAATAACAAGCTGTGTCTAAAAGGGTTGAAGGAATGTGACTATCCAGGAAACTAGGACGTTTCGATTCCTGCGTCCTTAGGTCGCTGACGTCCACCGATACCTGAAGGCGTAGGCGTTTTTCTCTCTTGAGTAATTTATCGTTCTTGACCATCATATGTAATGAAACCGCCAGTGCGAATTAAAGCTTTTGTTAGAGCTTACGAAGTCTGGACAAAGTAGAAAAAAGCAGAAACAACCAAATAGACGGAGATAGTTTCTCTCATGGACAAAAGCTGAAATTTGAATTTTATTTTTTGAAATGCGCCAAATTTAACTAAACAGGAACGGAGAAAAAAAACGAAAGTTTCTCGTCTTCATAAACAGTAGTGCTATCCAAACTATTACATGATATGCTTTACACGTTAGTTAGAGCAACTGTACACCACCATGTCCTGAAAAAAAATTATTCAAATTTGGTCAATATCAGCATGTATACTCTATATTTGGCTCTTTCGATGTGACACCAGATTTGAACCAGTTTCCTAAAAAATTCGTTACTACAGTAGCAATTCAAGCTATGTTATGAGAATAACGGTTAAATGGTTTTACTGTGAATTCAACAAACGAGCATTTCACCAACACAGGCAAGTCAGTGAATAGCAGACTTCTGTCACAAACGCTGATATAACAGCCTTCTCTTATGTTCCCACTTCTGCAGCGGAAAACTAAACTAGCTAGAATTTATGGGATGTAGAGTTTATTCTACTTCACTATAGCATCCTAAATTCCTTGCTAGCAGCGAAATGGTAGACGTAGACAGGACTCAAAACGACAGGACAACTGCTAGTCCTGCCGTTTCCTGCCTGCATGTGCAATTTTGCTAATAATAATAACTTTTGGGGTCAATACCAATTAACTAACCTAGTTTCAGAAACGCAGCCTTATTTATTTGTTTAGTGGGCTAATCATTCTTTCGTTTTTGTCGTCTATTGTGTTCAGATCTTCCACCGATCTTTTCTTATCCTACGCAGTGCGTCGTAACGTAGCGCTGAATGAGGAATAACTGAAACCACTCTCGAAGCAGTCCAAGCTGCGAAGCTCACGCAGACAAAGAAGGCTCCCATGAGTGGATTTGGCTCATTTTGATCCGTACATCGGCAGTATCTGTCTCATTTTTGGTTTGAATTATGATTGGCGCTCAGGTTTTAAAGGCGTTACGTGTCCACTTTCGTTATCACTGTTTTTCAAAGGGAATATGTATGGATTTGCTGGTCATTACATCATTATTTGACTTAGTTTCCTTTTCTAGAATTGGCTGATTTTGAAAAAAAAAAAAACTCGCTTGCGCAGGTGACCACCCATAAAGTACTATACAAGAAAGGGAGCTTTTATAAGTTCTTCTACAGCGCATAATGGTTGTTGCATTAAAAGGAAAAAAAAACTGCACCCCGCATTACGAATGGTCAAAGTAGGATATTTTAAGACAATAAAAAAGCAGTAGGTGGCCGACTTACACGCATGATTGCACCATTTTAAGCATGCAGTGTATTTCCTCAATTACTGTTATGAAAGAAGTGGTGCACCACTGAGCTCACTTGAAGCCTGTCTTGGCTATTAAGTAGCCATGTCTCTTTTTCCCCTGCTACTCTTGAGTTTGAAGGCGTGTATGTTTAATCATCTTAATTTTATTTTCTCTCTGCACCTCCACAACTCAGCAAGAGAGTGCTCGGTTTCAACCCGCAAAGCCGGGAGCAAGCTTCGTACCAGGCTCACCTTCTGCTCGCTCTGGCTGTCGGATGGTGCTGCGTGTTCGCTTGCGTCCACAACGGCATCAGGTCATTGACAAAGGTAAATTACTCATTGTGTGGATGCCCAATCAATAATAACCATAATCGTCATCGCTGTCAGCCTTGTTACATCCGCTGCCAAACAAAGGCTTTTCCTGTTCGCCTCTACTGAGCCCTCTCCAGGACCCCATACTTCAGACACCCATTTTCCCCTGAAAAGCGTCATTGTGTTGTCAGAATAACGTTGCTCACAACTAGAACGTTATTCCCGCTGCCCGGTGACTCTTCTGAGAGGACACTGTTGTATTATTGGTCACCCAGTGATGCACAAAATCACCCCAAGCAGGCGCGTACCTTTTTCAACTCCGGGTCTTTGTTCTACCTTACTCCTCGCTGTTTGATCTTTACTGCTGCATGAACTCTGTCTATTGCGGCTAACTGGAATGTGACTTTAAAACAGTTTGAGCCTCAGGTTACGCTGTTTTGACATATAAACCGAGAATCAACTTTCCGCACATCTTAGCACAAAAGTTCAGTTGTAACTGTTCCTTTCATGTGGCGGCCTCAAACGCAAAAGACATGAGAATCAGCTAAGTTTATCACTATATTGAATTAACATAGGGCCAGGCAACCCAATCAGCGCGCAGTGCTGACGCGGTGCGAATACGGATGGCTTCGGATGGGAGAAGGAAGTCAGTGTGTTCTAAAAAACAGCTCTATTCCTAGCACCGAACTAATCGCTTCTACTTCCATAAGGGCTTTCACATATCCTAGGTGTCCTCTTTCTTTCGACCAATGTGTGCTCAAGGCCATCTATGCCACCACCGTCGTGCCTTTCGTGCTGATGTTCATCCTGCTCACCCGGATGCTCACCCTCCCTGGAGCGTCCGCTGGACTCAAGTATTACATCGTGCCCCAGTGGACGGAAGTCTTGTCCGTCACGGTATGCACTATACAGTCGCTTCGTGGCGTTCATTTGTGTAAAGGATCACTGAGGACAGCTAGAATACTGAGGAACTAGAATACTTTGCAGTAGGCGTCAAACACCTTCTGTATTCGTGAAAGCAAAGTCCTCTAGCAACCGAACAAGATCGAGGAATGGAGACCTAGCTTGTAAGAGAGAAAGAACCCCAGATCTCTCCCCTATAGTCTTTCCTATTGATATGCTTGGGTATCGGGACCGAGGTCTTCACCGCATGACGATGAACTCTGCAGACGACGGAGGGAAGCCTTCACGAGGGTTGGTAAACTTGAAGGTTTATTTACATATTTACAAGAGAAGCAGGGAGACCAAAAGTCAGAGATGAAGTGCCGTGAAACCAGCCAAATCGCGGCTGAAATACAGTGGTTATTCCCTAGGCACCTAGCTAGGGAAACCGGTGGCTGATCAAGCGTCCAATGGGCAGACACACTCTTCATAGTCTCCGCCCTAACCCCGTGACCGCTTCGCCCTCACAAACACGTGCGCAGGCGATAAGGAATCCTGGCGCCTTGAGGTCCTGGAATGCTGTTTCCGACGGGTTGACCAGGTGCATAAGGTCGTTGGCTTAGCAGGCGGTGACCCCCTCCGTGGGAAAGAGGCGTCCTGGAATGTGGTTTCCGACGGGTTGATCATGTGCATAAGGTCGTTGGCTTAGCAGGCGGTGATGCCCTCCGTGGGAAAGAGGCGTCCTGACGGCCCCGGGCATTCCAGAGGCTAAGATGAATCAGCCGTGTCCGCCCCCGCTTTGTCTGGCCGCACGTGCAAGCGAGCGAGGCGGGTCCGGCGCCTTTGTTCGCGTCTTTCTGCCGGTCCACGTGAGGGCGCAGTTCGGGAGCAATGCCGCATTCCATACTCCGGACGAAGGGATGAGAGGCCTTTCGTCACAGCTCACCGTCGCCAGGAGCCGTTCCTAATCCTCTTCTCAGGACGACAGCACCTTTGGGTCAAACATAGTTCGATGACGCCTGCCGGGCTCGTCTGTTCCCGCTGTCGGGGCCTCCGATCACAACACTATCTCTGAGGGTGGAAGAACACGGCAAACGCGCTGTTGAGTGGAAGTGTTCTTAGACGACGTTAGGGCTGCATATTTGGGCGAAGAGCGAGTCCTCGCCCATTACGAAGGCCTGAAAAGGAGCTCGACTCTATCAGTATCATTTTAAACACTCACGCTGTCCCCACTCCCATCAAAATACCCGCAACTCGCTCCTGACGACCAAATTCTTGTTTCCCCGCATTCCATCCGACCAACTTATTCCCAAGGCAGATTAGGGAAGTCTTCTCGAGCTCGCTTCGTGGCAATGTGATTTCGTTGCACCCCTTAGTTCTTCCCTTTTCATTTATATTTCGCCAACAGGTGTACAAAAATATAATTGCCCTCCTTTGGATACGTTCATTTTCATTCGGTATTGGTTTAAATCTGTTGTGCTGATATTATCTCTACATACTGAGGCTTAATAAATTAATTTTTTTAAGGCGGCCCCAAACTACCGAATGTCCCGAATGGCGACAGCACACGGTTCACTTCAAGTCCCCAAGTTCCCGCCAAAGTTCTTCCGTATCAGATGAGAGTGTGTGCAAAAATCGTCAATTCGGCTGCATGCAGCTTGTTCTAATCATGCGTGAAAACACCCGTGTGTAAACGCAGTTTCACAACGTCAGACCAACATGTGTTCCTCAAGCATAAGGACGGACGCGTGACCTTGAACGAAGTCGGAGTAGACGACACTTTTAGATATTTAGTCACGCTGTCTCGACTGGCTGCTGATTTCAGCCTTCTCCTTTGTAATACAGTATCGTTTGACACACCAACTTAAATATTCTGAGATCAATGCATAACTTACATAACAGGGTGTTTTTAAATAGAATTGAAATCAAGGCCCTTATATATTCTCTGTCTCAGTAACGGTTTGTTAAAATGATGTTTTTATTTCGTTCGACTTTCCTCGTACATATAAGGAACGCGAAGGAATTAAAGTAAATAACAACCTTTGCTCTTATGCCGGATCGTAGACTTAATTTGCTATAAAGTATGATATGTCTTGTTTTATGACAACTGCTCTAAGCCCTTTTATGTGACATGCGTGGACAGCGTGTTGGACAATGCTGAACAGTACGCTGTGAGCGGTCAGTAACGATACCCTACCGCCGATCTTCCAGCTATGGAGGAGAGCTGCCGAGGAAGTAATCCTCTCGTTAGGCCTGGGTTACGGCACCGTCATCTGCTACGCCGGTTTCGGCCGGATCCGAAACAAACTGACCAAGTAAGAATTCTTTTCATTTGTGTTTGCACCATATTTGCACGGATGCAACGAACACTCAACCTATTATACTGAGATGGCACAACAACTCATCAAGAGAAACGTGGCTCGGTTAATGTACGAGGTATGTTCAATTAAGCGAAGGAACCGAAAGATGTTCAAAATAAAAGAGAGCACATTACTTTTCGATATGGTCCCTACTAGTGGCGATGCGCTTCGCTGCCTGTAGTCGTAGAAAAAGGAGTGCAGTTCTTTTTTTCCTTCGTCTAGCTTGAAATCTGATCCACGTGTCATTTGACTTCTGTTCTTCGTCCGATAAAGAGCCACAAGTGCAGTGCGCGATTAGTGTCTACCATAGCGGCCCTAAATCTTCCACGGTGGCATCCAGAAACTATGGCGTACCGGTGGCGTGCGAGTTTATCTTTACGTAGGGACCAAATAAGGGACGTTTTTCCTAGAAAATAGTACTACGCAAACATTAATTTCTACATCTAGCGATTCTATCGCCTAATGAATCGTAACGTGAAGACTGCGTATTGGCTGCCGTTCTTCGGCTGCTAGTAGAGCACACTCATAAGTGATTACAAAGCCAGGTATTCTTGAACCTTGCAACGAATATTATGTTCAAAATCTTGTAGTTTTATTACGACGCACGAAAAGCGTCCGCTCTAAAAGATGCGTGCGTTTTTGAAAGCTTCTGCTGAGGAATAAACTTGGCTATTTACCGAGACATTATTGCGCTCACGCAATCAACTCCCGTAGCTGGCACAGGACAGTGTTAATCGGATAGATATAAAAGAGGTCTCTGTCCCGCAGTGGGCGTGGTCAGGCTGGTGACGATGATGATGACGACGATGATTCAATAAATTCATCCTGTTGCCAATCAGCTCTCTTCTGTGCCTGTCCACGTCTGTCCCGTTCTTTTGCGCTGTGCTCCTTCACATCGATCGTCAAATCATATCGATACGTTCCGGCGCAGAAAATCACTTAAGAAGATTGCTACGATTTAGCTCGCCTGTTGTCCGCAAGCCGGAGAGCTTATCCAGTAGTCAATTTTTCATTGAGGCGCATGAGGACAAACGTGGAAATACATTAATTCATCAGTACTAACACCTGTCAAAGATATTACAAACAAATAATTTGCTGATACTAGTTTATCAGGAATGAGGAGAAACAAGCAGGCTTTGGACGGGATTTGTGCTCCACCTTATCTTCTTTTACTTTTTCTTTTTTGCTCAGGTTGCCAAAGAGTTCTTGCTTGCTGCGATGTTGCCAGCGCACTGTCCTGGGCCATGTGCTGATGAGTATTTTGTATATTTATTTTTTCAGTGACGTGGAAGTAGTCATCGCCACGCAATTCTTCGCCAGTTTTGGCTACGGCCTCGTCGTGTTCTCCGTGCTAGGTTTCATGGCAGCCTCTCTCCAAGTGCACGTTGAAGACGTCATCTCATCTGGTACGGGCCGTAACGTTCTCGTATGCTGAATTCTGCGGGAAAAGATTTCGCTACTAGAAGGCAATAATGAAAAAATGTAATACATCTTGCGATCATGTTACATGCATGGTCGCTAAACAGAAGACTCGTGTAGACTACACTGACGATGCGAAGCATTCAATATGCTGCGCGTAGGACTTGGCACAGGACAGTCTTAATTGGATAGCTATAAAAGAGGTATTTAATAAGCCTAATTACTATATTAGGCCTAACTACCATAGCTGCCACCCTCTCGTTAGTACTGCAAAACTCCTCTTTGTTGCCAGCTAAATCCTGATTGATGAGGAATCCCGTACCTAGTTCTCGTCTGTCCACTAATCCACGATAGCATATTGCGTGTCCGCCCTTTAGCTCTGTATACGCTTCATCTGTCCTAACCTCACTAAATCCTATGGCATGCCATATATACCCGTTAGTTCCTCGACCAGCCCTGCTAGACTAGCCTCACTGGATGTCGTAGCGCTAAGCGTTGCCAGGCTCAGTTTCCAATGGCGGCCTGTCCAAATCCAGAGATTTCTTGGCACCTTCCACTGCGTCACAGGTCTGACAGCCGCGTTTGTCAGTTGCTCCGCAGCCGCTGAGGGCTGAGGGTTAATTGGCGCAATCATATAGGACGTTGTGGCCAAGTGCTATACCAGAGTGGGCAAACCTTGTTCTTGGGAGGAGTGCGTTGTCGGTTCTGGTCATCGAACCGTATCATTGGTCTTTTGAGGAGGTTTAGGCATCAGGTTTTAAGGAAATTAAAGGGCAAGTGAAGAGGTTTTAGAATTTTACGAGTTTTAATGGGTGAAATGTATGAAACTTGCAGGTAAAGCATTCGAAGTTTTTTGTGCTAGGATTTGAAATGGTGACGGAATCGCAGAATAAAGCCGCATGGGCGTTCAGACTTCTCTACAGCGCGCAGTCACTGGCAGAGGCCGCAATGATGACGTCACGTGGGGTGGCGCTGCGTTTTCTGTAAAGAAACTGTTATTTCAAGGAAGCAAACCAACGGCTCCGAAGGTGAAGTCCACGGCGGTGTTCGAAAACACACGGCAGCTCGTGGGGCGAAGGCAGCGGACATCTGAAATTTCGGCACAATGACGTCATCACGAGTTTCTCCGCACTTCTCGAGCAGAGTGAGGGGAAGCCCGACTATTGCTGCGGTTTGACTCGGCGATTACGTCACAATTTTGAACGCTAGCGCAAAACTATTTCGCATGCTTTACCTAAGAGCTCGATAGATTTGATTTCTCGAAGAAGGTCAAATTTAAAAAAAAAGCCATTTCATAATCTTTTTAAGCACCAGAAAAGTGCCAACACTGAGTGACTAAAGCGTGTGTTAAAGCATATTGCTGCATTATTGAGGACTTATTTTTGTCAATTTCTTACTCCTCACTTTCATCAGCGAAAAAATCATTTGACGTTTGAAGAAAGAAATATAGCTGAGTGGACTGGGCACTGCAGTCGAATCCGGATGTATCAAAATCAAGGGGATCACGAAAGATTTCGATATATCGATAACTCGATGTATAAAAATGACAATAGGCAAGATTATCCTTAAACTAGAATCGAAAATCCATTTCACCAACGCTAGCTACGTGCTTCCTGCAGCGAAGTGCTTCCCGCCGCATGCCGGCAGCGCACTGCTCGCTAAGCCTGATTTGCTCCGAAAACGAAGCCACAGCGAACGGTACTTTCGAACTAGCCACTATCATCAAAAGATGTCTGATCCGGTAACCAGTACACCAAAAATAGATTTATCTTATTAAATTTAAGGCACATTTGGTTTCTTCACTGGCTTCGGCACCGAACCGCGCCTGGCGAAGGACCTCACTAGGCTTTGTATAGTTTGGTTGGCTTCACCGCATAATAGCGATGAGATGTGGAAAACAAATACGGTATACTATGCAAAGTTTTTATACTTTTACTCAGAATTTTCAAAAAGTTATTCTGTGTGTTCTATATGCCCAATAATTCGAAATATTCGGGTTCTGTATATTAGAGCTCGGCTGTACTTTCAATGTGCGTGATTGCTAGCTTGTCAGCGTACGTGAGTTGGAAAATCTTAATGCTGCCACGCGTTTCTCGCAGGCTTCGACATTGCCTTCGTGGCCTATCCGGAAGCAGTGAGCCGCATCAGAAATGCCCACCTATGGCTGGTTTTCTTTTACGTGGCGCTTCTCTGCATGACACTCAACGCCCAGGTGCGGGCCTTCACTCTATCTGTGGCTCTATTTGACCGGAAGAGATATGCGAAACGGTTGCTCTCTTGTCTCAACCAGTGCAGCTCTTTTCTGAAGCGCCATTTACGTTCCGCCGTTTACACTGTCATCCCAGTGTCGTAATACTAATCCCTTCCTGCTCCCTAATCCGTGAATGTAGTTCAGATATTCCCAGCAGCACCTCTTCCCCGTAATCACCGAATAATTGCTCACGAAATTTTGCATTTACCATTATAATGTGAACTCTATACTGATAATTCCTAAAATTACATAGTGTGTTGTTAAGGGGACACTGGGGAACACTAATTATTGAACAACTAATTATGGTTTTTAGCAAAAAGTTAGTTATATGGCTCTTGTTATTTTGCGTTTGTATGGCAGCAAAAGACGTATTTATTCTTAGAAATTTTGAACTTAAATGGATCCATGCCAGTCGATTCAAACTCGTGACGTCCGCATTGAAAGAGACTCCGAGATCACTATTTTGAAATGAATGGCAGTATAGCCTAGCCTCTGGGATCGACGAAAATTTGTGTCGCAGCACCGCAGTAAACTTTAAAAATCGGCCGTTGATTATGACGACTGCATTTCATTATAACACCTGTTCTATATCTAATAAAAGCTTCGTTTTCGGTGCAAGTAGCGTCTTTGTCGCTAGAATGCGATAACTGATTCCTCGTAGGATGATACAAGTGGGACACTGTGCGTTATGAGCCAACGACATTCGGCATAATTAGCCTACGCGTGGTATAGACGCTGTCAATTAGTGTAGCAGGAGGCATCAGAATTCGGTTGTCTCCAACAAGCGGCTGTCATGAGAATAATAATAATAATTGGTTTTGGGGGAAA
Organism: Amblyomma americanum; assembly: GCF_052857255.1. Taxonomy (NCBI): domain Eukaryota; kingdom Metazoa; phylum Arthropoda; class Arachnida; order Ixodida; family Ixodidae; genus Amblyomma; species Amblyomma americanum. Next base: position 141,312,483 of record NC_135499.1, on the reverse strand, counting down.
GGAAATGGCGCAGTATCTGTCTCATATATCGTTGGACACCTGAACCGCGCCGTAAGGGAAGGAATAAAGGAGGGAGTTAAAGAAGAAAGGAAGAAGAGGTGCCGTAGTGGAGGGCTCCGGAATAATTTCTACCACCTGGGGATCTTTAACGTGCACTGACATCGCGCAGCACACGGGCGCCTTAGCGCTTTTCCTCCATAAAAACGCAGCCGCCGCGGTCGGGTTCGAACCCGGGGCTGTGACGAGAAGCGAACGACATTCGGTTCGAACTCATTTGAAACGCCGTTGTAGCCCTGGTTTGGATGAGGCACGACTGTGCGCACGATTCAGTGTTGGCATACTTTTGGGGGCTTTCTCGCGTGCGTGCAGTGCCCCCGTTGTCGACGTAACGGATCAGCCCCGATATACCCGTTCTCCCATTGTCCCGGATCTCCGCAGTGCGCCGCCGTGCAAGCCGTGCTGAGCTCCGTGCGGGACGAATTGTCACCCGAGCTGCGGCCACGCCGCTGGCTGCTGGCCGCCGCCGGATGCTTGGCGATGATGCTGTGCGGGATGCCCATGACGCGACACGTGAGCCACATAGATACGGCCCACTTATTGGTTACTGTGGAGGATCCGCTGGTCTGCCGTTGTGCTCCATTTCAGGAGTATGCTTATGAAAATACACCACCCCACATACGTAATGTAATACATGCGGAAGACGTTTTGAACAAATGGGTATGGTCGTTGTGGTCATTACAAATGTAATGTCGCAATAACCTTTACGATCTGCAACACGCATGAGTTGGTCGACGCCCAGTTCAGGGCACTTTATGTGGACCTAGCGAAACTGGAAACTTTTACAACTATTTGCATATCGAAAGGGCGGGGAGTTCTCTGCTGTATCCCGCCGTGTTTCGTGCAGTGCGCGCAGTTTGTTATGTAGCGCAAACCGCAATGTTGTCGACCGCAACCTCTGTGTTGCAGGCCATATTGAGCGCGACTGCGAGCGCGTACCATCTTTAAGGTAGCTTTCACAATAACTCGTTATAAAGGAACGGTTTATAACTAAATAATGGCTATAACGAAGGAATGAAGATTCCCCTTGGAAGCTCGGTCAACACGGGCTATAACGAAGCTACGGCTATAACGAAGGAATCGCCGGGCACCTTCAACTTCGTTATAACGAGGTTAAACTGTATTTCTCTGGGGACTGGCCGCATGGACCAAAAAAGTAGTAGCGCAGCTCAGCGCGAGCAGGTCTTGTGCCAGAATCACAGAAGTCTGCTGCTCCGCCAGCTGTTCAAAGGTGGGCCAATCCCACCCCTTCGATGAAGAAGGGCAGGGTAATTGGAGGAGAAAATGTTTGGCGCTGTGGCTTGAGTGCATACTCCCTATGCATCGGTATGCATTCTCCCTTTTCCAGTGCGCGGAGTAGCAGGCCAGCTGATGAGACCTCAGGCCGCGGACCTCTCTTCCTTTCTCTTAAATAAACCTCTCTATTTAGCTCCTGCCTCCGGTAACATAAACCATCCTGCATTCTTTACATCTCTATAGCGAAGTACTCGAAACAACAGGAGGACGTTACTTCAACCCATATGCGTAGCGGATCAGCTAGACTGAAATGGTTGGGGATAAAATCAGTGAACATGATTAGCTTGGGTTGACCGCATGCCTACCTGCCTGCAGGACGGAATCTACACAATGAAGATGTGCGACGCCTACCTGGGTGAGCTGCTGCTGCCGGCGTTGGCGTTGCTCGAAGTTTGCTTCGTCGTACACGGATACGGTGAGAAGGCACGCTGGAAACTCCGCTCGCATGTAGTGAGAAGAGTAACGAAGAAGCATCCAATGAAGTGTTCGCGTTTGGGACCTGCACGTTGTTAAATTAAATGAGTTTGTTATCTGCAATTCTGCGAAAATGTGCAGTGCATACTCGCTTGTATGCACAATGGAAACCGACGAAAATACGCATCCTTCTCTTGCAGGTCTTATTCGCTTTTCTCACGACATGTGTTTTATGCTCAAGAAGTGGCCGACGTTTTTTATGAAATTTTTGTGGAAGTACCTCTGCCCTGGTCTCCTACTGGTGAGTTGTAGAGCTGCAGTTGCCTTGGAATGCTTTTACATAGTAGCGACCTTTTACAACATATGACCCGCCTCTGTTTGCTCCATCACTTCGTTAAGCAAGCACATAACGATTCAAATAGCATCTGCTCGTAAACAAGCGTGGAGTACGCGCTGGGCTCCTTTTAACATCCAAGAAAAGCTTTCTTTTTCTGTCTTTTGAATACGACACGATCTCAATTGAGCAGACGTGGAAGTAACGACATTATCGGAGGCGCAGCAATTAAATTTACAACAGATGAGATATTTCTCGAAGTAATGACAACTAAATAGGTTACTTCTCCGGGCGAGGAATTATGTAGTGTATAGTGCATTAATTTTCGAGAGTACTGACCCGTGTTCGCTTTTCCGTGGTGTCCACTCCGGAGACAACTGACAAGGTTTCTCTAAGCTTGCAAAAAATCCGTTAATTCCCCTGAACAGGTAAGGGCGAAAACTTTCGGATACCCGCTACGAGGCCTGGTGACTTTCGAGCTACAACAGACGAATTTTCTTGCCTCTAATGCTTACATCACTCATAAAAATATATGTGCTTGCTTGCTTATTCATTTCTTTGTTTGCAAAAGAAATTCAAGAAGTCACTTGCAAGGCCGCAGAGAGTCGCATATTATAGCAGAAATGCTACATCCGAATTTCATTTATTTGCTTTTCAGAAATAATCATACTGTAATGCATTTGAATTTAGCTTGCAATACTTCTAATGCAACTTCACTGTGAAGAAAATAATGCAGTGGTGTAACGACATTTCGAAGCGAAACTTCAGAGCTTGACTTTGTACTTGATTCCTTTTTCTCTGCCATAGACTTCGTGTGCGTGTTTTTTTTTTCTGTATTTTTCTGCTTCATTATCTTTTTTTTATTGCAATTTTACAACTCCGTGCTTATTACCATTGCATTTCCATTTCAGAGCCTTTTCATTACGAACGCTGTATTTTTCCGGCAACTTCAGATAGCAGAATATGACTTACCTCTATGGACAATCTGTGTCGGCATTATGCTCGTACTTATAGGCCTGGCAATTGTCGTCGTTTTCTGCGTCTACCAATTTTACGTTTTTGAATGGGTGAGTTGTTCGAATGTGCCGAAGCCGCAGTCATATCAGTATGCCGGTGACGTTAACCGCTCCGGCAGCTCTCGATAGAACTGACGGATATATTAAATGTCATGTTTGTTGAGATGATTTCATTTCATTAAAGGGAGCAAGTACATGCCATCAACCCCTAACCCTACAGCAGTGTTTCAAAGCATCGATTTGCATCCACAGGTATCAAAGGCACACTGGAGACTACACCCTCGAATTACTGTTCTCAGTAAAATTTCATTCTTTGGCTCTTTCTAGGTATATTAATGTTTGTGCGGCAGCAAAATGTACATTTATGGCTGAAAAAAAATTGAATTTAAAAACCATAAAGGCCAAATGCGACTGATGCGGCAAAGTATGCGTCGCATTAGTGTTTCCTCCCGGACGAAGCAGCCGCTGCCGCTTACGGGTTCAAATTGTGCGAGTTGATGGCGCGGCCCAGTCCGTCAATCACCATGTCACACGGCGCACCCCTGCTCTCCACTCTCCCGATCCAATCCAGCAATCACAGTAGGACACAAAGTACTCCCTTTCCGCGCTCCCCCACCCGTCACTCGTCCTCCCAACCTTTCTTCGTCTACTCTTTCCCATTTCCTCTCTCTATCATTCTCTCCTTTGAATGTGAAGAGGGTACTTAATTATTGAAGAGGGGGCCAGATTATTTGGCTTATAATATCGTCCTTTATTCGCATATTAGTCCATCGCTCATGATATCTCATTAATTTTATTATAAGAATAAGTAATCAAACATCATGCTGTTTTCGAAGTGTCAGCACCTTCGTGAAATTCTTGCGAAGTTTGTGCCCATATCTGCAGTTTTCTTTCTTTTAAGAGCTCGCCACTTATACGACTGCTTTTATTCGACTGTTTTTTTTGTTTGTTTTTTACCGCAGAAACGAAGCAAGCATTCGCCACTATCTCAGTGCCTAAACCGACCTGTGGTGCGATAAGTTTTAACGCCATCATTACGAGAGCAACTTTCACATCGAGAAGTCCACAGTGGGGCCATAAACCAGCACTTCAAAAGAGCTATTGGAACAATGAGCCTTTTGTGACATAGGTCAAACGTTGCTCTCAACCCCGTACTTAACAGACTTCCATAACAGGTCCGAACCTTGCAAGGCCACCGTTGCGCTACCCGCGCTTGTGGCACGCAGTCAGCTCAGATCGGTCAGTGGCAGGAAGCACCGGGGTGAGCTTAAACGGCTGCCGCCCTCCGCGCAGGACTGCGAGGCCGCCCTGGAGGTCAGCGACGACTGGGGTCCCCGGGACCCGGACGAGCGGCTGCGCTACCACACGTTCCTCAAGAGCCAGGGCTTCGGCGCAGTGGCTCCCTCGAGCGGAGAGGCAACCGGCAGCCAGGGGTCCTCCTCCTCCGAACGTGACAGCGACGGCAGCGACCAGCCACCGGACGAAGCCGTCGCTGTTCCATTCCAGCATCCGGACGCCGAGGAGACCCCGCCGGGCGTTGCGGCAGCGCTCGCGACTGCATTTCTGTCGACGAGCGATGCCCAGCCGGAAGGCTCCGACCGCAGTCGCATCAGCGGGAAGAGCCTCAACATCAACAGGAGCCAGAGCTTCGGACCCGCGCGAACGCTGGTGATCTCCGATGCTGGCGTCACCGTCGTCACGACGCCGTTGACCGACGTCGGAGACAAGCCGCCCGATGTTGAAGACGTGTAGACGAATGTATCGCAGCGTCGATTGGCTTTTGTTTATTTTTCGTGTATGTACATTTTTTTATTCAATGGAACTTAAGCGAGTGATCTCGGCTCTTGAAATTGTGCCAAACTATGTCATGCTACCACTTGCCTTGGTCTATTTCCAGCAATTTTTTAAAAGTAGTATTGCATTATGGAGGAAAGAGGACCCTGACAGTAAGCACATCAGACGTAAACTTGACTGAAGGCGCCCTCCACTTCTCTCGCCAGTGGTGCTGGCCGTTTTTTTTTTTTTTTCTCGTGGGGGGGGGGGTATGGTTGCGCTGTCTGTGACTTCGACTGTGGTAGTGCTCGACAATGGTGACAGCCATTTAGCGCCGTGTCTTTACCAGCACGCACCTCGGCCTCAAAAAGTGGTCCTTGATAGGCCCGTTATTCGTGATTTAGTTTGTTTTTTTTTTTTGCGAAGTGGTTTGGTTCAAATACCCGCGTGCAGCACGAAGAACTAGCCCGCATATATGCGGTATATAACACTCGACCCCGAATATCGTAAAGAGACCCGCGAAAACGATCTCTACGCCATCGTTTCTGTTCTTAAATGCCCTGGGCCGTCGACATTCAAAACTAAGTATCGCTGAAGACGCCCTCTGCTGAGGGCCGCAGGACGAGGAAAAATGTACGCTCCGAAGGAGAAAGGCAATTCTTTCGGCGTGGGAAGAGAACCGCGCCTTTTCTCTCTCTCTCTCTCTCTCTCTACGCGCCGCGCCTGCCACACACCGATGCATCGCGTGAAGCGGGCGGGCAGCCGTTTTTGGGGCAGCAGAGCCGGCAATACGATCGCCCGGGCGAGCCAGTTCCCAGGCACACCGCCGCTCCGAGTCGAGAGCGGCCAACTATCTCTCTTGGTGCGCGATGCGTCTTGAACGCACCCGGCGCCATTACCGGAGTTGGCTAGCCGGCTGCCTGCAGCCCGTGCTGCGGACGCACACCCGCCCTGCAGCGTTGCACGGTGACAGAATGAGATCAATGCCGACGCCCTCCGAGAGAGACGGGCCGCCTCGAGGCTCGGCACTTGCTGTGTGTGCGTAAACACGCTCGATTACGTATGTGTTGTGTGGAGGCGCCCGCGTGACTCTCCCCGACAACAATGTCCGTCGCGCCTCTGCACTAGCTGCCAGCGCAGACGAAGGGCGATCCTGACGGGACAATCTTATTTTTTACCGCTCATACTTCTGCAGCTTAAAAGTAAACCAGCTAGAATGTATGAGCTAGAACATATTTCACTTCACTGTAGCATTCTAACTTCATGAGTAGTAGCGATATGGTAGACATGCACAGGACTCAAAATAGCAGGGCAACGGCTAGTATTGCCGTTTCCTTCCTGCCTCTGCTATCTCGCTTGTAATAATGAATTGATAAAGTGACTGCCAAATATCCCAACTAAACGCTTTAATGTTCACTGTATATCAGAGGCGGATATCCTTGCTTCATCGGCGAAGGGGCTAATGATCTCATTGTTACCGTCGTCTTCCGGATTCAGGTCTTCCTCCGATCTCTTCATATCCTCCGCAGTCGATGACAAAGTAGCGCTGGAAAGGGATAAATGAAGCCACGCTCGAAACAGTCCGACCAAAGAGGCTCAAGCTGACAGAGGGCTCTCACCAGTGGCTCATTTGTATCCTTACATCACCAGAATCTAGGTCTTTTTTTTACATAAAATTTGCGTGCAGGTTTTCTAGGCGTTACTGACCACCTTTCGTTCTAACAACTCTTGCAAAACAAAAATCTACTGATGAGGATTTTATTACAACAAAAATTTGGCTCAGTTTTCGTTTCCGGATTTGGCTCCATTTCGAAAAAAATTCTCATTTTCTGTTACGTCTCATGCACCTCTCGAAGCTAGCAGATGCTCACAGCCGTGCTGCGGCTCACAAATAGAAAAAAGAAAAAAATACCTCCGCGCCACGCTTCTTATGTGGCGTATTCTCATGGCGCTTGTCGCGAAAGTAAAGGCACTATAAGGGAATCTATACGCATGCCGTTAAGAAAAGTGCTGCTTGTATACAAGTCGGCGCTCTTCCAACGATATGCATGGCGTCCGGTTGTTACTCCCTCTTTTTTTCGTCGTATACTAATGAATGAATATGTGGAATTTTCTTCCATTGTCCTTCAACGTATTTACGTTAAAATAAAAGCGCCACAACTGCCCCAAAATTAAACGCCACTGGTGTTGTGATGTTGCACAACAACCCATGTTTACTCCGAGGTCTTCGAGCTCTCTTGGAGCCCTGTAGCGACGAGTGTGTTCGGCAGGAACGAAACAAGCCATGTGATGCACCGACCTCTAAGCGCTGGCCATGCTGCAAGCCCTCCTATTGTCACGTTGTCACCAGATGTCACGTTGGTGTTACTATACGCCATGTCCAGCATTAATGGGCAAAATTTTTGAATATTGGAATATTGTAAGGTACCGCTATAAAATTATTGAAGGGAATGGTCCATTCGTCCGGCGCGTATGAAAATCTTTCTTTTGAGAGTTTTTCCATCGCTCGCATCTAGCAGTTAAGACTGCCATAAAAAAACCAATGGGGAACGTTTTTGACGATAGCAAAAACGTTAATAGCAATAAATGCAAGCCTTCTCACGGCAAATCTGCGGATATATTGATTGTTATAGTGAAATCTTACAATACCTGAAAAAAATTGGGTAGGTAAACTCTTTCCCGTTGAAAAGCGCTTTTGTCTGAAATCGTTGGGTATGTTTCTGTAAGAAAAACGACACAGCTTTCGTGCGAATACGGTTTAACTCTACAGCCTGTAGTGTGTACGCGCGTCACAGTGCGCGAACGGGGCCTCGGAAAACTGCCACCTTAAAGTGCCAGCTTGCAACCCACCTCCCCGCCCGTCTCAAGCAGAGACAGCTCCGCAGTCCAATCCTTAACAGCCTCCTCCCTTAAAGTGCCAGCTTGCAACCCACCTCCCCGCCCGTCTCAAGCAGAGACAGCTCCGCAGTCCAATCCTTAACAGCCTCCTCCCTTAAAGTGCCAGCTTGCAACCCACCTCCCCGCCCGTCTCAAGCAGAGACAGCTCCGCAGTCCAATCCTTAACAGCCTCCTCCGCTGCTGCTCGTTAGCTTTATTCGGGGTCGCACGGTCCGCTGCGGCTAATTTGAGCGGAAAAGATGGAGGCTGCGCCGGCCGCGCATGCCCGCACTCGGCGCGCCGACGGCTCGGTCAGAACGAGAGAAAAAAAATGGCTGTCGGGAACGAAGCCCCGGATAGGAGACGAAACGAGCGAGCTTATATCAGACAAGACCTGTCGTACATAAATATATCGGCGGCCGCCTCTCGCGTGCCGGCGAGGACAAGAGGGGCGCTTGTAAGCGGCCGAGTCGCTGTGGCCGCGTGTTGGCCGACCAGTCGACCGGCGATAATGGAAGGTGGGGTAAGTAGCGCGACGGTTGGCGTAACTTGTGCCGCGAGTTTTCGGGGGCGCAGCAAGAACAAAGCGCGGGCCCTGAAAAGCGCGCCTTCAGCAGCGAAGTGCGACGGCTCTCGGAGTGCGCAGTCCTTGGAAGGAACGCGCAGTGGTTGTGTGGCGTTCTAGATCTGAGAATGAGATCGCGGGTTAGACTCTGTGTCGAAGCGACTTCGTACGGATGACACACGAAAGCACTTCGGTCCATTCGAAGTGTTTGCTTTGGTTTGGTTTTATGGAGTTTAACGTCCCAAAGCGACCCAGGCTATGAGGGACGCCGAAGTAGAGGGCTCCGGATAATTTCGATGGCCTGCGGTTCCTTGACGTGCACTGACATCGCACAGTACTTGGGCATTTCGCCTCCATCGAAATGCGACCGCCGCGGCCGGGATCGAACCCACGTCTTTAGGATCAGCAGCCGCGGGCACCATAGCACTGAGCCACCGTGGCGGCCGTAGTGTTTGCATCCCAGTGTTTGCAAATATTAGCATGCCCGTATTTGTAGTTATCGGTGTACATTTAAGAGCCCCAAATGCATGGGGTCCCAATTAGGAGAACGCCTTGCACTTCTGCAGTTGCGTTTTGGCTTTTGCCGTATCCGCTAATGTTGAACCGTCCGCTCATCCGCACATGGGTATGCAAGTGCTCCTATGCAAAGCTTCACCTATATACTCTGCTGTGCCCCTCTGCGTCCCTGAGCATAGGTGTAAGGCATTGGCATCAGTGGGAGTCCACCTCTCCTATACAGGTCTAAACTAAACTAAACTGGATAATGGAGGAGCACCCATGCGTAGATGATAACGTCGACGGTACATGGGCGTCTACGGGAGCTCCTTCAATGCAAGTGCAACAAGAAGGCGCCCTATACTACGTAAACGAATACCCTAATGTGTTTCATTCAGTACAGTATTCCCGGCGTATAGCACGGATCAGCCTCCAAGCGTTTCTTTTTCTTTTTAATAAAACGTAGAAGCTGAGACACCGACGCGTGAATACCCGAAGAAAAGGTGGATCAAGATGTTTTACTACCGCAATAAGTCAATGTCCATTTAGGCTAAAGTATGCGCCGCAATGACAGCTTACATTTCGTCAAAGGGCGCGCCACACATCGCAAACCCAATGCGGAAGCGACATTTCTATGCCGCATCTTTGCAGTGAAGCAGTTTGCCGCCACACAAGGGCTACAGAATAGTTGCCTTGCCCGTCATACACGCTTCGTGGTTCACAGGCACCTTTCCATTTCTATAAGCCACATGTTTGAGTGTCAGCCAGCGAAGAGGTAAAGGGGAGAACAGATAGCAAATGAAGCCACGACACAACTATTTCTCGAAATCACATCACTTTTCTTCTTCCATGACGTAATCTGAGCGTGCGAAAATGTAGCTCATCTCATCGCCGTGAATGAGCTACCGTAATAACAGAAAAGAATATTTATATGTTTTATTCTGTCTTGCATTCTGTGTTAATCTTGCTCCTGTTATTAGCTTTCGGAGTGACATTATGTTTGAAATAATTTTTCGCTCGCAAAACCTAACCGCTGAGCCATAATTATTTCGCTAACTAAGCAGAGATATCGGGAACACTTGTGCCAGGCAGAATAGCACCATTGCGTACTCTTAGCAACGACGTTGCGTTCACACCATAGGAATTCATTATAAAAGCGGCAGATCGCTTCTGTACAGGATTACCAAGAGCAGAAAGCTTGAACTCGCTTTACTCAGAGGCCGCCGCTCGCCTCCACTTACCGCTGCTTGATCATTTTTAAAAAAATTTTGCAAGCGAATAGACAGTAAAAAGCAGCTCTGAACATTAAATAATTCGAGGTTCAAACGCAAGTCCTTTTTCCGTCATCTCGCGATCATCGAAGTGCAGCCACCGTGGCTGGGAATCGAACCTGGGATCGGAGGCCCAGCGGCGGAAATTCATAACCACTGAGCTACCGCTCGTAGCTCAGTCGTAGTAGTACAAGTGACAGTGGCAGTAGTAGTAGTAGTAGTAGTAGTAGTAGTAGTAGTAGTAGTAGTAGTAGTAGTAGTAGTAGTAACGGTGGTGGTAGTAGTAGTAGTAGTAGTAGTAGTAGTAGTAGTAGTAGTAGTAGTAGTCGGTTAAATATTTAGGGGAATCCCCCAAGGTGGAGTAAATTTGTAATAAGGGAGCATACTAGCCGCCCTGGTTAGCTCGGCTGGTAGAGCGACTGCCCCGGACAGGCGGTGGTCCCGGGTTTGAACCCCGGGACCTACTAAGTTTATGTGGAAGCTATATAACTTTCCTTTGCTGCCGTATGACTCCGCTTGGGCGGATGTCAATGAGTAATTTGCTCCCTTATAACAGTAGTAGTAGTAGTAGTAGTAGTAGTAGTAGTAGTAGTAGTAGTAGTAGTAGTAGTAGTAGTACTAGTAGTAGTAGCGGTGTTATTATATGTCTCAAAGCAGGAAGAACCGGGAGTTATTTGCATACAAGCGTGACAAACGCGTCGGTCGAAGAGCAACGTCGGTGAAAAGAGCGCGGCCACGAGGAGGAGGGCGAGGAGGATGCCGTCGGAGGGCGAGAAAGGGCAGGTCGAGGAAAGGGGGAGCGCTCCGGTCCCCGCGCGCCGACGGCGTTCCAGCGGCGGCTCCCAAACAACGGCGGCCGTCCGCCGAAGTCAGCTCGGGAGCGTGTTTCAGCGCTTGTGTGCCGTGCGACCAACGCGATGTTGTCCTTACCACCGCCACCTGTGGATAGACGCCGACGTCCTCAGACACACCCCGCCGCCGCCAGCTCCTCCTCCCAACTCAGGTAGGCAGTTGGCTTCGGCGTGCCGGCAGTCCGGGTTTTTTTAACCACACAACTAATTTTTTGGATGAGAAATAGGCTGCGTAGATCATTTGGTTTCGGAGTTGGCGCAGTCGCTGTATTCACGCAGTGCATGTATAGAACTCGCACTGCTGTTATCTACCAGACATATATTAATTTTCCATGTCCAACCAGTTTCTTCTAGCTTCTGTGATGTGCAGGACGACATGCAAAAAGAATAACATAGGCTTGACGGGGTCCTTTTCAATGGTTTGTCTCAGAGGGTGTGTAGTTTCCACTGTAACAGCCTACTATATCTTTACAGTGCATGTCCGGACTACTGATTTCGTCACCGCTATATAGCTGACTGCTAGCGATACGACTTTGATTCGTGTTATATCAGTGTTGCGTGGTACAGTTTTAACTGCCGTTGTCCGCAATATTAGGTGAGCTTGCGGAGTTCTTTCAGTGGTAATAACAAACTATCGCTAAGGCATTGTCAATGGTGCTTACAGTGAGAACAGCTTAATTGAATCAAACTGATTGTAGTCACTTGATGTAGCTTCTTTTTCTGTCACTCTTTTTAAGCCCGGACAATAATACATAAGTAAGTTCAATTAAAACATCGCAATGACCTATCAAACTGTCTAAGGGCTATTGGGTTGCGACATCAGAATCGCATGAAGGTTTATAAACGTGTACTTTGAACGAACTACTCCTGTCATACTAGCGTTTCGGAACCCAGGAAGCGCGTGCCTTGGGTCTGACCCCAAAGAACAAAGCTAAGGGCCCGCGCTGCTTTAGAGCTCTGGGCCACAGGTTTGCTTCATGAGAGAGCGTTTCTGGTTAGCGCTAGAAGTATGCGAAGCCGCAACGTTTACCAGCGTGTGTTCTAGTTGTAACGTTGTCCACGTGAATGTATCAAACTTCTTTTGGATGCTGCTAAATATATCAGCCTTTTTCCAAGCACGATGTAATTAGTACCTCGTTCTTGCTCTGAACTAATAGCAGCATCGATCCTTAGTCACAGCGCAATTATTTTTCCCCTCTGTCCAGCTATCCGTCATTTGTACGTACGCGAGTCCACGCTTATATCGTTTTGTCAGCAGACGTGCAGAAGCCATTCGTTTCACAGAAGCAAGCACTCTTGTCATCAGGCTTCATTCACGCTACGGCCGCTCTAACCTTTATTTAGAAGTCATTATGCAAAAGCCGAGATACGCGGTTAAATCAAGCTGTGTATTAATTAAATTTATCACCACTCTCAATGAAATAGCGCATCATTTAGGTGATTAATTTCATTGCGTTTGTGCCAATTTAATCCTTTCTATCGGAATGAATTTTCAATACGCGCGCAGTTGGGGAGTTTACTCCTTAAAATGCAGTCGTTTAACACACAGCCTACAGCTGGAGAAGAAAACTAATGACTACCTTAGTTATTTATAACAATCACTCAACGTTCCAAACAAAAACCTCGTCATTATTGCCTTCGCACGTGTTGGAATGAAGTTGTCAGCACTATACAAGTAACCTGCTGTATTTTTCTTCACGACTATAGTCGGATATAACTCAAGAACGAAGCGGAAAATGCCCCTCACAGCACACTCCAGCCAATGGCCTCGACCGGTTCTCCTCCTTGACCGATCCCCTTGGACCTCCTAGCGTGAAATTGCAGGGGATGGCAAATGAATGCAGAAAATTACGGAGGCACTTAAGACTATACTTACGTGCATTGAATGCGAAAGCATTGTTTTTTTATTATTTATTTTTGCTCTTCCTTTCTAACGAGACACCTACTCATTAGCATACAGTCATAAGATAACGCACGTAATAAGTTCACCTTTGTTCGCCAAAATGCAGCGTTGTTTTGTGGCCCATGGGTTGCGTACTCACCTCACAATCCGACAGTCCTGGGTTGAATTTCCCGCTTCTTCGGAAGAAATTTTATTTTTTTTTAGAAGCCATGGTGATGTAATTTTAGACTTTTGGGACCACTGCTGCTGGTCAATGCCGACGCCGGGTTTCGTTTCCGATGAGGCATATAACGCTTTTGAATTGATAGCCACCACGGTTTAATCAAATTAACCGTGGCGTCCCGAAAATCGGTCGACACCATTGACTGGAGGGCCTCCTTTGAGGCGAATCTCAGCACTTCGTTCTTGCTATGATTTCTGCATGCTTTACCTCGACCAGAGAGTAGCTATACATGCAAGACGTGCGCTCGCTCCGTTGCTCCTCACTTCATACACACAGGAATTCTTTACTTAGATCTCTGTACGCAAGTGTAGCCCCAGTGACGTTCCTTTGCGAATAACCCTCTGAGCACGCGCCTAGGCATATTTACGCGTGAGCGCCCTCATTCAAAAATTTTCATTCATTATCCTTCCGTGGCAAAAATACTTCTATTTGAGGTAACGTTTCCGCAGCTCTAATCACAGCCCAATTTTTTTCGTTTCTCTTTCAATCATGTTGCATAAATGATCAGGCGAAGCAAATCACAACACTCTAAACAGAAAAGAGAAAAAATGGAGTAAGCAGTCCTCTAGCGCGCTTTATTTTATAAATGGGTATGCGCTAGAGAGGACAGCTTACTCTTATTTTACTCCTGTACAGGCGTATTCGAGTTTGGAGTGTACTATCATCAATCGCCGTTTGCACTGTCTTCATTCTTTTCTCTTTTTTTTTCTGTGCTGCAAACACGCGCACGTGAAATCAGCTGCATGCTGTGCCGCATAACCACAGGCCCGCCAAACACGCTCTCATTCACAACCGAGGAGACAGTGGCAAGCCTTGTGACGACAGTGGAAGGACGTCGTTCCACCTTCACTCCCGCACTCGCGTTCGCATTCAAAGGCTGCATATGCAAAGTTGCGCACTGCCATTTGAAGCGGAGCGATTCTCATGGTAATCTTGCGATCCACGACTCCGCAACCGGAGCGGCCCCGTTCTCTCCGCGCACTCGTAAATCCCGGGCGCAGAAACAGGCTGTCCGAGGAACAAAGGCCCCACTGTTCCGATGCGAGGTTCTTTCACCGTCCTCATGGACATACGTATAGGCTCTATGTAGCGTTATGTGTCGCAAGACACGGGCGTTCCATTCTTCCTAGAAAGTCAAGCAAAACAGCATAGTCCCAAATGGATACCTTCCTGTACTGGCGCGAATAGCCGGGGCCTTAAGCACTCCATTTCACTTCTTGTCTGTGCTCCACTTTTTTTCTAAGCGTAATGGACTCGAGCGTGATCTCGGACATGCATGCCATTTTATCCGCCCTCCATTTGAGCCTGATCGTTGTCGCTTAAGAGGATCACGTGATATAACAACGCGAGCGGGGAGTGCTTCTCCGATGTTACACGCAGTATATAGAGTGCACGAGCCTTCGTCTCTTATTGCTGCATTTAAATTTTGGTTTTAATAATTTATAAGCGACGTTCACTGCATCTCGAAGCGCTTTTCTCGTGCGAAGCGTTCAGTTTTTCTTAACTGTCTCGCCGGCTTTCTGTTTCGTACCGTCTGAGAGCGCCCTATAACTTCAAGGACGCATTGTATGAAAAAGTCAAAAAGAACGCCAAAGGCGAAATCAGGGGTGAGGGAGACGAGAGGAGAGGCAGCGGCGGTATGTTATCTACATCAACGCGACTAGACGTATCACAAAGAAATGCCCCCGCTGTCTTCGCCTTGTCCTCTGGAGGAGCGGTGCTTGGTATGCGGGAGCGCGTTCTAAATGACAGAAGGGCGGCTTGGGAGCGCAGTTTCTTATCATTTGTGTCATCGAACACGAAATCATCGGTCATAGGCTTGAACGCGAGCAATTCTTTTTCCCAGCACGCAAACGAGTGTGCCGCTGCGCGCGTCTGTACCGAGTGGAGACAGCGTTACGCTACGTTGTTCTGAGGCCGCGGTCGGAAATGCCGTATTTCTCCTCTCACAGGTATGCACGCGCAAATAGGCATGGCAGAATGCATGAAGTGGCAGTGTGGCATCGACAGGGCCAGTTATTTGTAACGATTAACTTTGTAGCAAGAAGTCCCCGACCATGCTGCTAGCATAACGCATGTGTTTATTTCATAAATGAGGCAGGATGCGGTATGCAAAGTGATGTGAACACTAACAAGTGCGAGTGATAGCAGCGGATGCCTGATAGTTATATACTGTTGCTTGGTTTCACCAAACAAAAATAGACAAGCAGATAAAGAAGACTGATTAGGTAAATCTATAATTGTGGCTTTGACAGCAATCAAACAGAAGGAAAGAAAATGTGTGTGTGTGTGGGGGGGGGGGGGGGGGGCGTCTCTGCTGTAATCAAGATCATCGCAAATGGTTGCGGTGGACACACTTCGGCCACTGATTCTTCATGAGACTGGCAAGCTACAATTTAAAAAAAAAAACGCGTTGTGCAATTTATACCTTTACATCCATACCTAGGGAAGGTCTTTCAAGCAGATCTTCAAAACCACTCATTTAAGGAATGGAAAGACAGTCACCGCGCAGCTGTCTTAAAGTGTAAAGGGAGTCACAATTACACTCTTTTTTTATATCAGCTACCACTTTCTTGGAAAGCAGAACACCTAAAAAGAGAGTGTGATCACTGACACTTAAGTGTGTCTAACGCAGCGCCACAGTAGGACGAAAAGACGAGAATTTCGAGACCAACGCTAGGAACGCCAGCCCTATCTACACCCTCCACCACAGGCAAAATTCTTCGACGGGCGTGTCGCAGCAGCTAATTGCAAAAAAAAAAAGTCGATGTAATCGTTACCATAACTTCCATGCTGCCCAGCTAATGAACCTTACAGGCAGCGACCACGCGTTTCACCGAACGGTCAGTTCCTGTTCCACTTGCAACATCACCGGAGCCTGTAGGCATCGAGCGGGAAGAACAGCAAGGAGAATGACGCGCAGGCCCGTCCAGTGGGCAACAGCGAAGATCGTTTGCCGCGCACGCACGCGTGCGTGTACTACTAGCCCGCGCGGCGAAAACGAAGCCACGCCCACAACGGCGCGGGAACCGAACCGGGCAACCAGCGCAGCGCGGTGATTCAGGGCGCGGCAAAGTTGGCCAAGCGGCGGCGGACGCGCGCAGCATGCCAACAACATGGGCGCGCACGGCACCCAATTCGTGAGATCGGCCCGCCGTTCCCCTGGCGTCGGTCGGCTGGCCGATCCCCTTCGAACCACACAACCCGAGAACGAGAAAGTCGATGAGAGATAAAGGGGAGGCCCAGCGTCAGCGGCTCCGCTGTGAACAAAGTTCTCGTCGGAGAGTTGTTGCCTGCGAGGCGCCGTACACATGGGGCTGTGTTCCTTACGCTCCCGTTCCAGATTCTTCCTCTCCGGTGGCCGAGGCCGGCTCGCTATATACTTGCGATTTCGTCCAGTGAGGCTTATTACGCTCACGCGAGCGCGCGCGCGCGCTTGGAGGCAGCGCCCGTAGAGTCACGATTCATCTCCCTGACAGCGGTCGTTTCCTTGAGCGCATTCTGCGAGCCGGAAAAACAACCCGACGAGCGTGCATCCTCCTCACCCTCTTCATCCAAGGACCTCCCGTTCCTCTTCTACCGTTATGCCGCGTTGTACGCGAGAAAACGACAAGGGCCACGCACGCACGCGCTGACGAGAAGGCACGCGGCGGAGATTTCTCCGAGAGTTCGCGCCCCTTTTGTCCCGCTTCCGGCCATCCAGCGGAGAAGAGTGGTCCATAGCGTGCGACGTGCGGCTTGTAGCAGCATAGCAGAATTGATGTATGCATGCGAGGGCGTAGATCAGGACTGAGCAAGGCGGATCAACTGTGGGATGATGAGAGAAAACCTGCTCGCTCGTTAATTACCTCCGCGGTACAAAAGCACACTTGGAAAAAAAAATAAATAGAAAGGAGAGAGACAGAAGAGAACTATAGGCGAAGGAATCATGGCCGCTGATTTGTGTTTCTTGAAGGCATGGGGTCTTATAGCTTTGGGAGGAAGGATGACATCGGTTTCTCCATGCTCCGTGACCGCCTTGACGGGGAAAAGATCTTCGCACTTGTTGCGCTCCTCAATTCGACTGGATGCCCTTGCGCCATAAAGACCCTAATGATCAACTCTGACCCGGTGTCTTCCGTTGTGCGCCGTTATCTTAATACCGTGTTGTGCGCCGTCATTGCCCTAGTGAGTCAGTAGGTTGCACTTCGGCAATTGCTGCTGTGTCGGCTTGCACTGCGTACCATAGACTGCGTCGCCGAATGACCTAACGGAACATCTGCTCTGAGAGGCCGTTCGCACCTACGGTGTGGAAACGCGGAAAACCAACGCAGAGCATAAATAAAGGAATAGCCGTCTCTGAGGAAGCTACGCTTTCTCGAGTTCGTGCTATTTGGTTGCTAATAACAGCGACTTTTGTTATATATAGGACGACCGTGTTCCTCTCGCCGCCAGTTTTGCTTCAATCAGCACGCTTCGCTTTGAAATAACACCGCCGCTTTGGTATACCTGCCTCGCTACGCCATCTGCAACTAGCGTGCAAGGTTCACACTTGCTGCTGAAAATGCGGAAGTGAGCTGAAAACGTTAATTTATTTCGGCCTTTGAGGAAAAGTGTGCTCCATTGAGTTCAGTGCTTCGCTCATGCGTGCGAGTGGGTGACCATTCCTAAACATCTACGCCATAATTAGACGTCGAAAGAGAGAAAATCCTTCGTCCTTTCTCCGGCTTGATGGCTATGCGGATCTGCGCACCGCGAATCCTTACAACGCTCTCGAACTGCTGGTGCGAATGACCTCTCGACTCTTCCTAAAACCTAAACTTTAAGCTTTGCTGATTTTTTAAAACAGAGCTGGAAAGGCGAAGATTAAAAGGAACATATCACAGCTTTGCTTGTTTGTGTTGGTCTTCTGGCCAGACAGAGGTTTCGAAGTGCAAGGCTTTCGGCAAAGCGCACGACGGAAGTGCCAGTCATATTGACCTCTTAACGGCGGCCCCGAAACTATCCCTTGGCGACTTCCTCTAGTGAAAAAAATTTCTCCGGGGAGATAAAGACAGAAAACGAAATGACACGCGTTGGCCCGTTCCCAGGTGGTTGACTGACCTCTCGATATATACCTGCTACGCCCTCAAGAGCCAAGCGATGAAATCTAGTGGAAGCAAAAATAAAAATACCAGAAAAGAGAGAGCGTTTAGTGCGGCCACCTAAGGCAGCAGGGACGGCGAGAGAGATGGGGATCTCCCTCGAAGCGTGTGCCGTAGTTGGCCACAACAACGGCCTGGCAGCTCGCAGCGAGGAACGTTCGCTTCGCCGAAGCCGCTCAATAGCCGTGCGTGCCCAATCCGGAGTCAAACGGCGCTGGGTTGAGCGCCTCCGTCGTTCGTAGCCGTTTCTGTGGGCGGCCGCATATAACAAGCGGGTCAGCAGGGGGAGAAGCGGCTGCGGAGATAGGAATACAGAAAAGAGAACGCCGTTCGAGGAGGAACACAGTGACCCCGATGACCTTGGCTTAGCGTTCTCCCGAACGAGCGAACGCCTCGAGGTGCCCGAAGCCGCACGGTGATGGGACCTCGTGGACGAAACTGTTCGTTCGTTCCAGTCAGCCCGCGTGGAGGTACTCGCCGATTCTCCTGGACGATGACTGTGTGCGCTGTCTTAGCTGTTCGAGCGCCGTTTGCGTATAGACAAATTTAATCTCAAAGTGCGGTGTGCGTATCCAGCGTAGGCACAAATGGCTTGAGTGGGCGCTCCTTATCATCACTTTGATGACTCCCATGAGAACATCAGAGTATGAGAGCCTAGACTTGAACAGGCAACGGAAAAACCAGTGAGGCGGAAACCCATCAACGAGTTAGCGGTGAGAGGCGAAGTAGAGGAATTGAGGATATCGCTGCTGAACAGATATTCGGCTTTAACTGAGGAAGACGGCCTGAAGGCTCAAACAATGAACGCTAATCTCACAGCTATCATTACCGAGCGCGCAGTAGAAGTAGGTGGTAAGATGGTTAGATTGGACACCGGCAAACTCTCTCGGGAGACGACAGATCTGAATCTGGGGCCCCGGCGGTCGAATTTTGATGAAGGTGAAATTCTAGAGGTCCTTGTACTGTGCGATTTCAGTGCACGTTAAAGAACGCCAGGTGGTCGAAATTTGCGGAGCCCTTCACTACGGCGTCTCTCATAGCCTGAGTCGCTTTGGGACGTTAAACCCCCATAAACTAAACTAAACTAAACAGATGTGACTAAGAAACGCCAGATAATGAAATCTTCTAATCCCCTGATACAGAAAAGAAGTGGCGCAGCTATCAAAGCTAATCGATAAGCTCAAGGTAACCGACATAAGGAAGTTTAATACGGAGAGAATCGAGCATGCTCTAAAGAACGAAGGTAGCCTAAAAGCGGAGAAAAGGAAACAGAAGATGTATGCGTTAAGAGAGAGAGAGTGCAATGTCATTAGCGATATTGATAAGATAGTTACAGTAGGCGAAGAGTTCTACACAAATCTGTACAGTATAGCGAATGCAGTCACGACGTTTATGAGAGACCCAGTAGAGCACAGCAGTGGGACATTCCTCCAGTAACGAAAGAGGAAGTAAAGAAAGCCTTAGGAGCAATGCAGAGAGGGAAAGCAGCTGGTGACGATCCGGTAACAGTAGATCCGTTGAAGGACGGATGGGAGATTGTGCTACAAAAACCAGCCACCCTCTAGACGCAATGTCAATAACGCAAACATTTTAATCTATAAGAAAGGGGACGTAAAGAACTTGAAAAATTGCGGACTGATCAGCTTACTCTCTGTTGCCTACAAATTATTTGCTAAGGTAACCGCTAATAGCGTCAGGGCAATATTAGACTTTATTCAAACAAATGATCAGGCATACTTTCGTAAAGGCTACTCAACAATAGGAGGGTAATCACGGGATATTCGGATTAAAGGTCATAATGGGCTCTCATCCAGATTGTACGTCAGGTGGCTACACAGCATAGCCTTGCAGCGACCTCCTTGGCCGTGCCCGTCGCACGGAGTTGTACCTCGGGGTCCGAGCTGGACAACGCAGACTTCCACTGCCCTAAGTTGGAGAGTCGCAAATGCTCGAGCAGCCTAGAATTTCAGTGGTCGTCATGCTTCATTGGCGGGCTATGAAGCAGCTCTAAATTTTCTTATTTATTTGCTCTATGCGCCTGCGTACTTGTGCCGAGTCTTACCGTCGTTGGCCATTCAGAAATCATCAAAGTTAGATAAATCTAACCATGCGGCAATCATCTTTTGCTCGCTAAATCTCCCATTTCTTTTTTACATTTCTACAATGAAAAGACTATTAGTGATGAAATCCTGTAAGTTCACCGTAGCAGTGGTCTAGTGCTCTGAGCATCCGCTTCGCATGCGGGAGGTGCGGGGTTCGATCCCCAGTGCCGCTGGATTCCTGGATACTCTGGTACAAGCTTTCCCCTGGCCTGGTTGGGAAATAGGTCTTTGCCCCCCACCTTGAATAGAAGAAAATACCTTGTGCCATGGCACTCTTTTGGACACAGATGCCCTTGCGCCATAAAAAAGCCATCGTCATCATCATCAAATCCTGGAAGTTATTTCCTTTTATCCGACGTTTTCTGTGCTTGGACATCACACGGTTAAACAGAATTCGACGCTTGCTGAGAGAGATACAGAGAAAGCAGTGATCCGTTAACTTCGAGCTTCCTTTTATGCAAGCGCGCTTGATATTAGCATGATGGGGCCCCGCAGAGATTTAGAACGACCTCTTCTGGGCGCTTTACCCACTTTACCTTCCCGGTTCTCAGCACACCCGCGTTCGTCTAGCTTCTCTCCCGCGCACAGCAGCGCCCTCGTCGAGCAGAGGCGGCTTCTGCTGCGCCACGGCCGGTCAGCGGCCGTCGCGGCTCCCAGGTCAAGTTCAGTCGTGCGCCGGCACCAAGCACCGAGGGGGACGGGTCGCGCAGGCAGCCAGTGTCTCTCACCGCCGCGTCTTCCCTAACTGCGCTTTATTTCTCATCTGGACCCAAACCGGCTCCTGCGCGGATGAACGCTTGCCCCCGAGCTACACGAGAGGCGCTGGCGTGGCGAGGTTAGAAGGAAAGTAAGCACAAACAAGAGGAAAGCGAGAAGAAAGACAGAAAAGACGAAGAACGAAGGAATAAAGCAGAGCCGCTACCGGAAACACGATTACGTGGACGACGCCGCCAGCGCTGCCGCGCGCGCGCGTTGGTCCCGTAGTGGAGAGAGTTGGAAAGAGAGAAAAGAAAGAGAGAGAGAGAGAGAGCAGCGATCGCAGAACCTTCGGTTGCTCCTGCCTGTGTCCCTCCTTCCTTGTTTCCACTCGGGGTCGACAAACTGTAGATAACGAGCACGAACCTTAGTGACTCGAGAAGGTGGCCGTCGTAAGGTCGCGCGCGATGACTGGGTCGTAAGTATACGCACGCAGCCCACCAACTTATAGATAACTTCTTTACTAAATTCGTCAAATCGCGTGAAAAAATATGAAAGCCCTTTGTCGTGATTGTATGGATGTAGAAAGAAAATACGACGTTAACTAAGACAGTAGGCGGGAAACACACCAGTATTTACACGTTTTTAGGAAAGGAAAGGCGCAGGAACTTTCTTAATCTCTGTTCGCTTTATAGGTGGACGCCTCAACCGCGCTGTGAAGGAAGGGATGGAGAAGGCGTTGGCGAAACGCAAAGGTGCCCGTGTGCTGTGCGATGCCAGTGCATGTTAAAGATCCCCAGGTGGACGAAATTGATCTGGAGCCCTCTACTACGGCAGATCTTTCTCTTTATTCTTTCACTTCCAACTTCCTCCGTTCCCTCGCGATGCAGTTGACGTGCCCACCAAGAGGTGAGGCAGTTACCGCGCCATTCACTTCACTGCTAACAGTCGGGGGGCCTTACTTGCGGATCTCGAAGAGATTTGTAGCCAAGCCAGGTTGCTTCCACTGTTTTAACACTGCAAGCAGCACAGTTCATTTAATTTCGGCTTTAGCTAACGGTCCGCTATTGCTCATGCACTCGCTGTTCCCGACAGTCAGTTCTTTCTTTCACATAAAGAACCCCTGAATCAAGCACTGATTAGCCGGCGTCAACTGCAGCCTCCCCTGTATTGCACGCTTCTCAGTCTAGACAGAACAAAACACAGCAGCGCGGCAAGGCCTCACCGAGAGGCTCGCCTTAAAGGCCTTATCCAACCGTCCCAGTCCATTTGTTCCGACGCCAGTTACGCGCCAACGCGGCATATATACGCAGCCGGCATTACCCGCCTCATCTGCTGGCCAACAAAGCGAACAGGAGCGACCAAACGAAGCCGCAGACGTGCAGCGCCTACCGGTCCCGCGTTGATGACGCGCCCGTCGGCTACCGCGTTTTAAATCGGCGCGACGGAGAACAATGGCCTTCCCTGGGCTGCTTGTGAGGACGGCCTTGCAAGTAGGCTAATGCGCTCTCCCAGGGTAGCGTTGATCGGCTTCGCTAAGTACCCCGCTGTGGCTGCGCTCCATGGGGGCACGCGCGGGGTGGGGCGGGCCATTGTCTCGAGGTCTGCGAGGCCTATAGGTGCTGTAATGCCGCTGCGGTATCGCCGTGTGGCCACATCCAAGAGTGTTAAGGCGCCTAGGGACACACGCGAACAAGGTGTCTTCTGCGGTTACCTGCGTTCAATCAGGGCGCCTAAACCAGGCTCGTAGCCAGGATT
Source organism: Amblyomma americanum (assembly GCF_052857255.1). Classification (NCBI taxonomy): domain Eukaryota; kingdom Metazoa; phylum Arthropoda; class Arachnida; order Ixodida; family Ixodidae; genus Amblyomma; species Amblyomma americanum. The sequence goes on along the minus strand of NC_135499.1, from coordinate 141,289,729 downwards.
TTTTTTTTTCGGGAGGGGCTCAAGATAATTTCTTCTAGGGGGGGGGGGGGGATGCTGGCAGCTAGCACTGTCAAATGACTAGAGGGGAGGCTGCACTTGATTTCGGAGGCGATGGGCCTAAACTGTTTTTTTGTTTTGTACAGCTATCCTCAGCTTTAACGGGAACAACCGAAGGTATCGCGTTTTTCGCATTGTGCGAGCTTCTACAGTGCAGTTAGACAGTGCAGTTTCTACGGCTGCAGTACTTAGCGCAGTATCTGCAGTGTTTCTTCATATCGGACTTTACTAGCTGTCTTGTTCCCGGGGTCAGTGTATCACGCTGATATATGCTGCCCACGTGACGTAGCAGTGGCAAAATTTATGGTGAATACAAGACAAGGCAGTCCTTTCTAGTGTTCATTTATTGTTCCTGCGTTATGTACATGCAGTGCTTCCGTTTCTTAATTTCATCTTATCGTGTCGTTGTTTCAACCTGGTGGGAATGATGCAGTCTCCGAAAGATAGCTGCAAGCTCGCTTCCCCGCAAGTTTGCAGGACACATGCTGCCACACAGCTTGCTTTCGCAAACTTAATGCTGGGCGCGGAAGAAAAGACGACCAGTTGATCAAATGTTACCACGGTGGGCGAGCCTAAGATCAGAATTAATATACAATGCTTTACTGAGCAGGATTCTTAAGGATGTGGTTGAAATTCCTAGCCCAGGTCTCCATTGGACGTTGCTGCTGACCTGGCCCTCTCCGCCAGCTGTTGCTGACAGCCTGGGCCCGAGCTGGACAGCACATCATCCCACTGCTCAGGCGTAGGACTTTGCATTCTAGCTATAGACCGTTTACAGCGCGCAGTTCTTCCGTTTGAGACCAGATGGCGCCACAGACGCGCTCGGAACACGGCGCCATTACGCACCTCGTAAGTCGCCGGAGTGTACGCCTCGATGCAGTAATGGAAATATCGCGGGTGGCTGCCGAAGTGTTCTTTCTGCGAAGATGGGGAAAGGCAGAGTAAATACGTGCTTTATTGTGGATTGCAAGAATTGCGACAGAGAGTTAAAGGTGCAGGATGCGATCGTTTGCGAGCCTCACGGAACCGAACTGCACAAGGAAGTACTGCCCCTGTTCGCGCCCGTTTGCCATGCATCATTTCCGAACGGGCGAACGCGACAAACACGTCCGCCAGTGCTAGATGGCCAATATAGAAAGAAAGGTTACGATCTTGGAAAATCTGCGAGGGTAAGTGCGCAACATTGCTTCATGATCAAAGTGTTCCGCCACCGAAACCGTCACTTCGTGCTTTCAGTTGCTGTGCAGTTGCGCCTACGTGTGTAGTGAGGCCCCATTGCTCGTAAGTTAAGGTGTTCGGCAATTGTAGTAACAGCAGCGCCGGAGGCCAGATCAGGTACGGAAAAGAAGGACGACTTATGCTCCTACATGCCGCTACTGTAGATCGTGCGCTGCACAGCCGTACGAACGGACAACGCTTACCGTCCGTGTATTGTATGCCGTCTTGGTGCTACTCTTGAACTTCGCTCCAAGTAGAGCGCTTTTCGTGGACCAGATTCGGAATACAGAATTTGCGTTACGGCTGCTGGGCTGGATGATTGCCACTTCCTCGCGGTCCATGCGAGACAGCCACTAAATGTTACCCCGCAGGCCAGCGCTCAGAGAGAAGCTGATTACTTACCACCAACGAGACCTCGAGCATTTTCATGTCCGCATATCGAGAGTGGAGCGTACCGCAATTTCATATGTGAGACTGACATAATTATGAACTTCGTGTAGTGTGAATGCGTTGCTGTGCGCGTTATAACAATTATATCGCATAATCCTTCGAAACGATTGCGCTCCAGATAGTGAAGGCTGCTTGATGAATGGTACTGCTATACATGGTAGTTAACATTTGTGTGTCTATTTATTTTTGTCACCTTTGTGTGCTTAACAAACCAATAGAAAATATTTTCGGTTTCCTAAGCACCGTTAACAGGTTGTAAACAAATGCGTACGATGTGCATGCGAGCGTTTTAGAGCGGTGTCTGCGTGCATGCACAGAATACTACAACGACCTGCGCTGCCGCAGAAGCATTAAACCTTGCCGTTTAAGATAATAACAATAAAAAAACATTCAGCAAAGCCTTCTGCGGACGCAAAGACAAGTATCAGGAAATCGATCCATTGGCTGGCTATGAAACCGGACACCGTTTTCAAGGCCACAAGAGATCAAATTAGAGTTCTCACGTGCCCCTCGAATCTTTGGCCAAACCATACTGTCTCCTTCCCACTATTTTACAACCGTATCAGCCGAAACACAGCCTGTTGGAACCGAACCGTCAGACGCGGCAGCCGTCGCGACGAGGCGCGCTCGGAGCAGTCAGGAGGCGTGCAATGGCGGCGTGCTCACGTGACCAAAGATGGCAGCCCCCATGATACGGCGCTGTAAAGCGTCTATATTTGAAATCCTTTTTTACATGCCCATACCATGTAATATAGGCTTTCTATTTCGTTGCAGAATTAGCACTTTCTCCCGTACATGGGCTGTTGCACTGTACTGGTTTGAAGTCTTCTGACGGGTCCTTCCTTCCTTGTGAATTAAGGGGTATACTCATCCACTAAGCCTGTGATGTTTTAGTATGTCACAATATGAGAGTAATGTTTCCTTTTTCACCATTTGGATCGCGGTTTGCGAGTTCTCGGGCAGCGGCATGGGCGCTACAGTTCCCACGAACCGACTCATGAGCAGGAGTCCGAGTGATCGTTATTTTTCAAACTTTTGATTGTTATACCTTACAATTCCGTTGGCTCGTTCGCAAAGTTGACCTCTAAACAGAAAAAGCAGTCCGTTACCCACCCACCTCGGGGCCCACGTGGCCTCGTGGTAGAACACCCGCCTCGGCTTCGGGAGGTAATGGGTTCGACTCCCGCTGCCGGTCGGTTACCCACCGATTTCCTTAAAATAGGTACAAGCTATGCCCCGGCATAGTGCTCGGCTTGCTAGGGTTGCATGACTTGGTAAAGGAGCCTGCGCCTTCGAATCCCGTCACTGTGGGCTTGGAAGAAAAGTACAAGTAGACTCGCAGGATTGAAAAAAAGGGCCACAAAATGGGCTTCTACCACACGAGGCGGATTTAGGGTTGCTTGACGGCGCAACTGATCTCTGATCCGTCAAAGCAACGGTTTGGTCGAAGACCCTTTTCCCAAGCATCTCACCCTAGAAGAGCCGAGCACCAGGCCGGAGCATAGCTGTACCCATTTTGAGGAAACCGGTGGGTAACCGGTGGGTAACCGGTGGGTGTGCCCAGCAACGTTGCGTTTGTTGCATTGTTCAAAAATGTGCAAAGGGTGGCGACATCTAAGAGCACCCTAAGCTCACTTTCAAGACCCAGGCATATTTTTGCCTCAGCATAGATTCTCGAGAAATCGTTATTGGATGATCTTTCCAGAGGAAAGCCACTTAGTAGAAATAAAAAGTTTGTTCTTCACTTATGCACATAGTGAACAACCGCTTTTGACGTGAAAATCAGGTACTTCCTTTCTAATCCTTGCACCTGTAAATGCAGGAAACGTTGCGACGCTCAGCGCAGCTCACTGTAGTACGCTGTAGAGCTGTAGTACGGAAGAAGGGCGTCCCGAAGCCGCTTGGCTCCGCCCCAGTTTTAAAGCTCTCACTTTACATGCGCTCATGTTTGCTCTTGATCAACCAGTCACGATGACAAAAAAGAAGGCACGACTTTCGGCGAAAAAAAAAAAAAAAGACACACACACAGCGGAACGCTTTCATGGTGAATAAAGGTCACGCAGACTTTGAGGAAAAAACTCTGAAAGTCAGGAAGTAACCTAGTTATTTTTTTATTGCTTTCCTTTTCTTCTTCCTATTTTTCTTCTGTATATGCGCGTGCGGGCTGTCTTCCCGTGCAAACTTCGATGCGACTGTTTATTAATATTAGTTATTAATTGGTTTTTTGGGGAAAGGAAATGGCGCAGTATCTGTCTCATATATCTTTGGACACCTGAACCGCGCCGTAAGGGAAGGGATAAAGGAGGGAGTGAAAGAAGAAAGGAAGAATAGGTGCCGTAGTGGAGGGCTCCGGCATAATTTCGACCACCTGGGGATCTTTAACGTGCACTGACATCGCACAGCACACGGGCGCCTTAGCGTTTTTCCTCCATAAAAACGCAGCCGCCGCGGTCGGGTTCGAACCCGGGAACTCCGGATCAGTAGTCGAGCGCCCTAACCACTGAGCCACCGCGGCGGGGCAACGACTGTTTATGGAAAACAAATATTTGGTAGCCTCAGAGCCGGTTCTTTTGAAGATATTGATGCACAATGTTTAGTTCAGTTCCCCGCCATCCGCATACTTCTATTGTTTCTAAGCGAAACAGGGGCCAGATTCGCGTAGCTGCACTATTTTACGTGAGTGTGGTTCTTGGCTTGCAGGCCCCGTAAGAGCTACACAGCGCGGAACAAACAAGACGCGGTAACAGTGCACCATGTTTTACCAACTTGCTCAAACCACTACCGTGTTGCTGGCGTCTTTTAATGCGATAGAATTAGGAGCTTAGGCGGCCGAAATGCGTTTCCGGTCTTAAAATTCGCCCATTGGCTGGAGGGAAGTGGCGTCACCAGACCGGAGCATTTCCATTGACTGGAGAGGTGACGTCACCCGACGAGAGGATTACCATTGGCTGAAGGGAATTGTGACGTCACCAGACCGGAAGTGGTGTCACTTCCTGTCAAGGCATCAATAGCTGTTAATGCTACCGCACTACCAACAAATAGTGAAATTAGGTACGTGTCCCTGTGAATTTTTTTCAGCTCCCATATTTTAGCGATTATCTCATTGGCGATTAAAACGATAGCGCTCCTGTCCGAGCCCCTCACGTCACGTTCTTATGCGAGAAATTGGGCGAATTAAATTCTAGGCTATAAAAAGAAATAACAAAAACAAGGTGCACCCAACAAGAGAGATACTAAGCCGCGATGACAGAGCTGTCAATACAGAGCTTTCCGCGTTCACACTCTGTCGAGATATTGTAGAAACACCAGCTCGCTGCAGTTTTACAATTTTTTTACTTGTCTTGAAACATTTTTTTTTTTGCATTTTCACGTGTCAAAGTTATGAAGCACAACGTATGGACAAACTGAGATTCTTTAACAAGTACAGAAACTCGTTATTTATACTCCACTAAATTGTGCCCGTCGTGCCGAAGTACAGGGAATCGAACTCGCGGCCTCATGGTCAGTAGCGAAACGTCATAGCCGCTGGGCTGAGCTGCTCTGGCGGTTGAAAACAGGACAGCTGTTTACGAATGCGTCATAGCAACAGGAGGCAAGAAACTACAAAATACAAAACTGCAATGTGCCTCCACGAACGAATACGAATTACGGGGGGGATCAAACTGTGCTGGTTGTTAGGCCAGCGCAATACGAGATGCGATTGCTAGATTACACCGAGACAGCGGTTCACGTATATTTGTCTTTGCACAGTGCTCTCTGACACGAGAGCAGGGCAATAGGGACAGATAATGTAGCGAAAGACGCCTGCACGCTCTTTGCAACCTTAACCTTTGTGCATTCAGACCGTCTCTCACAGGGCGCGCGGGGAAAAACACCGGAGAGGCAGGATTCTATGCAGCCGCTGAACCTCAGGGCCACTCGTACCGGAAGGCTGCAATCTCAGCGCTCGTTCGTGTATGGCTGCATTTTTCCGGGGAGCAAGGTCGCGCAGCTGGTGTAGTCGAAGCCGAGATGCAACGAGCTGTGGGGCCAAATTGCTGCCCACGCAGACAAAGTGAAGGAGAACCGCAATTATTATTGAACGCTCACGACTGGTTTTTTTGCTTCGGCTATTCAATTCTGTCTATATACACAGAGCACATACGCACGGGACATGATCGTGGAATCAGAGACACCAGGTGATCTTCATGCGCCTTGCGCTTTCTCCGAACACCTTAAACACAAAGGAGTAAAAAAGGGAGTAGCTCTCTTCTAGCGCCCCTCCTTTTATAAAAGGGTGTGTGCTAGAGGACAGATTACTCCCTTTTTACACTCATACAGGAGTAATTGTCTTCAGAGTCCACGGACGATGGAGACTTGGGCGCTCAGTGACAGCCGGGTGCCTGCGACAGACATCCGGTGCACGCAGTGGCTTTGTCACGACTTTCGGTGGCGTATATGCTCCCTGTATGGCCCTTTTGTGGACCAGGCAGAACAGCTGGCAGTGGAATAGCTGGTGAGACGAATAGAAACATTTGAGCTAATGATTACACCACGAATTAGACAACAGAATGGGGGAGCTATGCAAGACGCGTTTCATGCCGTCTGTGTCGATAAATTTTGCTCTTCGTGGTGTGCGTGTTTGGAGCAAGTGTTGCTTCATGTCTGCGTCTGGAGCAGTCGCCGCTTCGTGTTCCCTGTGTCTGGAGCAGTTGCCTCTCATGATGTCTGTGTCGGGAGCAGTTGCCGCTTCATGATGCCGGTGCCTGGAACGACTGCTGTTTCATGTGCGTTGCTTGTTCCTGGAGCAAATGCCCATTCTTGTTCTGTGTGCCTAGATCAATTGCAGTCAATATATATTTTTATATGCTAGCCTCGCAATAGCCAGCAACAACTCCGACCACCGGGACTATTTAAACAAAGAGATCACATTTGTTATAGCGATACGGCACAACGTATCGAAGACGTTCTTCGTCAGCTGACCCTTCCGGAACTGCCGGTTGCTGGCCAGTATACAGAGAGGAAGCATGCAGATGCAGGAAGTATATGTGGCCGAGGTGCTAACAGCCGGCAGCGGACAGCCGTGGAGCCGAAAAAGGTCTCGCTTGGCGGCGACTCGCGGTTGGCACACACCGTTCATGAGCTGCCCCAGTTCATAATAACGGCTCACAGCGGAGAGGAAAGACGGTGCGCGACGTTTCGGGCGAACGTGCTCGAAGTCCTGAGCGGCAGGAAAGCTGCGGCCGCAAGGACAAAGGCAAGGACGTTGCTCCTTGCTTCGTCGCGGCGAACGGCGTCGACGACTCATTGTGTGCAAATTCGCCGGCAGCCAGCAGAGCACGCGGAATCGGTACCGCACGGTTCACCGAGCTCGGAAACGTTGAGAGAGAGAGGGGGGGGAGTGGGCGGCGTCCACTCTCCGTTTCCTCTTTGTCCAGATTGAAATAGCAGCGGACAACGAGAGCGAAACGATAAAGAAATATAGCAATGAGAAAGGCGTACGCATATCCGGGAATGCGCTTTTACTGCCAGCTCGCGTTCAGCCGTGTTTACACAGTCGCCACGCGACATCGACATTGTACCAGTCTTCATGGGCCTCGTAAAGGCACCCACGTTCTCTCACAGCGATAGAGTGTGAGCCCACGCGGGTATAGCTATACAGCTGGGTCGAAAACTCGCTTCAAAAGCACGGGAGACGTTCGTGTACACGCGCATTTCAGCTACTTTTTTTTTTCTGCTCCTCAGAGCCGAACAATATGACCTGGCCTGTACCAAGCGACAGTGTTGCAATGTGTGACAACTTCTCTCTTTTCCACAGTGCAGTGGTAACACCTCTCGATAACAGGGGCCCTTTCCCTCTTCTTTTCTCTTAAACTTCTTCGAACGACGCAAGGCTTTTCTTTTAGTGCCCCATGCATATACCTCACGTTAACGTTAACGAGATGTATGTCTTGCTTGGCCGGCTAGTTAGCATAAGTGAGCAGATCACTACAGATGCAAAAGGAGAAGATAGCTCCACCTATGCATATACAAGAGCCTGTTCGCATGAGCGATCACTTCGCTATAGACGAAAAAGAACAAAGAACCACCTTATAGGTAAGTATACACACGTATACAAGTCCTCCGGCTCCGTCATCATCTCCGCTTCGTGTATATACACCCTTCCGCGTCATTAGCCGGCCTGTATGGAGTTGATAGGAGCCGATATACAGGCGCGCGCATGATTGGCTTGCGCAGTTCTCCCGCGGGCGCCGCTATAAATCACAGCCAGGAGCGAATGAAGAACGAGAAAGAAGCGGCCTCGTTTGCAAGCCGGAGGCCATTGAAAAAGCGGCCGCAGCGCGCGGGCAGGGGCTAGGCCCAAATTAGCCTCTACACCGCGAGAGCTCAGTTCCCAGCGGTCCGAGCGGCCGCGCCCTACTTTATAGGCGGCCCGGAAACGACTTTCAAGTGTGCTCTGTCTCGGAAGAGAGCGGCCGCACATGCCAGCGCAAGCGCCTACGAAGAGTGCATGCACCCTTCACGCACGCACGCAAACGCTCATGTGCACAGAATGCCGTATCAATCTTCAGTAATAATATATGCGTAGTGCGTTTAGCGCCACACACGAATGTGCGCTGAATGTTAAAGCCCGAGCAGAAATTCGTTTTTCTTGGCTGCGACCAGTGAGTGTATACCCTTAGGGCGGTTGAATTTTATTTTTTAACGATAGCTCGCCTTCTCGTATTAATCCGAATATCTAGGATTAAAGCCCCAATAAGAGCTCTATACAATGTGCTGGAATGAAACTTCTTATACGTGCGGCTATCAAGTCTGGCTCTGCGCACTCGCCTTCGAGCTTCCAGCAGCTTAATGAGAGAAACACCCACTCAGCAAACGTAAGCGCGACGCTTTGCGCATTTGCGGATTTCTGAGCCAAGACGAAGTGCTAATGTGGTTGAAAGATCAGATAGGGGCGATGCCAAGCGGTGTTCGCTAAAGGGGAAAAAATGAAAAGGGGAACAGAAAGCAGAAACCTTCATTCATGTTGAAATCATTAAGCTTGCTCTGGAGACTGAGCCGGTCATTCAAGGACCGTCAGAATACGCCTCAGAGCAACAGAGATCAGAGATTTATTTCGCTTTTAGTAGACTGAATCGAAGAACTGCAACGCTCAACTTCAGACCTAGTAGGGGTCTTTCCACCGTGTGAAACTGTTATCGATGTTGATAATCTTCCACGGAAAACGCCCTTGTTTCGACGCGGCCGAATTCCTTAGCAGCAATGATTGCAACAACGCGTCAGCGCTAGATCAAAAGTTTTGCGGCAGAATGATAAAGCCGCCTCTGTCCTCTCGCGTCTCAAGTTTTTTTTTTTCTTCACGATAATATGACGAATATAATATGACGAACTAAAATAAGGTCAAACAGGTCACAAAGTGGGAAATGTATACATTACTACATATTCATGTTGCGAGTGATTAGAGTTTAGTGGCAGTGCTTAAAGTTAAATCTGTAAGGTATACATACGGCCCACTTATGTCAAACTCTGGGAAATTAAATTTGCACAAAAATGTCGATATCCACACCGCGCACTTTACCTGCCAAGATTTCCTGCTGATTCGCAGTTCGGGGTGAATGGAGTGCGATAATTGTCTATATATATATTTTTAAAATGATCAGCAATCTCCATCAGGTCTTTCCTAAGATTGTGGCAAGCGCTTGCGTATAATCAACATAAACACTTGTGGCATAATCGACGAAACAGAACCTCTTGAGATTTCCTTACTAGAGCAATCTAGACCCGCACATAGCCGACACAACTGCTGCGGGCCGCTGTCTGGAATAGGTGACGAGGATGTTTTCTCACTTTTTATAAAGTTTTCCGTTAGGATTGGCCTTTCATGGGAGGTGGCGTGGCCGTCCTTATTAAATACAAAATGGTGGCTGTTCTCCTGGAAGACATTCACGACAAGAATTTTTTGCATAAGAATTTCGTGCTGGAGCCATAACATTGTACTGTGCGCCATTTAGAAACTTCCTAATGCCGCACCTGAGTATCTGTCTACTCAAGCTCGAAGAGCACATGTCTCAATTCCAGAGAAACAAACACCTACTGACCGGTGACCTTAACTTACCAAGTCTTAATTGGGAACGCCATGAATCACCTCCCCGCAACAGCAGTCATTTAAGCAGAATACTTAACATAATGTTAACGCTCAAACTAATGCAAATAGTTCAGGAACCGACACGTATGCAAGGAACATGCAAATCTCTGCTGCATTTGGTGTTTTTGCTTGGAGTGTTACTTGGATATCCTGTTGAAGTAGGGGTAGGTATCTCGGATGGCCTCATTGTCAGTATTTACTTACCCATTGTCGCTTTTGTCCAGTTGAATAACCCTGTGAAGCGTTCTTTCAAAGACCACGTGCCGACGGTGCATCCATTATAGACCATTTGGAAACATGCCTTATGATTTCGCAGATAATGATGTGAACAGACTTTGATGCCGTTTTAGAGAAATGGGCCACTACTCTATAGGCAAGTCTTTGCTGAGCAAACGTAAACTAGTTCACAAACAGACACCGTGGAAAAGGGGTGAAATAATCCACCTGAAGCGAAATATAAAAAGGTTAAAGAAACGGTGCTGCCATTCCGGTCATCTAAATGAATTAAAATAAATCCTTGCACAGTGCACTCTTAGAAATAACACTACTTTAATACAGTGCTGCCAAAGTTCATTGTAGGGGAACCAAAAAGTTTTGGTATTATGTGAGCGAAAAACGAAAGTAGTGTTTCAAATTTATGTTGATGGTTTGATAGCTACCTGATCACGGTGACATTGCGCGTCATTTCAATGACAATTTTCACAGTGTGTTTTCTAATTTTGGTATTGGTCCATACAGTGACAAAGTATTTCACCCCTCGGATGTGAATTTTATTCCATACCCTGGCGCAAATTCTATGCTATTAAATTTAAAAACTAAATCGTCATGTGGTCCTGACAACCTTCCTAACGTGTTTCTGAAGCGATGTGCTGAATTCATTTCAAAGTTTCTCGTCACTATAAATCTTATCTCATTAGCTCAAGAGGAATTACCGATTTACTGGAAAATAGCCAGAGTTGTGCCAGTACACAAAAAAGGTGACCGGACCTTGTTACAAAACTACCGTCCAATATATCTTACATCAGCATGTTGTAATCTAATCGAACACATTATTAACAATCAGATTAATGAATTTTTGGGTGAACAGTGAGTCCTCTCTAATTTCCAGCATGGGTTCAGAAAAAGCTACGCAAAAATCACACATTAGTGACAGTAATTCATTACTCTCTTCATGCCTTGATAAGAATGATCAGATTGATGCAATATTTCTAGATTTCAGCAAAGCTTTCGATAGAGTTCCACACGACAAACTAATACTAAAACTCAGACCCATTGACTTTCCGGAATTTGATCATATAGATAACCCAGCTATTTAATCAATCGCTATCAATTTGTAGCAGTTAATGAGCGACACTCAGGCTGTCTTCGGGTCGGCTCCGGGCTCGCTCAAGGGAGTGTGCTGGGACCATTATTGTTTTTGCTGTATGTCAAGGATATCGCCACAGTACTTGATCCTAACGTACAAATCAGGTTGTTTGCGGATGACTGTGTGTTGTTTCAGGAAATCACTCACACTAACTATCGAAAATATTTTAACTCCGCTCTTGCAAAAAAATGTTAATGGTACGAAACGATGGGATATGAAGCTTAATAACGATAAGACCGTCTTTCTTCATTTCTCTCGCCATAAGCTTCACTTCCCTTTACATATGCACGCTAGGTTCGTCGCCATTTCTGGAATACACTGTATATAAGTACGTAGGTTTGGTTTGGTTTATGGGGGCTTAACGTCTCAAAGCGACTCGGGCTATGAGGGACGCCGTAGTGAAGGGCTCCGGAAATTTAGACCACCTGGAGTTCTTTAACGTGCACTGACATCGCACAGCACACGTGCCTCTGGAATTTCGCCTCCATCGAAATTCGACCGCCGCGGTCGGGATATATAAGTACTTAGGTGTCATTTATTAATACTTCACCTTGTAATTTACATATGGGTTGTTTGGGACCCGTTTACTAAAAACAATTTTACCCGTCTCGAAAAGGTACAGAGGAAAGCTGTAAGGTTTGTTTACTCAAAATTTTCACCGTATATGACTCACCCTCTGAAATAATGCAGGCTAATCACACTCAATGTCTCGAACAATGAAGGAAAAATTACGTTTGCAGTTTCTTTTCTTGCTTTGGAACCGGAATCTAGCAACCAACCCATCTGCCTATCTGCCTCCTTCAACGTCGAGGCACACTCGCCAGCATCATCCTAATTCGCTGGTGCCGTATTTTGCACCAAAAAATTAATTCGAATTTTCATTTTTTCCTCGCACAGTAACCAATTGGAACGATTCTTTATTGCCTTTCGCCACTCTTTAATACTACGATACTTGATTAACTTTGTTTATATTTGCTTTGTTTATAGTTTTAGCAACCCTGCTTGGACGTGTACAACGTTTGAAGTATTGAATAAATAAATAAATAAATAAATAAATAAATAAATGTTTTGATTGGGTACAATTATTCACAATCCTCCGATTTTCCGGTTGCTGTTTTTATTCTCTAAAACTGAGTGCAGCCGGCGCGTATTTTGTTCATTCCTATTCAACACCGCCCTATTTAACTGGGGACCCTGTTTCACAAGACAGAAAAGGTCTAAAGCAATTTCACTGCACCTATCAGTTTAGTAGCGTAGGGAAACTATAACCGCTTGGGAGCAAGGACGATAACTGGCCGCCGGGTTAAGTGCCTGCGTCTATCGTTTCAAGCACGTCTTTCAGACGTGCAGGCTCCAGGTCGCGGCATTCTCCTGTTTTTGTTTTTGCAAAAATTTTCTTATCTTATTACCTTTGATGAAAATAGGCCAGTCTCAAGTAGTAAATAGAAGTAAAAGTAAGCAGGCGATCTTCGCACGGCTCCAGGATGTGAATAGCCATGAAGAAGAAAACGAAAAATGGGTCATGAAGACCAGAAGTGTAGGTTAAAATCCTGACACGAGACACGTGCTGCAGGTTACAGAACAGACGAACACCACTGAGTTCAACTTCCTTCTGGCGAGAAGGCGTCCACCATTAAACAAGGCGAAATAAATAAAAATTACGGAGGGCGCTTATGACTACTTACGCGCTTTGAATGCGAAATCATTGTTTGTTTATTTCTCACTATTTTATTTCTAGGTATCTTTAACGATTTCCTCTTCCTGATGACAAACCTACTCATTAGCATACAGCCGTAAGGCACCGCATATACTAGGTTCTCCTTTGCTGGCCAAAGGCCAAAAGCAACTCCATCGATTGTAAGGACGCAATTCTGTTCAGGGATGTCTTGTAACGGACCTTGAAAAAGCGAAATTATTGACTTCTCATACCATTCAATGCCTGACCACAGTGTAATATATGTTGATGAACCTCTTGATGAACCTCTGATTGGACTAAACTACTTATGGATAACTACAATTATGGACCGGAACTGTGAGTCAGTTGTTTCGACGAAATCCCATTACTACCAAATGATTGTTCATCCGAAGGAAGTGCATGAGCAGACCGACTTACAACCGGAGTGGTACTTCGTCTCGGTGATGTGCTTAACCTTACTTCATTTCTAGTGCTCTGTTGCTCTATCTTTTTCAGATGTTTTTCGTGGCGTTTCATAAAACGTTTGTGACTAGTTCATGTAAATACAACATATTTACAGTGTAATAAATATCATGTTAAAAAAGCGGTTTTCAGGCCCATGGGTTGCATGCATACTCGGAATATGACAGTCCTGGGTTCAATCAATCAATCGACCTGTGTGTGTGTGTGTGTGTGTGTGTGTGTGTGTGTGTGTGTGTGTGTGTGTGTGTGTGTGTGTGTGTGTGTGTGTGTGTGTGTGTGTGTGTGTGTGTGTGTGTGTGTGTGTGCGCGCGTGCGTGCGTGTGCGTGCGTGCGTGCGTGCGTGCGTGTGTGTGTGTGTGTGTGTGTGTGTGTGTGTGTGTGTGTGTGTGTGTGTGTGTGTGTGTGTGTGTGTGTGTGTGTGTGTGTGTGTGTGTGTGCGTGCGTGCGTGCGTGCGTGCGCGTGTGTGCGCGCGCGCGCGTGTGTGTGTGTGTGTGTGTGTGTGTGTGTGTGTGTGTGTGTGTGTGTGTGTGTGTGTGTGTGTGTGTGCGTGTGTGTGTGCGTGCGTGTGTGCGCGTGCGTGCGTGCGTGCGTGTGTGCGTGTGTGTGTGTGTGTGTGTGTGTGTGTGCGTGTGTGCGTGTGTGTGTGTGTGTGTGTGTGTGTGTGTTGTGTGTGTGTGTGTGTGTGTGTGTGTGTGTGTGTGTGTGTGTGTGTGTGTGTGTGTGTGTGTGTGTGTGTGTGTGTGTGTGTGTGTGTGTGTGTGTGTGTGTGTGTGTGTGTGTGTGTGTGTGTGTGTGTGTGTGTGTGTGTGTGTGTGTGTGTGTGTGTGTGTAAAAAAATCACCCTTCCACGATCGCTGCCTCTAAAACTGCATTTGCCACGCTGCCACGACGTCATTGCTTGAAAGGTTGATTAACAAAGAGCGTGATTAGTGGCTAAACTGCGACGACCACAGGCCCTTCTTACATAAACTGAGCTCAAAAATACACACAAGCGATGGTATCTGGGTATACCGGTACGTCTGTTGAATTCCTACGTTTCTTTCTTTATTACTGATTCAGTTTCGAATACACTCTGAAGATAAATACGTCTATATGGGAGTAGAAAGGGGGTAAGCTGTCGTCTATAGCGCACACCTTTTTATAGAAGGGAATGGGCTAGTGGAAAGCTTACCCCATTTTTACTCCTTTCTGTTTAAGCGTAGAATGAATCAAAACACGCAGCGCTGGTAAGAGCAGCGAGCGAGAGCTAAACACCGAATGGCCTGTGAATTCTTTATTCGAGGGCCATGTCGAGACAACGACGGGACGCAAGGCAAGCACCGCGCAGTCACGGAATCATATTTGCTTGCCATCGCGTGCACGCGTGCTGTGTGCCTACGCGAGGAGCGAAACAGCGCGGCCGCAAATTAAAGGAGGCAGCACGGCCCCTTAATTCGCTCGCTGTCAGAGTGCGACAGACAGCGTCCCCCTGTATACGTAATTTCAAGCCTGCGGGCTGCGTCCTTTGCCCGGACAGAACGCTGCCTGCCTGCCAGCACGCGCGAGTGGTCACGTGGAAGGCCGCCTGTGCGCGTCCATTGTTCGCGTAACGGCGAATAGAGCGCGAGTAGCTCGCGCTGTATACACTACAGCGCGTTCCAGAGCGCTTATTACCGCGGGAAGTATATAATAATTATTTTTTTGTGGAAAGGAAATGGCGCAGTATCTGTCTCATATATCGTTGGACACCTGAACCGCGCCGTAAGGGATGGGATAAAAGAGGGAGTGAAAGAAGAAAGGGGTGCCGTAGTGGAGGGCTCCGGGATAATTTCGACCACCTGGGGATCTTTAACGTGCACTGACATCGCACAGCACACGGGCGCCTTAGCGTTTTGCCTCCATAAAAACGCAGCCGCCGCGGTCGGGTTGGAACCCGGGAAGTGCCCTGAGCGTAAAACAAAGCTGCAGGCCGCGGTAACCTAGTCAGGGTGAGTGCACAAGCAAGCGCTTTATATCTGAAGAGGGACATTGTTGAAAGCTCCACGTGGATTCGTGAAAGCTAATATCATTCATTAATTAATTCATTCATTCATTCATTCAATCCCTTTTATTTCGTGAACGAACACGTACAGGAAGACAAGCAGATAGCCGTTCCACGACGCCTTTAGGAGTCCTTGGTCCACTGTGGCAGCGATGGCACGAAGGAACGTTTATTGGTTACTGCCTTATGCTATACAAATAAAACATCTTTATGCTTTTCAAAGAAAGCACTTTTAAAAATATATTACTACACGTGCATGCCAACGTGTAATTTATTCATGAAAATAAAAATTTCATGAAAAAAAATTGTGCATTACATTTTTAACAATTCTTTAAATTGAGAGATAATTTATTGAGAAGGATCGATTCCTAACCGGCTTTAATCATTCAGAAGTCGGAGTAAACTATTTTGAAGCATGTATGGTCCGTGGTTAGTAAGGTGCACTTTGGGATTTCCCATCGTTCGGTTCCCCTTGTGGGACGTCGCCGAGCGACCCGTCGGATTCTGCTCTCCAGATGCTAACTTCTAACCGAAAGGACGCGTACATTGGAATGCCGCGGGCATAAGAGAATGGAGCGAGGAAAAATCGTGATTCCCCTGACGGAAGCAAAGATGTCAAAATAAGACTGTCTCCCAGCTTCGTTACAATGTACACACGTTCAACGGCGTTGTGTGCATCACGTCTCACGTTAACTGCAGGGAGACGAACAAGCGCGGGGGAGCGAACTGGGCTCCTGTACGGTCGCGCATAATGTATAGAGTGCTTCGAGGAAGTCAGAGGCCGTATATTTGGGATACACTGATACACTGGGCGCGCGGCGGAGCACGCGGTAGTGGCTTGTAACTGCATTGTACAGATCCGCTGGATTGCGATATAGCAGCGCTGCTCGCGCGTCGCCACTCTTCCTTATTACAGGTTTGCACGTTAAGCGGAAGCCACGCGAAGACAGGCACCCTGTAATCTCGCCCATGAGGTGGGGTGAAGGGGAGCGGTGGTGTCCTGCGTCAAAGAGGAAAGTCTGGAGATAGTGGCGTTGCAGCTAAATTTGTCAGGGGTGCGCTGTTAGCGTGAAGGAAAAGAAGAGAAACTTATACCCTTGTCACACGGGCACCGCAAAGGCCTTTGAGAATCAGGTCCTATATCCAAAGGCGTAACGAGTGTAGGTACACGGCACAATTGTGGCGCCTTTGCCGCTAAGGGCCTTGGAGGCGATTGGATTGGAAAACATTTAATTCGTCAGAAAAGGCAGAATGCAGACGATCTGTGCTAGGTGGCTATCAGTCCACGGCTGACAGCGACCTGGGTAGCCCATTCAATGACCCGGGTTTGAACTCCCAAGTCTGAGCTGACCAACACGGCCTCCCACTGCTCGAGAGTAGGAACCTGTATTAGAGATTTAGGCTCTCGTCAGAGACCTTTGGAGCCCAAGAGGCGCGGCCTTCGAGAACCTGCGATAACAGTGCCATCCAACGTCAAAAGGTAAAAGCAATAAAAAAATAGATATAGTCAACAATCTTCGAAAACATTCTTTAAAATACGAGAGGTGTGTCTGGCTTTGCTTTTTTTTTTACGGGTGTTTATATTTTATGCCCAGATTTCAAGACAGTGAAAGTGTTGCAGCAACACTGAGTGCCCCTGGTGGCTACGGCAGCACACAAAACCTGCTGCTGCTGATGAGAGTAGCTGTTACAGTACTTTTAAGGAAGCAATCAGAATTTAAAAAAAAATGTCTGAGTTCAACGAATGAACAGAATTTCCCACATTAATTTTAAAACGCTCACTAGAGCCGGCTCGAGCACAGCAGCGGGTGATAAGCCTCAACGACTGCTTCACTTTTGGGATGCACCGTGTAGCTGCGTCGCTGCTCCTTTAAGGTTTCGCTCTTTTGGTGAAATAGTGTGACTTTGCTGGAAAGGCCTTCGAGGAATGCTGTGTGACAGGGGTATTATATTACTTTTCCAAAGAGAAATTCACGATAAACTTGAAAAGCAGGCAAGTACGGTTTGCGGCATCCGTCTGCATATTGGTAGCTACATCGGCAGAGATTGAGGTTCTAACCTAAGGTATAGGTTTTAAGTCAAGCTTTCTTCCTTGTACAGACGTGAAATTGGTCATGAAATCCTAAACTGAAGGATTCTAGTTAACTGTTCTCCTCTAGAACTTTGATAACTCTCATACCTGATATATTAGTTGAAGTTACATGTCAAACATTTATATAGAGCGTGTTTTCATTTAAAATCGGCTTTATTTACTAATCGTACTCTGGCAGTTCAAGAAAATGATTGCAAACGTGGCATTTTTAATAGGTGAAACATGCACGTATATGTTTAAAAGTTAATGCTTTGAAAATATGTTTACAAAATATGTTTGCACGTTTACAAAACAGCGCTGTTTTCATATACCAAGCCTTATTATGTAAACTACAAGAATAGCTGGTGCATGAAAAAACGGCACCATTAGGATGCCTTCTTTTTGTTGAAAGCAAATCGATATTCAGGAAGCCTGTGGGTGTAGATCTCTGCATACATGTAGTACCGCGCCCAGAAGCCAGCATGTCGACTGTTTCGCGCCCATTCATCTCTGCCAAACTGGCTTCATATCCCACACGCATGCATGGGTGCATATTAAGTGGCAACGATTTTACTTGCGCTATTTATGTGCAAAGAATGTACACACTCCGCCACCTGGATCGATAACAGTCTTGCGCATATACACGAAGCTGTAGGTGTGCCTTTTATAGATGCTATGTTGCATCCTTATGGGGCAGAAAGACGCAGGTAAGTTATATTGCACGGCTAGAAAACTCACTTCTACGTTGTCCCTAAGATCGTCCATTTTGTCGTTAACAGTCAAGGATTAACGGAAAGTTTCACGTGCGAACAGACCCAGCGTGATTATAGGCTATCCCCCCTCCATCCCACTCTTAAGGGGTGCAAGGGGCAGCGGCTCATAAAAAAAAACGATCCCAGCAGCTGCAAGAGCGAGACTCAAATTTCCACCCAGTTTTGCTGATTTTGTTCCTGTCATCGCCTGCCAGCAAGTTAATGAAAAGATGACCTCAACGGTAAGGAATGTCAAGTGGCCGAGAAAAAATGACCTTCGGTGTCGATACGCGCCGTACATTCGTGTCACGGGCTGACTGTGTCAATATTCCCGCGTTTCACCCTTTACAGCACCGCAAAACTTCAAAAAGTCACCTCTGAATATGGCATTTAAACTGTATCGCCAATAGATGACGTGCAATTTCTTGCAAAAGTTCCGGGACCGATGCTCCCGGGCACGGAATGTTGTAGCATTCGGATGTCAGTGAAACGCCTCCGTTCGTGTGTTCGTGGGAGACTGCAGTAGTGGAATGCTTCCTCGACCTCTTTAATAATAGCAAAGGTGTAGAGCAAGATGTAGCGGTTACTCCGTCGCCGCACTGCCATGCTCTCTATACTGCAAATATATATATATATATATATATATATATATATATATATATATATATATATATATATATATATATATATATATATATATATATATATATATATATATATATATATACTGACGATGAAAGGGGTGAACTAACAGACAATGTCTGTTTCTTTCTTTTTTTCATCGTCAGTAGTGTTGTGTAGCAACGCCGCGGAGTAAGCCAAGAAGCCAATAAATGCACTGTGTAACTTCAAAGACACTCTGTGTTCCTTGGCTTGACGAACAAATAATATGCACGCTTGTCAGGGGGTACCACATGATTGATATCACGTCATTTCTGGTATTTCTTCTGTGTTCACGCTAAAAATGCTACGAAGTTACAATTCCATCTTTCTTGGACGTCACTTTTAATTCCAAGACAACTGTGGAATATTTGTAAGATACTTTTATGAAGATATTGATGGCAATTGTATAACGTTCCGACGCGTAGCAATACCTTTCTTCAAAGTTTGTCCTGCGCTCTCACCGAGTAGTTAAGACTGCCATTAAAAATCAATGAGATGCGATTTTGACTGTAACTGTAAGGCAAGTGTGAAATATTGTAAGATACTGCTATGGACATATTGATGGCAATGGTCTAACGTTCTTATGCGAAGAAAATTCTTGCTCTAAGTTTATCCAGCGATCGCACCAAGCAGTTAAGAGTGCCATAGAAAGCCAATAGGGTGCGTTTAAATACCAGAAAATAATAAGTGTCCCGGGAAGGGTGATGATGATGATGATGGATTTTTATGGCGCAAGGGCGTCTATGGCCAAAGAGCGCCATGGCACAAGGTATTTTTCGATTACTCAAGGTGGGGTCAAAGACCCATTTTCCAAGCATTTCAGCCCTTACTAGCCGAGCAACAGGCCAGGGGAAAGCTTGTACCCATTGTACCAGCGGTGGGTACCCGGCGGCACTGGGGATCGAACCCCGCACCTCCCGCATGCGAGGCGGATGCGCAACCACTCGGCCACCGCTGCGGTGGTGTCCCGTCCCGGGAAGGGATCTGCGGACATATAATTGATTGTTATGGTTCAATCTTATGATATGCGACAAAAATTGCGTTCATAAACAGCTGGTCGTTGAAAAAAAAATGCGTTTGTTCACAATTTCTGGCTGTCTTCTGCAATAATAATTCGTATTCAATAATTACAACGAAAAAGAAATATTGTGACCAGATGACTTTCCCTTCAGGTCAGAAATGGTCTTTATACTGATCATCAGCAACGTCAGAATCAGTCAATCACAAAGCAGCCAATGAAACTGCCTTTCGTTACCTCCGTAATCATCTGCGTGTTCGTTGCGTCAGCAACTTGTTGCGTACAGAAGTCAGCGATTCAATTTCCGAATAAATAGCTATCTCGTTCTTTCTAATTCATCCAACAAGCCTTCTAGCTCGTTTGCCTGCACACTCCTTCAGAGTCAACCGGCGTGTTGAGCCCCCTTTATAATTCGTTTTTGGGGGGAAAGGAAATGGCGCAGTATCTGTCTCATATATCGTTGGACACCTGAACCACGCCGTAAGGGAAGGGTAAATGAGGGAGTGAAAGAAGAAAGGAAGAGAGAGGTGCTGTAGTGGAGGGCTCCGGAATAATTTCCACCACCTGGGGATCTTTAACGTGCACTGACATCGCACAGCACACGGGCGCCTTAGCGTTTTTCCTCCATAAAAACGCAGCCGCCGCGGTCGAGTTCGAACCCGGGAACTCCGGATCAGTAGTCGAGCGCCCTAACCACTGAGCCACCGCGGCGGGGGACGGCAAACATGCTTTGCGCCTTTCAACGAACGGATACTTTAAATGTCAGAACGCGCGTTGGCATCTGGTGCATAACTCAGCCAAGCAGGACAAAGCGGGGCTTGTGAGGTTTTCCAGCTCATTACGCGTAATGAACATTGTCCCTCCATATATCTCTCTCTGCGCATGCATGTGTGCGTGAGTACGTGTGTGCGTGGTGCGGGTGCGGCGACAAAGGCTTCGCCGGTGGCAGCCGCGGCAGTGGGGCCACTTAGCGGACAATGGGAACATCAGACATGACGCGCACGTGCGCGCGCGCCGACCACGAGCTGACCACGCGCGGGCTGAGGGTACCGGATGGGCACGCGTGCAGCAATATCGCGAAGAAGAAAGGCTTCTTCGCGGGTCAGCGAGTTCAACGCCGTCGCGACCGGCTTGCACACCGGACGACCTTCGCCGTGGCACAAGGCGGCACATCGCTCAGCTGTTCCCTTTTCGCGCCCTCCCACAGTGCGAAACAAAGCGGCGCCGCTCGGAAGACGGCGTCGTAACGTGTTTCCACCTCCACTCCCCCTACTTTGGGAAGAGGTCCGGCAGGTTCTGTGCCAGCACCCCGATGGCCGCGGACTCTTGGGGAGTTCGTGATGTGCGCTCGCTTTTGAAGACAAATATTCAATGCTGCATAACACGTTGAAGCCAGAAAGATAATTTATTACTACAGATGTTACTGAGGCGCTGCTGCTCACGAGAGGAGCCGCACGGCTTTTAGGAAAGTGCCTTGGTTCAGGAGTGCAAGGCACCATACTGCATGACAATGGCCTCCGCACAGTGGCGCGTGGGCAGAAATTTTTATGAGGAGGAACCTGGCACCGGTCTGGCATTTGTGGAAGACGCAGTCTGAATGGAAAACGTTATGTTTATGCGGGGATTAGCGCTTTCATGGGCGAGGGGGAAAGCGGGGCAGGCTTGAGCACAGGCAGCGGCCCACGCCATGCCCTTGCTTCCACGACCAGCAGCACAGCTTTCTTGCTGAGAGAGCTAGAGCCTCTCTTAGTTTGTAGCACCACAGCGCAGGAGCTGCTTAGATTATGTCCAGAGTACGGCGGGCAAAACAGCAATCATAAAGGTGAAACTGCGAAAGAGTGCGAAGAAAAAACATGCGTCCTCTGATGACGCATCGGGTGGACATGTACAAAACTTTGAAAGTTGCGCTGTTGTCCCTTCTTTTATTTTCTTTATTTTTTTGCGTTGACAACCGTGAAAACTTCGCGTCTGTCTTGTTTCTTTACCCCGACGCATACTTCGATAAATTATTTAGAAACATTTAAGCGGCGCTCCTCAAGACAGACTTTGCGACAACGTTACAAGGGCTTACGTTGTTGTGTACTAGCATCCGTCGGAGATCTTTCCGGTCCTCGCTGATCTTGCCATTGAGAGGAAGGTAGAAACAAAACGGGGCCACACGCGGTCGCTCCTTCCGCGCCTGCCCGGTCCGTATGGCGCTCGCCCCTGTGTGCGGCCCAGATGCCAGGAAGCGACCGGACGTCCGATGCACGGGGCCTCTGAGCCTGCCTGGTCCGACGCTCTCCTTCGTAGCAGTAGCAGCAGCGGAGACGCGCCCTGTCAGAGCACGCGACACGCATGGCCTCCCACGCTAACCAGGGTCGCTCTTTTTTCTGAGCGGAGCTCGCGCGGTGCAGACGACGTCCACAATGCCCCGACCCTTCATCTGCTGAGCGTCGCCTCGGGGCTTTTCAAGCGCCCCGGGGCGCGAATGAGCTCCCGGCGTATGCCGCGGACAGGCCCTCGTCTCTCCTTTCTTTCTTTGTTTCTATCGTTTCTTCTTTTTATCTCTCCATCTCTCTTTTCTTCCACGCTTATTTCTTCACTTCCACCTTTCGTTTCTTCTGACTTCCTATCGTTGTTTCGATCTTTTTGGCTTGTTTGTACTGCGTTCACGCACTAGCCACTTTCTCGCGCGTACGCGCGTACTGCAGCGGCGCGAATATGCGTGGCCTTTGAAATATCGCTTCACGCAGCTACTACCGCGTTTCCCGCCGAGCACCTCGGCTGCCCCTTGTCTGCGGGTCACATCTCGGCGCAAGTGTGTGTCCAGGAAACGGCGTCGTATCAGAGGCGGTAGCAGTTCGCTGCGAATGCGGAAGAGGCACAGAGGTGACAAGACAGTACCGTAAGGGGGCCCGAGCGATGGAGAGAAATGCGCGCTTTCTTTCGTGAAAGAAAAGTCGTCATGGTGACCGGACGCCTTTGAAGCGTGACGAGTGCGGAACGAGGAAGCGTCTTAGTTTTGTTTCAGTGACCCCCGTGCTAACTGTTTCCCGCTCATTTCTGCCACGCAGGTGCAAATTCGTATTCCCGCGGGCTTTCATCTCGGCCCTTCAGTTGACCTATAGCACATTCGCGCGGTGCCACTGGATATACCCGGATCTAATTTGGCATCGATTCGGCATAATCATCAGCCCCCGCTGTGACTTCGGATCGAAAACTTCGGAATGTTTCTGGAAGGTTCGGCTTCACGTTCGGTTTCTAAGTTCGTGTTCGCGACTTCTGACTCGCCGCGTTTCCGCACGGTGTTCGCCATAGTCTCCTGACAGAGGGAGCTAAAAGCACTCAATACTTTAAAAGAAGAAACGCCGCAGGAGGGCATCTCCTGTGATTTACACTTTGTGGCCGATAGCACCTGGACCTTGTCTCTTTTACTCGCTGACCTTAATTGTCGTTGAAGAAAGCACATAACACTGGCCTGTTTATTGTACAATAGGGATAGCGGTGTTAGCAGAGGCAGGAAAATTTTATTCGCCCACAAAGCGGCCAGAAACACGTTTATATGGGCTATTTATTTATTTATTTATTTTGTCACTAATTTTTCTATTTTCTAATACAGCTTATTTGGTTGCCTCTTCCGAAAAATACATCCTTCGTACCATGCATAGCGCTGGAACTTTTTTGAGATGCTGCTGTAAACATGAGCTTGGCACATGATAACCTTAGCTGCTTATGCGCCATTAAACCCCAACACAACACAATGCTGTTTTAAAACAGGGCCCCAATTTCAAGTCCTCGAATGCAAAATTCTTATGAACTGTGCTGTTCTTTTATTTCCTTAATGCTCAAGTAGTACACAAGAATGCATCTTTCAGTATTACTCTCCGAGGATAGCAGGGAAGCTTTTGTTCTTGTACCACAGAGCATTTTAATTTAGCACACGCTCCCCGTGGTAGCCGTATCTGACCGCGAGGGAAGTTTTTCACCTGACGCAGTGACTCCTCCTGGGTAACCTTGCACACGCATCGACGCAGGAGGAGAGTGGCGGCAGCGTGGTGCTGGAGCAGTGGGCGGACTCGTGGCATGGCCACCCGTGCACACCATGGCGGCCGCCTCGTACCGCCGGGCCCGGCTGCTGGTGCTGGCCCTGCTCGCCAGCGGATTCCTCGTGGCCCGCATCCACCGGGCGCAGCTCGGAGGCGGGGCAGCGCCCGTCGTCCGAACGGGACAGCAGGCGCTGCAGGTATAGTAACATCGCCCTCTCTGCGATCATCATAGTGCGCGTACGCAAAAACAATATCTCGGCCTTTCTTGCGCCTGTCACGCCACGTTACCAATCCTTTATAGCTGTATGGCTTACATTTCACTCCCACACTTGCTGTGTTTTCTAGTATCTTCTATAGTTTTTCATTGATATGACGATTTTTTCTATAGTCATTAGTGACGATCAGAACGAAAGCTACGTACAATGCTAGAACTGCGGAGGTATTTTAATAAATTAAAAAACGGTCCTAACATAATCGCTGCCTTCTTGTCGTTCCAGGTGACGATTCCATTAGAGCTGTCCCAGAGACCTGCATCTCAGCAACCACGTTCAAAGTACCGTTTCAAACACTATGATCCCCAGATGCCTCCCAGGCACAAAGTCAGAAACAGAGACTCGTTCTCGTACTTCGAGACCGTAGGCAACAGAACCTGTTTTGCACTGGGCACCGATCTTCGCGCAAGCCAAGGTTCGTGCACCTGCAGGCCAGGGTGGTCCTCGGACGACTGCAGTTTACCTGAAGCCATCAGTTCATCCAAGCGTTTCCGGCGGCGTTGGACCAACAAGAAAGTGCATCGCAGAAGCAACCTTGCGCGGCGCCTCGTTAACGCGATCAACATAAACCACGAGCTTGAACTCTTGGAAGTGCGGTTGAGAGAACTGTACGACGTTGTCGACGTGTTTGTCGTCTGCGAGTCCAACTACAGCGCTAGGGGCGAACCCAAGCCATTGCACCTTCTTCCCGAACTGCAGAGGGGTTTCCTAGCGCCGTACCAGGATAAGATGGTGCACGTCTTCCTCGACCACTTTCCGAAGAAAGGTCGAGAAGACGGCTGGTTCGCCGACGGCTACCAGCGGAGCTTCCTCTGGCGACAGGCCAAGAAACAGCTTTCGGGACTCAGGGACGACGACCTCTTCGTTCTGACGGACGCCGACGAGATACCGAGGGCGGGACCGCTGGCGTACCTGAAGACGCACGAGGGCTTCGGCGAACCCATGTTTCTGAGGCTGCGCTGGACTCTGTACGGCTTCTTTTGGCAGCACGTGCAAGAGCACGTGCAAGTGCTCTCTGTGTGCACGATGCGCTTTCTGTCGCGAGTGCTCCGCAACGACGCGTCACGCCTGCGCCGGGAGGACATCCCGGCCAACTCCGAGGAGCTGTACGGAGGGGAGCTCGAGGACTGGACGTTGGGCCAGAACGCCGACTTCAACGCCGGCTGGCACTGCTCGTGGTGCTTCGACGTGGAAGGGCTACGAGTGAAGCTCAAGTCGGCGCAGAAGGACGACGGCATCCGGTGGGGAGACTTCCCCGAAAAGACCTCGTCCCGCTTCTTGAGTGCGCTTGTTCGACGTGGCCTGTGGTTCGATGGGAAGAAAGTGACTAAGCCGAGCGCGATGACCCGCGGAGGCACTGTGCCTTCCTGCGTGATGGACGACGAGAAATATCGTTATCTCCTGTCGCCAGAAAACACGACGGCGTCTAGGCCGGAGTTGCAATAGTTTGCGGTCACATCGCTGGTTTTGTGAGGCTTAACTACCCGGGAGCACATCGTTAAGAGTGTTTGTAGAGTTGGACTGCAGAAGTCATGCTTCGCCAACGCGTGTTGTCTCACATTTTTTGTTCACTTTTCTATGGTTGTTTCTAAGAGCGCCGCTAACAAGTCTCTGGAGCCGATGTCTACTAGCTGTTACCTGCTAACAACAAACATGAAGAAAGTATTCATCTCCGTGCTGGACACGGAAGGCGCCGCCGTTTTCATATCATGTATAAATATTGCAAGCATAGTCTTCAAACGCTGGTATCTTGTACCAGTTTTTTATCTTACGCAAGCGCTGGCACGCTGCGCCACTACCACAACACCACACGCTTCATCAACCACGCTTGTTTATATTTCTGTCAACTCGCATCTCGATATACGTGCTGTGGTATGGGTGTGTGGTTGTTTGAAACTTAGTGCGCTCACACTTTAACAAGGTGGTAAGGTATACCTATATGCACACTTTCTCAGTTGCCTACTGAATTTATTTACGTTGACAGAGTTTTCCTTATCTCTCTCTTCTCTTTCTCTGCCTTTACACCCGAGCTCCCCGAGCGTCAATCGCCAATCAAAGAATATGCCTGCTTAGCCCTACCTGCCTTTACTTAGTTCTTTCTCTGTGTATCTCTCTAGTACAGCTCTCTAATTGTTTTGTTAATATCACGGAAGCGTCGACTAGGCGGTCGTTCAGCATCCTATGCGGGACCATATTGACGTCGCGAGAAGGTGGCTAGTAGGGGTTGTGTTACGTCAACAGAACAGCCAAGCAGACGGCGCTGGAAATGTGTGCGCATGCGCGTGCTCTCGTCCGTTTCGCCACTGCGGTTTTGCATGAGGCGCTGAACGACCCTTTGATCGACGCTCCCATGATATTAATAAAAAATTGGAGAGCTGTACGTTGTTTACATATAGAACAATGCAAACGGCGCCCGTGCGCACGGTGAACAACCCCAAGGGGCCGAAATTGATCTGACGATCCATCAGGGCACCCCACCACGACGGTTCACCACCACCAATACGGCGTGTCTCCTTCTCCCATTCTTTCATTTCCTTCTTCCTCGCTTCCCTCACTGCATGGTTGACGTATACAACGAGAAGTGAGAGAGTTACTGTACGTCTTTCCTGTCGTCAAAACAAATTTATTGAATTTTAAAAGCGCTATCGACGCACTGTTCGAAAACATTTAAGGACAGTCGCGTCATCGCGATCACAGCTATCGGGATGCATGTGTCCTTTGAGCATTGTTAATCATATCAAACGACCAGCGAAAATGACTAGTGAAACAGTTACGTCGGTTGGGGAACGACTTATAACATATCTGAGCTGAGTGAACCAGTAGTTTTTTGTACGCAGCCTTTGCTTTCAAGAATAAAGTATTGATAGCAATAAAAACAGAAAAAAAAACTCGCGGCATGTCATGTCATACTACAATCCCCACCCTACTGATATTCTCATTATATCTGCCTCATGTGAAAGCTTTGCAGCGTGAAGGTATCGATGTTACGACTGCACAAAATATCGTTGTCGTGAAAATAAAAAACTGCAATCGCCGCACTTGCCATTAATGCGCCAGCGATTGTCTTGCAAGATGAAATGGAATCATGGACGCACGCGAATTGAGCCACTTGCTGACACCGTCCTAGAAAGGTATGGCCGACCAATGTTGTACCCAAAGCGGAGGTCAAGCAAGCGAATCTCAAGCCATGTGCCGAATTCAGAAAAGAGCATATGCAGGTTGGGCCAGATAATATAATCAAACGCACCGAGTCCGAAAAAAGGAAGCTATAGTGTCATCGATGTTTGATTTTTGCCACCCAAAGCTGTGAGCCGGTGATGAAAAGCCTTATAATTTTCTCGATGTATTGTACGCATTGTAATCACTCATCAACGGTCGAATAAATTCCGAAAACGGGTTTCTAATGGCTACGTTTCATTTTGTCTTTCAAGTCCGACTCGCGCTGTTGTCATTCTTGCTGTATGTTGCAGGTTCAAAGAGCTGCATACTCGGGACTAAATGCTCTTGACAGTGGCACAAGGGGATTTTATTGCGCAATGCATTATTTTTGCTTTTTTTGTTGTAAAAAAATTGAAACCAATTAGGAAAAATTCCCCTGTTCGGAGTTGGAGTGGGGCGGGGGGAGGCTTAGTACCTGCGCAAGCTCTCCAGGAAACCTAGTTGAAGTGGGTTAAAGGGGTTCAGGAAGGGGCTCTCAATAAGGGCTCGATATTCCTGGAGTGTTAAAGAACACCACTTCAAGAATATCCTTCAGCAAGAATTTTTAAATACGTTTTGCAGAAGCTGAGATATTTGCAGTGAAAATTTGAATTTCAGCGTGGTTCACTCCTTTCCCTCTCCTCTCGCCACTTTTTGCACGCTCAAACCGCCGACGGGCGCGAGAGTTCCTTTGGGGGCGAAGCTTCCTGAGCGACGCTGCTGACTGGCCGCGGCCACGGTAACTGCGCGACGCCTGAAAGAATCTGACCAATAGCCACCTATAAACACAATTACGCAGGATCGTGCGATGGAGGAGGATGCGAGCATGAAAATGACACCGGAAAGGACTCGCCGATTTTCGCGCGTGAATATGGGTTCTATGGTGCGTGTGAAAGTGTATAATTTAACTCACGTGTTTATGACGACACAGTGCAGTGATTGGGCGAGTTTATGTGCTCTCCTAGTCAGAAGATGTTTCAGAGCCCCTTCAAAGATAAGAGTTTTCGCCTGTGTTTGGTGGGGTGCCGATATTCAGTCGTCGCAGGGAAAGTAAGCCATAAAGTCAGGAAGGCGTCTCTGTTAACTGCATACTCCTATCTCGCACCTCTAAACTATGGGACAGATAACTTCATTAGCTGAGTGAGAAGGGCGGAGCCCCTTATAACGCAGCAGGTCAACCGCGCCGGATGGCCAAGAAGAGCTCATGAGCCTCGGCGACCTAGTCAGCCCATTGGACGATCCGAGCCCGAAGGCCCGGCTCCGAGCTGCGCAGCGCAGTCTTCCATTGCTCCTCAGTGGTGATTAAGTGGAAGCGGGTGATAGGGCAGGCCCACGTGATGTAGAATAGGAACTCGAGCGGCCTTGCCTAAACGATGGCAGAGGCTTGTTGGAATCAGAATGTAGCATTTTTGACGATGTCGAGAAAACGAAATGGTTGCTCGCAGTTCGTCAGCGTGGTGAAATACGACTCAGGGAATGTCTTCCTTTTTGTGACTTTCAGTAATAAACACAGATGTTTCACGAAAAGGCATGAAGATGGGAGTCGTTTGAAGCGTTCAATTCAGTTAGATTCTCCTGAAAGACGGTCGAAGCTCTTTATTACGCTCATATGCTATCATATTTATGCCAACATTAAGCCGTATTAGTGCCGTCGGAATGGAAGAAATATTGGATAATTTCTTGTCTAACCTTTCTTTCTGATGAAGATATATATATTTAGCACATTAGGCTTAGGCTTAGCTACTGCGCGTGGCAGCTGCTGGAAATTTTGCGCGCAGTGGTTTCGAACGCAGCGTGCTTCATGTTCTAGGTGAAATGTTCGTGTTTGCGCGTGCCGACCGTCTTCTGTGGCTTTAAAAAATCGGGAATGTGGAGGTTGGTAGACGCCAGATGGCAGTTAAACAGAATTAATCCGGCAATGAATTTTACTGCGCCAATAAGTGCAACGTAGACAGTTGCAGAGAACTATACACTGCGGCGACTCCATGGCAGCGGTCCATTGAGCTGCTGTATAAAGATCTAAGGGCTTTTTTTTTTGCACGAATTGACTCAGTATAAACCTCAAGTCATGCAAGAAATGCGCAACCATGGTGTAGAAGAGGCATATGTAAAGGTACCGGAAATTATCCAGAGCGGTTGCACCGCGACCATAGTCCTTCACGGGGAAAGTGATAAAACATCAATCACGACGGGTGTCAAGCACAGAGGCACGGTCTCTATAGGTACTAGTCACCGCGTGTTTAGAGCAGGTATCCAAAGAATGGATTGGAAAGAGCTATAAGGATTAAAGCTGATGGCGAATACCTTAACAATCTCCAATTTGCTGATGACATTGAGGAGGTGGAGGAGGAAGAGGAAAGGCAGGGAGGTTGACATTGCCTCGATAAAGAACTAAGGGACGGAATTTCGAAGCATGATCTATAGGACCTAGAGAGGCAAAGCATGCTGAGCGGTGGGTATAAAAATGTTTATGAATGAATTTAAAGTAATGTTCAACGGTCTGGGAAAGAAATAACAGTTCACGTTAGGCAGCGAAGCATAATTAAGTGGTAAGGGAATACATTTAGACCGCAGATTCGGACCACGAGAGTGAAATAACTATACTCCGTTTCATACATCAGGTGCATGCAACGCTGTGAAAGGTACGCAAGTAGTCCGAACGGGAAAATAAAGGGCGGCGTGTTACTCCGCGCTTGTTCTGTGGCCGAGTGGTCTAAGGCATGAGAAAGCGACGGCGTGTCGTTAGCAATAAGAGTGCATTCAATCAACCTTATGACAAATGTGTCATGTAGTAAGCCTGCAGGCAAGGGATTTACTATATTGCGCTTACCTCAAGGAGCGCACTACTTTCTGGTCGCGGATGCAGGCAGCGCAAACAAGAGCGCTAGCTTTGACAGCGTTGTATCTGATGTATGAAACAGAGTATAAGAGAACAAGAATCGGATGGAGTGCATTTGGCAGGCACTCTCGGGTGACGAATAGCAGTTTAGCAATATCCTTCAAGTGGTAAGTATACCAGGTGTTTCAGGGAAGCCCGCCACTCATTTATAAAAAAAAATAAAGTTTTTGAGGTAAAGAGCATCTATTAGCGGCATAGTAATGCCAGTGCTGGCGGACGTCAAAAAACAGGCGAATGAAGCTAACCAGTGCAATTAGAGATTTGTAGCCGGCCGCTAGTAACAGCCATATCAGTTCTTAGAATTTCGAAAACGCGATCACCCTCGCCATTGTCGTGGCATGTATGGCCACTCCAAAGTCAGCCCTTGTTAACGGTACGACCTTTCACGCTAGCTCTATACGCGAGGCAGAGGACGTAGTTATCGCACTGGCCATCGCAGATCCACGCACCAAAATTTCGCCAAAAACTCGGTAAGCGCACCCGCAGTGCGAATTCCGCGCAACCGAACTCTCGGTCACAACATCAGCCTCGTATGGGTTCCGGCCACGGCGTAAGAATATATTTATGCGCTGACACTGTGCCCGGCCACGCGACCGGATCTTGTTCGCTGCTCCTTGTGCTTCTCTCGAACGCGAACAGATGGCGCCACACTATGACGAAAGACTGACTTTGCAATTCAACTGGGTGAGTTCCACTCGGCCAGCTGTAGCTATCGCGTCACTCCAGGTTTAACCAACGCTAAACCACTACCAATTTTTTTCACAGGCTGTCCCCGAGGGCATTGCGGCAGCGGCGGGTGCGGACCGCTAGCTTGCCTGCTTGGCACACGTGGTCGCAGACTGTCGTTTTCTAGGAGGCTTTCTTGAACTTACCTCTTTTGTCGGAGATTTGGGACACTCGGTAAAAATACTGGGCACAAAATTCCAAGACAGCACCGGTTTCTTGGGTGAATTTAAAAGCGCCGTGCTATTGAACTTGGCGTAGTGCGATTTTATATCGTATGCTCCGGAAAGTGCTTCACGCAGACGTGGTCGCTCGGTTGCAATATTCTAACTGCTCCGGTGACTACCTGGCGCCAATGTTCTAGGCGATCAGGCTCTGACGGAGCTTTAAAAGTGACGCTTGGTGCGGACAACTCTGTCAGGCCGATGTGCAGTTGGTTACGAAGCACTTCTTACCCATAATCGCGTCTAATTGGCTTCTGGAACCGGCTGGATCCATCAGGTGTGCCACCGCAACAGCCAACACATTACAACCACTATGTAGTACATATATAGGCCACGACGACCATGCATGGCGTCGGCCCGCGTCACCATGTGCGTTTGCACAACTATCACTGCGGCTGGTCCCAAACCGCGACGCAAAAAGCTAGTTCTAGAAAACTTTTTTCGTGCAC
Source organism: Amblyomma americanum (assembly GCF_052857255.1). Lineage (NCBI taxonomy): Eukaryota > Metazoa > Arthropoda > Arachnida > Ixodida > Ixodidae > Amblyomma > Amblyomma americanum. Next base: position 141,258,037 of record NC_135499.1, on the reverse strand, counting down.
GACACACAATGGAAGCCGAGAACCTCACGTCCGCACCTTGTTACGCACTGTGGCAACTAAAAACACCGACAAACACAGCCTAAACAGCATCAAAAGTCGTGCAAAGTGTTTAGTCGCGTCCGTCACTCCGCATGCGAATGGCCTCTTCTCCGCAGCGCCCCCGCGCTGCTGTGGTCGGCGCATGTACTAGAGGGCGAACATAATCTGTGCGCGCTCTCCGCCGCGGTGGGCAGACAGTGTCAACACCTAAAAAAGAATGTCGGTGGTTTAGCTCTGGTTAAACCTGGAGTGACGCGATAGCTACAGATGGCCGGGTGGAACTTGCTCAGTTGAATTGCAAAGCCAGTCTTTCGCCGCTCCGTTTCGCTGGGCGTTCCTTCTTCAACTTCGTCCCACTTGACACGGCGCATGCGCACATCTGTGGCAGCTCGGTTTCACCGGCGCGCCGCTGGTCAGGTGGCTGGTCACGTGACGAACCACGTGATCAGCCACGGCGTGGCGGGCAGCCACAGGGTGGCGGCGCCACCACGCTGAAGGCTCGAAATGCTACCGTAATGTAGCTATCGCTACAAAACTATACGGGGACACTTTGTGGGCCTAAAGTGTGCATGGCGATAGCCTCCCTGATTACTGTGTCACCTCGACTGCCCCTTCCTGTGTTACTCTGCTACTTCAACTGTTACAGTTTCGGCTGCTTGTGCTATGCTGTTGCTATGCACGCATGCGCCGCCTGCTGCTGGGGGTGCGAGGAGGATGCGCGCCGGTGAGGGGAGGGTAGCAGCTGGCACTGCGCCAAGATGAACCGGACGGACACCGTCATCGCGAGTATGAGCGCTTAAAGGCTTCGAAGTTCGGTCCCCACACATCTCGCCCCTACACCCTTAGTGGGGTTGGCACCCCCCCCCCCCCCAAGAATCTGTCCTCTCCCCTTTTCTCTTCAATGTCACCCTCATCCCCCTTGCCCGCAAACTGCAAACCATCCATCACCTTCGGCACACACTCTATGCTGCTGATATAACGCTATGGACCACCCATGGCAGTGATGGAGACAGAGAATACTCTGCAGTCGGCAGCTACCCTAACCCAATCACATGCGCGGAGTATCGGAATCTCATGCTCTCCGGAGAAGTCGGAGCTCCTCCTAATCCGCCCCGCAACCCGAAACTGCCTCACAGCCCCCATAACCGTGACACTGGAAAACCGGTACATAGCGGAGGTACACACTCTCCGGGTACTGGGCCTCCACATCCAGAACAACGGGAAAAACAATCTCACTATCCACTAACTTAAGCAGACCGCCGAGTTTCTGGACACCACCGGGGCATGAAGGAGCATGACCTATGTCGTCTCATTCATGCCTTCGTCCTCAGCCGCTTTCTCTACACGCTCCCCTACCTGAAACTCCAGGGCACAGAAATCTCCACCAGGATGCCCTGATCAGAACAGCATTTAAGACAGCACTACACCTACCCTTAATACCTCAACCGAAAAACTCCTCCAGCTAGGCCTACACAACACGATAGGTGAGCTTATCGAGGCCCACCGACAGACACAATACATACGTCTCGCGAGAACCACTACCGGCAGACACATCCTACACACCCTCGGTATCAGGATATACCAGCCACGGATTCCACACAGCTCCAGGTCCTCCACTACATTCACTTCGAACTACTGATTAAACCTCTCCCCCAAAACATGCATCCCACCTACCATGAACCCCGCCGCAGATCTCGCGCACGGTCGCTCCACAAACACTGCGGCACGGAACCGTATGCCGTGTGGGTGGATGCCGCCGCATGCACAGGCGAGGACGCGGTTGTAGCCATCACGAACCCCTCCCTACCACCGATTGCCACCCTTCACATATCCCCCACAGCCACTTCGGAAGAGGCTCAAGAGGACGCCATTGTCCTAGCCAACACGCGCACGGAGGCCCGGTATATACTGTCAGACTAAAGCTACCATACTAAATTTTGCTCGCTGGAGAGTTCACGTCCCTGCATTTCGCATACTGAACTCCCTCGCCGCAAAGTCGCCCCGCCACATGGAGCTCATATGGGTGCCTGCCCACTCCGGGAATCCCGGAAACGAGGCTGCCAACGCTTTAGCCCGAGGTTCTCTCAACCGGGCACCGGCGGCCTCCGATCTGGGGTTCTCACGGGAGCGCATCCATTCCTTCAGTGAACTGACGCAGGCCTGCAAAGCCGAGCGTCGGCTCTACCCCCCACCCCATCCGGATCTCCGTCGACAATTACCAGACACTTTGGAGGCGGCTCCAAACACGCACCTTACCCTCCCCTTATATACGCTCGCGCTATCACCAAGTCCACACAAACCCCTCCTGTTCCCTCTGCCACCACCTCAATGCCACTCTCGACCATATTCTTTTCCACTGCCCGGCGGATCCTCCCCCGCGGGGCCTGGAACACCTTACCACTTGGAAAGCTTGTGAGACCCTACTGCGCTCCGAGGGCCCGGCCAAGCAAGCCATCGCCACAGGCCGGGCTGCCAGCGTCATGAGCCTCCGGGACATGAACGTTTGAGTGCAGTGGGGCCGTGCGGGGGCCCAAGGACATGCGCGTCCTAAACTCCCCTGTGTCCATTAAAGTTTTCACCACCACCACCTTTCGCCTTAAAATATTCTTACACAGTGGTTCCGGCTCAGGCGGATAACTCTGAAAACGAGGGGGTCGACCGTCAAGCCCGAGGTTTAACCAAACGGGGGACGGGAGACCACTCGGAAACAGACGCCCCCGCCAAGGAGCCTCGCTCGTACGCGGAAATTACACTTTCATCGCAAGCTAAGATGCACGTTCCCCCCCCCCCCCCCCCCCCACTCCCCGACCTGGACAGGGCGCAAACTCCGACACCTACAAACAAAGGCCATTCTTAGCCCCAGCCGATTATGTTTAATTACGAACAGTGAATACGACTCTGCATGCCCGTATATTATGAAAACCATGTATTGGCCAGTTCAAGAAAAACAACGCAGCTGGCTCACATCGCGCGAGCTCAAGAGGTCGCCACTGACTGGAGGACTCTGGACTCGCCCCAGCCTCATCTAATCCCTTCCCTTTTTTGGCAATAAAGTTGTAACCACCATCACCATTTCGCCGTTGTGAATCGATTAATTTGGGCTATTTCTCACGCCATTCGAAAACCGCGCGCCTGGATCGAGTCACCTCCGTCGAATTCTTGGTGGCGCGCCAAGAATTCGACAGAGGTGACAGCATTTTTAAAAGAGCAGGCTTCGATTGGCTATTTATTTTCTGTGGATGTCGAACATTTATTCTATTCAGTTCCGCGTGCAGACGTGTTGAAATCCGTACGGGAGTGTATTGAATCTAATGGAACTGCCGCTTCTCTAAATCTACCACAGGTCCGCAGAGGTCTCTTTTGAATCAGAAATGTATATTCGAAAAACAGTAATTTGTATCAGCTCCTGCGTTACCCTAGTGCTGTGTAACATATTTTTATCTATTGACCATGCTCAGTGCTTAAAGTCAGGTGGGCCGGGGGGGGGGGGGGGGGAGGGGGGGTCTCAAAACCCTGTACCAGTATTGACAAGGGATCTGAGACACCCCCATCTCCGATCCCTGCATGAATCCGAAGCAAGCAACCATTTTTTATTCTTCTCAGTGGTAGGTGGAACGTTTGTGTATCGTTTCAAAAATTTCGCTGTGATTTTTAGTTAGAAAACCGAGACGGAGAAAAACGCAATGTATGCAGCACTACACAAAGGGTGGATGAAAAGGTGAAAGCCGTGCCCTCCCTCACTCCACGAGTCAGTCCAGAGCTGGCCACTAAGCTCCAAGGCTACACAGTAACAACGAGCACACTGGCAGAATGTGGGGATCGTTTGTGTCAGGTCTGCGACATAAATTGAGCGAACCACGACCTTTAAAAATGATTTCTCCCCTTTGTAAAAAGCGATGTGTAAAACTGGCCGTCAGCTGCTTTCTTTCTTTCCCTCTCTATTTCCCTTTCCACCTGTGCTCTAATCACTAGAGACTCCCCTTCGATGCAGCCATCCCCTAGCTTGTTCCTTGACAGTGGCTCAGTCGTGCGAATACGTCGACGATTTCTTGACGATACTAAAAATTAACCCGGAGAGGACGCACTACAGTACAGTGGAAATAATCTTATCCACCTTATCCGTCTTCAGACAACAAGGAAAAGGACTTACCTTCACCCATGGGTTACCTGACAATATGAGCCTGAAATTTTTAGATATTAACATCAAGCTTGTAGAAGGGCGAGTGGGCAGGATGTACTCACGCCAAGCAAAAAAAAAAAACAGTTGCTTTCTTACGTGTCAGCGCATTCCAAGACGGTAGGAAGGGCTACCGTTTCACTTTGCCTGGAATCTGCGCTGCTGAAGTCCTGTGCTCATATGGCAGAGGCTAGCTTCTCTAATCATCTGGACTGAAAGACATCAGATGGCCTCTCATGCTCCGTATAAGTATAGTAGCAGAGACCTTCCTTCAAAAAAAAACATGAAAAGAAATGCCAAATGTCAAGCTGGGAAATATATACAGGCGAGTGTCACATTGCCTGAAAAAGGTTGCAAGCAGGTACGAGATAGAATTTTTGTCAAAAGTATACAGCCCAAGTGATTTGCTTTCAAGCCGTGTAAGCACGGCTGTTAAGCACATTTGACAGTCCTAAGCTTGGGACTCCCACCTTCGTGAGATTAGGGTCCCTGAGTAGAAAAGAGGAGCCGTGCTGCCAGGGCTCAGAAGCAGACACCTTGGGCTGTATACTTTTGACAAAGACTGTATCTGCCGTGTATTCCGCACCAAAAATATGCTGAGCGGGCTATGCTCGCGGATCGGACAAAAGAAACCCCAGTGCGAAAAAAGGCACGGCAATAAGCCTTTCGTTCGCTGTGCGGTCAGGGTGGTGTACGAAATCCCATCGACAAGTGGAGGTGTCTACATGGGCCAGATGCGGGAGCACGAGAAATCGCTAGAAAACACGGGTGGGTAAAATTTGCCACCTCCCTGCAAGGAATGCAAGTGTGAGCCAGAGCTAGGTGACATGCATGAGTCACGATCAGGTAGCGCACGAAAATAGCGGAGGCCTTTTAACGCGAGAGCTGAAGTACCCCCATTTCGGAAAAAAATTGTCCGGCGTCGTGTTGTGAGGTACGGGCTGCGAACTCCGTGAAGGTTAGGAATTGGGTCTTTATTTAGAGATTTTGCCCCAAAAGAAGAAAAGAGGGCCCCAGGCCCTTGGAAGATACAGACTGGCTCCCCGAGCAGCTGCTCTCTTCCGCTGCCGGAGGAAGACTCCCTATGTCCGTTGACGGTCGCGTTTTCGAACGGCGTGGTCACGTGACCAAGCAGCGAGTTCTATGAAGGAAGCGTCCTTGGTGGCCGAATCCAGACCAACCCGAGTTCCGACGCGAGAGGAGTGGGGGACAGCCGCGCTTCGCGACCCTCATAAACATGTCAAGTCCGAGAGGGGCGCGTCTTCGGCCGAACATGAGCCCCGCGTCCGCGGCGAGGCCGGCACCCTGCGGCGCCGAGGGTGGACAGGAGCGTTCGCGGCACAAAGTTTCCGGAGCTCGCCACAGGCCAGCAGTGTATTGCAACGCAACAGTCGGCGGCGTTGACCATTTGAAGTCTTGAACCAGCCGCTCCGGCAACCCAGGTGGGCCACCTAGATCACGTGACCTTGCGGCGTCATCGCAACCTGTGTTAACGAAGTTTCTGCCCACCGGATTGTGAGCAAACTGGCCACCACGGCAGGTGGCAATTAAATTAATGATTGCTCGCGAGAGATTGCTCGGGAAGAGCAACCAGGGTTTCACAAGCCCCACCGATGGCAGCACTTGCCATCGCAGGGCAGGGGAGTCTAGTAACCTTGGGGCAAGGGCGCCTCTCTGAACTACGTCTTAACCGCTGCACGAGCAGTTTACAGGAGCTTAGGTGTCCCCTCGTTTTTTTTTTATTAAAAAGGAAGGCAGCACGTGTTCGTAACACTTATGGACCGTATTTGCCAAAAGTAACAGAGCAGCCGCGCCGGCGGCAGAACGGGCTTTCAGCCGATCGAGCGACGGCGCTAACTTCGGCGCTGGCAGCCTGCGCCCTCGCTCAGTATGACAGCACTCCAAAGGCACGAAATTTCTCGCCGCACATACTACCTGCTTACTTATTATGCTTCTTATCATCCTAGAAGGAGGACGAGAGCGCAGGCTTACGTTACCCAGTTTACACTCGCAGCGGCCAGCGCCGAGGACCGCAGCGCCGCCGCGGCTGCTCGGTTACTTTTGGCGAAGACGGTACCTCTGCGAAGCAATGAAATTGCATTCCTCGAAACCTTTTTCCGATGACATGGCCTCATTAAAAAAGCTTCCTTTGCAGTTATTCGGCTTGCAAGGCCAAAAAACATGGGTACGTGTTGATTGTTGTTCCATTTGTTATTGTCGTTGCCTTTGTTACTGGAATTTTCATTTTCATTTTGGCTTTTTAGTATTCTGACTGCTTTTACTTCGCTAGTTTGACACTGCTTTTGCTGAGATTTATATTCTCTTTAAGAAAGCCATAGCAGTGCTTTGATACTCAAGCGATCAGAAGGGTTATTCATAGGTTTGCAAGCCGTGTTGCTGTATGGCTGTGTGTAAAGCGATCATACAATCTATCCCGTGCGTGAGTTTGGTGTTACAAATATGCCTCTTTGCTGTCAAACAGTTGTTAGCGTGTGCATGAGTTGTGTTCTTTGTTGTGCTGCACAGTTGCGCCGCTGTTCTCTTGCATCATGCACCAACTCGCCCAACAATCCTTTATTGTAGTTGTAGTACTACTTCTGCCGGCGGTGCCTACTTTAAATTTCATGTGACCGCTTTGGTGTGCGCTCCGTTCAACCACTCGTGCTCGCGGTACAACTTTAGGTTCATTTCGAGCCAGCAGTGCGATTTCGTTACATTGGAAGTGCGGCCAAATTTTTGTCGTTACATTGAAGCTAAAATTACATGCTCCATGAACAGATAATTACGAAAAATAAAATATTTCGCTGCACACACATTTTTGCCAGCATATTTAAACTCGACTAACTTAAGGCACTAGAGCCTGTCTATGCAGGTTCACTACCATGCAACAACACCAATGCATAGATCAGAACCTCCACTGAGATCTGTATGGATGTTCTTCCAGGGCTTTAACAGGAAGAGCAGACAAGGTACACCTGTGGGCAGTGAGCAAAGTCTGGGACCCCCCTTTTATTTCGCATGGCAGTTCTGCACTACAAAGTGAAGGTACTATCACGATCAAAAGAAATGTGAACAATGCCGCGCCTACATGCTCCGCTGTTCGAATTTTTTTTCTCCGCACTTTTTTCTGGGTGGTATGAAGAAGACGTTGGAGTCATCCTGGAATGTATCACGGATGACTCTAGCCTCCTTTTAATACCATCGAAGTAAAAGCGCAATGAAAAGAAATTCGGGCAGTGGAGCATGTAGGCGCTGCATTGTTCGCGTTTCTTTTGATCACGATAGTATGTTCTCTGTACTCAAGGTAGGAACTAGGAACTGCATAGTGGACTAGGGAGTAATTACTCATCGACAAACCCAATTGTGTAGTTAGGCACAGCACAAATATAGTTTGAAACAAGGGTGAGCTACCCGACTGATGAGAGTATATAGTTAATGGCATATTGCAACCCACCAATGCATCATTTTAAGCCAAACGTTCTGTTTCGATGCAGTGACATACCGATTTCTATGCAAGCAATGAGCTTTGTAGAGTAGCATTTTCAATCATAAAGCAACAGTGTTAAGGGTCCCATTCAGTGGAAAACACGGTGGTGGCGTAAGAAAAAGAGCAGGAGGCTTACCTGCCACCTAGGTCAAATGACCTTGCTACCTCATCACAAACTGCTCATCACTGAAGGTGGCAACCTACTTACTGGATTGTGAGCAAACTTCCTGCCTTGGCAGATGGCAGCTAAATGAATGACTGGTCCCAAGAGGCTCGGGAAGAGCAATCAGTGCCTCACGAGCCCCACCAGTGGCCGTGTTTGAAACAACCACCTGCCAGGGTAGTGGCGCATAGCTTAACCGCTGCACCAGGCATGGTATGAGGACTCTCAGCGATCTATGAATATAAATTAGAGAATGACCAATTCTTCATATATGTAAATTCACCCATTATAATGCTATTGCATCATACCCTTAAGGTGGAGCTTAAGTGTACATTATAGAATTTTTCCGGCCAAAATGCACGGTGCCTACTACAGCTAGAAGCACTGATCCACAGCAGACTGACAGCTCGTAGTAAAACAGCAAACCCTTATTTTTTTGGACCAGTAGTTTTATTAATGCACCATATAGCAAATACATCTCTCATCTTTAAAATTTTCCACTCTCTTCTTCGTGGGTATAACCACATGTGGAGCCTTAGGCGTGTACTCCCAAGCATTCTATGCACGACTATGTATAAACTGAAATTCCAACGCCTGCAGGGTTGACAGGCAACAGTAAAACACACTTTGTACATATACATACACAACATGCAGTCACATGCAGCTAGCTGAGCCTAATGAGGCGAGTTTATCCAGCAAAGCTTTCCTGCTGAAACTGGTAGAAAACTTGCAAAATGTACGTATATACAGGTAAAATGTCACAGCATTGTAGCATTGCACATGCTGTTACAGTAGTCATGAGGCAGTGTGGAACAAGTTTTTCAGGTTTTAATGAGTGTAGCTCACAGCTAGAGAGGAGAAATAGCGGCGCTACTTTGTAGATGCCACCAAAAGCACCCAAGTTTACTTCACAGGACTCATACGTAGTCTTTTAACTACTGCCCTGAAAATCTTGCCTTCAGTTCTTTGTTAAAATTTAGTCCACACTGGAGAAGTCTCAAAGCAGCATCTTTACACCCAAACTAATATAAAACGTCGTTTGTAAAACTTTGCCTACAATTTCTGTAAGGCACATAAACAGCAAGTTCCACATAACATGTATGTGTTAAAAATGCTAAAAAATGAGGCAAAACATGCCTTCCTACCAAATTTTCTAAAAAATTCCACAATCATGCTGAGTGAACTTCAAAAACAAAAATGAGTCGTCTTTTGCACTCTATCCTTTCGGAGTGCAGTCTTTACACAATAGTCACAACCGCTGGAGTGATTCAAGCATGCCATCTAGCTGCTTGAGTAGCAATATCCAGGTATGCCCCACAGAAGGAGAAACAGGAAAACCAAACCCTGCTCCAAGTCAAAACTTTTGAACAAAAATATGTCACTCATAATTTGGAATAAAACTGGACAATCTATATCTCACACATCTGTCCTGCATACACACATTTCAAGTCCTTGTATAGGCAACCTTTAATTAATGTTACTTCACTAAAAGCAGTGTATAAAACCGAGAAAACGCTTCAACAATTGTCATGCAGATAAACATCCAATGAGTAGTTAAACCAATTGTTGTTGCATGAGTTAGTGAAGTCACAGCAATGTCTTATGGCACTCGGATGAGTTGTAATACTGAAAGCTTACGCATTACATGCAGCATTTCATGTCATTAGGCATTGAAGACAAAAATGCTAATCAAGCAACAAGAGACAAGGACAGCTCAACAATTTCAGGATGGCAGCAGGAAGGACAAACAGCTTGTCAGCAGCGCAGTGTGGCAAGTCAGGACAGAAGAAGAAGAGTAGCAATGTTCTAGGCACAGCTCACACATAAAATGCACGTTTCTCAAGAAAATGGGCAACAAAAAAAATGCACCAAAGTTATGTATACTATATACATCACCAAATGGCATTGAAATTTCGTGACCTTTCTGAAAACAAAAAGAAAAGAAGCACAGTTCTTGGGGAAGACACTTGGCTCTGCTTTCACACAGTGTTCTGTGTTTTACAAAAATAAATAGCACGTGGAAAACTTCCAAGTTCCCGGGAGTGATAACTGGTCCCACGGCGACATCTCTTCATATGCTTCGCCAGAGTTCTGCGCTACCGCACATAGTCCGCACTGGTCACAGTCCACACTGACCACTGAAGCCTTCACAGGGCGACTTGAAGAGACCAGACAAAGGTGGCAGTTGTGAAGGAGTTGCCATCGAACAAAGCGAAACATTCACTCGGGTGCAGAGTTCCTAGTTGCATGCTGTTGCCCGCTTTCAGAGAGCCAGCTGCTATTATTTTTTTAACAGGCGACATAATTGAGATCACTCAATCGTTTGCATGAACACATTTTTGTGTTCTGCTGACAGTTTCAGTTCCAAAAAGCATTTTTTTTTTCTTCATGACAAACTTTTTTCTTTTGCTTTCCCAACATTTTGCTGCCTTAGCACAGCCTTTGCAAACAGTAGTATTCTTTATATTCTTTTTTCCCAGTTATGCCGGGGCAAGCATGTTCACCACTGTTGGCCAAAGATCATTATGCATTTAGCTTTCTGCAGCCTTCATGGCTTTTCAGAAGAGTTGCACAATACAGGTTGTCACATTACTTTTGTAGAACTTTTGTGAAAACGATTAACAAATCTACCATTATGTTTCCAAATAAATAGTTTTGCACTAGAAACCTCTATATTTAGAATCACGCTTTTAAATGTTCAAAGTGTAAATGAATCGCAATGAATGACCTAATAGGGAATCTCAAGACGAGTTTTAAAAACTAGAAACTTTTTAGCTGTCCTCTGCGCCACTTTGGTCTACTACGCAGCTGAATGCCGTGCCAACAGACAGCTTGACTTGGTAGGATCCACTCTCACCACCGAGGAAAGCAAGGCTGCTCCCAGCAGCCTGCCTGGTGGAATCCACGATGACCGCCGCAATGCGCTTAAGCCACACGCACAGCTAGAAGCACTGTCCCTAGACCGTTGTCTCACTCCGGCTACGATGGTTGAGCGGTTGCAGTTCCCGCTTGAGCCGGTCGTAGTCATTGTAATACTCATGGTCATCAGTGTCTTCGTCCGAGCTGTGCTGTTTGCGGCCGGGCACCACACCAGGCTGCTGGGGTGGCACAGCGGTAGGAGAGCCCAGAGGGCAGGTGTTGACATACTGGGGACCGGGATCGCGCGGTACCTGCATTGCTACTGGATGCGTCGGCCCGTTGCGGTTCATGAGGTGGTACTCGATGTTGTCGACACCCTGTAGCGGAGGCTGACCATTTGGGGGAACAAAGTCGGGCACAAAGCTTCCGTAGCCTTGGAGACGGGGGTCGAGGCCATCAACACCTGCATGCATTGGAAACAAGTAACAGCAATGAGTAAAGCGTAGCCCGCAAAGCCTTTTCACACCCTGCTGACTCTGCTTAATTTACAGGCTGTTTCAATACTACAAACAATTAATCAGTGTATCAAACAACAATATGTAGAGGCACGTCTTAAAACTTTCGAACGAGCTTCAAGATCCATTATGCTTACATATTCCTTTCTTTTTGTTGTTTTTGCTGGCCTCGAGCGTGTCACTGGTGCTGTTACTGGAAAAACAGCTTGCCTTTTTAAAACATGATGCTGAAGGAATAGCCTGGCCTTGATGGGCAACAATGAAGCGCATGCTACCTTGTTGTGTGGGAGCAGTGTCAGTGTTTTAGAATCAGTAGCACTGTCATTATTTTTGTTAGCTTTGTTTGCTGCTTCCCTCTTCCATGGTGATTCACAGACATAATGCTAAATTTTTTGCGTCATCCTTATTACTGCGCCGGAGAAGAAGACTGCTGGCAATGAAGCACCCATACACGCAGGTTTGGAAATTCTAGATGACATCTCTGGCTAGGATTTAAGGCCCTTTTCTTCATACCACACAAGAATTCAGTCTTTGGGTGACTATTCGTGGCCCATCTTAAACATATAAGACCGAGTGCATACAAATCGTCAGTACCGGAAGAGCCGCATAGAGTGCGTGAACGTCACTTTCTCCATATACGAAAAAATATTCGATGCCTCTTTAAGATCCGGCCGCACTACCAAAAAGATACGAACTCCAAGTGTTCCACCTAGCTCCAAAGAACAATCGTGCACAACAATCAAGTCTATCAGCACAAATGTCTGATCTGCAAAACATTAAGCATGGCTGGCTGAGTTCATGGGTACTGTACAATGCCCTTCCCTGTGTACTTATTATGCTGCCAGCATTTGGCTGCTTGTTACGCTCACACTTCAAGTCAAATAGACGTTCGGGTCGGTCCAAGTGCACATGTAATGACACTGTTTAAACACACGTGCTCTGGATGAGTTCATATCACATGACATCGTAGTATCAGCTGCTGCCATTGCGATGGTCATTAAATAAAATGGCGCCATTCAATGCATGAGTGGGTCCCAAGTGGCCGCTCCTGGACATCCAAGGTCATCTTGAGTCACCGCGACGAGCTCCTTTTAGGTTGCAAAATTGTTCATACTTGCTTCATTTTCAAACGGACAAGAGGACATTTTTTACATCACTTATACTGGGAACAATTTACTAAAACAAAAAATTTGAAAACCTAGTTTTTGTAACAAAAGCTGGGGGAACTAACAACAATCAAGAGTACTGTGTTATGGCTCAAATTTCTATAGGTTAGAAGGCCCTAACAAAGCGGACTTAGCAGTAGCAAGATCCAGCTGCAGTGCCAGAACAGCAACATTAGGCGGAAAAAGCTTTAATACAATTGATTCCCGCTTCAACGAAATTCACGGGACCTGTGAAAAACTTTGTAGAGGCAGAAGCTTTGTTGTCGTGAAATCAGGCCAGAAATTGACAGATTGGCCTGGATAGTTCATTAGCAACACTTATTTGACAAAAATTTGTCTGTTCTGGTCTTTCGCTGTTTCAAAATCGGCATTGTGGCGATTTTCTTGGCACTCTAAAATCTTGGAATCGCGTAATAAACACATCCGCTACATTTGCTATTAAAACTAATTTTTTTTTTCTGAACGCGTTTTAAAAGCGCCCTTGCTTTCATCGTGCGAGAACCCATACTTAGACCATGCTGCCTGGAGGCATTTCAGTGTGAACCATGCGCGCGTGTGCCCGGGTCACTGCGTGTTGAGTAGTGGTCGCATGCACGTCGAAATCGATCCTTTCGATGACGTGCTAGAAATGCAGCTGCTCCAATTCTTCGAAGACGTTTTACGTTTTGCAATGCATGGCACGAACATACCGGCGGAGTGACGTTCTGTTGAGACATCTGCCAAGAACCACTGACACTCGCAGTGGCTGTATTCGGTCAGTGCCAGAGTGCACCAGGCGGGAAAAAAAAATAAATGCTATCACGGTTCACAAGCGCGGAGTCCAGGCCGTCGGCAAAACCATCGCAGGCAGTCGCGTGCCGCATTGCATCTTTATGCATCCATGGCTGCCCATTAATTCCGATTCTCCACGGAACGTCAGCTGCGCTATTGAAAGTGCAAAGTGTCTTTGGAAGCTGTGTTTGCTGAAACCTAACGCGATACGGCACGTATGGACGTGCCAAAAAAAAAAGAAAATCGGCCGCTTCCACAGAAAAATTTCGTTGAAGGGGAACCTCGCTCCGAAAACTGTCCGTCATGGGGGAAAATAATTGCATTGCCTTGTATGGTATGCTGACGGAGAATCGGAAATACTTCGTTGTGGCGGAAATTTCGCTGTCGTGGCGTTCATTGTAGCCGGGTTTACTGTAATTTGAAAACAGACATGAATGGCACAATGTCCACTGCTCTCTGAACACGCCATCGTTGACCTTGTATTTCATTTTCTTTCGTTTTCTGAGATCATGAAAAGCACTGACCATTTGAGTAGCGGCTGTCCCCTATCAGGTCCATGTAGGTAGTTGACAAGCCCTTGGACCGAGGCGAGGGCATCAGGTAGTCATCCTCATCGACAGGTAGGGACATGCGCATGTCACTTGGCTTGACACCCTTGGGAAGCGTGGCCGCATTGTGCATGAAGGCGTCATCATCTCCTTCCTCTGCAACACAATTAAGCACCATTGAAAAATGTCACCGGAGCAGGCATTTCACCTTTCTTGTGACAAATGTTCACCATTGTAACAAGAAAGCATCATGGTTATCATTAAGGTCCGTTTTCAAAGAAGCCAAGAACCACACATTAGGCAAAAATCAGCAAAAGCATAGCACAGTGACCTGTTAATAATCTAGTCCTGCTGCTTGTCATGGTTGTGCAGCAAACAAGCAAACTGACAGGCAAACGGCAATGAAACATGTTTCAACACATTCAATGCACTAAGTACAAGCAGTGTTTAGATGGCTGGAAAAGCTGGAAACATGACTGTCCATTTTGCATGTGAACGCCAGTTTATGCTGATTACAGCTGATACATGTGTCTTCCACCTGCTGTCAGAGAGGTACTTTCATGCAGGGAAAAAGCACCATGCAGAGCAGTTTGGAGGGGAAAGCAGTTTAAACTACCATCTACACTTTCTTTGCCAGGGCTGGTGGTATATTGGCAGCTCCCATTTAATGCGAAAGCAAAGTGCACTCAGTGCGGGAACATTTTCACAGGACTGCAGCACTAATAGTACTGCAGAGTGGGCCCAGTTGTTGTGGCATGCAAGCAACGCATGCCTTTGAAGCAATTAGGAAGAGCGCGAGACACACCGGCATCTTTTCCCAGGAGCTTTAATGGGTCAGAGCAGTAGCGCTGGTTGAGGCTGTTCTCTCGGCCGCGGGGGTTCATACCGTTGGCGTGGCAGCCGCCATTCATGTCAGGGTGCAGCACCATGTTGGCTGGAAAGAACTCTGCAGGGTTGGGAACGCCAACGGTGGGATCCTCCTCAAATCCACGGTCATCCATGAATTTCTGCAAATGAAGCCCAGCACAGCACAGGTCAACAAGCAATTCCAACTTAGTGGTTTCTGAATTAGTACAGATCACACATTACACACTTGAGCATGGTTGTCTGCTATCAATTAAAATTGAAACCTTGACAAACTGTCTGTGAAAATATTTTACGGATATTCTTCACACCATCAGGCACTTGTGACATCTACTTTTTTTAAAGAATGTGCGATAGCTGGTGGAAGTACCTTCGTAGAAAAAAAAATGCTTGTATACATTTACAAAAGCCTGCTTTCAATATGCATGACAGTGGGCTCAAGACCCTCGAGTTGCATATGCTTCATAAAAAATGTTTACAGACATTTTCCAGTCCTACACTAAACTTCCACTATATCTGTGACATCATTGTCACAGATGTTCTTCGTCTGAAGTAACACAGCAATATCAATTAAAGTTAACAATATTCATGGTATAAAAATGATGACCTCCCAATCACAATGGCTAAACTACAGCACTTTTACTTTGGTTTACCAAAAAATTATCCACACTAGACCTGTGCTAATTGGTCATGCAGAAGTTCGAACAACTATTTTAAGTGGCACAGAGCTCATCATGCCACTTTTTCCTTTTGGTTTACTGTCTGCATTCTAAAAACTTGACATCCTTGATGTCAAATTAATCTGATTAAATTCACCATCAGCTTTTAACTGATTTGACTCGGTTACCTTGATAGGAGTAGGTGGTGGGGCCTGCTCTGCACCTAGGAGCATACTAGGCTGAGCCCGGGGCTGCAAGTATTCTTCAGCATCCATGATGACCTCCGAGCCTTCCATGGGCATGCTAAGGTTTCGGATGAGCTCCTTCTCATCTTGCGGTGTGTAACTGGGCAGCCGCATCAGTTTGTCACCAGGGACGACCAAGTACCGGCCTGGGTCACTAGCCATTTTGGCAAACTCTTCAGCCAACTCTTTGAAAGAAGGGCGCGACCCCGCATCAAGCATCCAGCCTGCAAAAACAATGCATGGACACAAAACTTGTTAGACACTGAACAAGAAAACCCAGGTTCACTTGAGAAGTGATAAACAAAATAATTATGCACCAAGCCTCGTTTACACCTCATCTTCCTTCAGCAGTACATCAATAAAATCAATTTATATGGCAAACTATGCAACTAGACAGAGGTAATCAAGAAGTGAATGTCCCTTTATAGCTCTAGAAACATGGTTTACAGTGGTTCATATTAGGCACAACATCCATGAGCTCATTCATAATGTTAGACAGTGAAACAAAAAACTGTCTGCAAAAAACACTCCAAGTAAAATTAAATGCTTCAACAAGTGGAGGTGAATGTTACCACTTACACTTGATCATTATCATGTAAACGTCAATGGTACAAATCGACGGCTGGTTGAGCCTCTCTCCCTTTTCGAGGAGGTCAGGCACATCTCTTGCAGGCACGTGTTCATAAGGCCGCATGCCGTACGTGAGCAGTTCCCACACAGTCACACCTGGAATCGAAGAGCATTCCATGGTTACCTTTGAAAAAGTAGCCAGTAGGTCTCTTTAAGCTACATTCTTTGCAATACCATGCTATGTTTGCAGCCCGCTATCATAGCAACACCACGGTGCAGTAGTGTACATCAGCACTATGTGAATAATTTGGGAGAATACTTCATGTTCAAAAAGCATCAAAATTGCACCAAGTTACACAAGTGAAAGATTTAACGTCATGGACCTAACAATGTCCAATACGGGAAAAATTGTGTAACCAGTGTTCCCAGGCTAAGCAAGCAAATGGCATCCAGGAAAGCCCTGTCCATGCATGAAACGTCCAACAGCTGGTAATTAAATGCATCATATAGGTTTGGGCTAGACATGAGACATCCAACAAATACTGAAGTTAAAACTGTGTTCCCTGAAACGGGAACAACATGGTTGTACTTTTTCATATTGAACTATACTATACAGTGCAAACGACAGCTGTTCTGGGTGTCTGCAGTAGTTGCTGGTCAGTTATCATAAACGTCATTCTGGAATAATGAAAAAGCTCCACTCCACCCATCTTGACCTTAAAACAGAAAGCCAGGAGTACAACACAGCCCGGAAGAAAGTAAGTGACCATTCAAAGCAGCAGTATTTTCTCAATAGACCGTTCAGCCCCAACACCCCATCTGGTTTCTGTTGGTTCTTGCTTGTTTTGATTTTCAATAGGAATAAACTGTACTTCAGTCAGGGCAGTACACCACACTGAACATTCCCACCCATGACGGATTTCTGTAAAAAAACTTCCACGAAAGGCAATGGAATCGGCACTCACCAAATGCCCAGACATCACTTTTGTGTGTGAAGATGCGGTGTTGTATGCACTCAAGAGCTAACCATTTGATAGGCATCTGTAGTAAATAAAGAGAATGGCAATAAGTGTAAGGCAAACAAAAAATGAACTTCTTCATTTTGCAACCTGCTTTTGCAAAGAAGTTTCAAGACGCAACAGAAAATATGTATGATGTACCTTGCCGCCAGCTGCCTTGTACTCAAACTCGTTATTATCCAGCAATTTGGCCAAGCCAAAATCGGTGATCTTAACACAGCCAGGTGTTTGAACTGGAAAGAAATACAGTGCAAATCTGTAAGTATCCTACATCTCACATGAACAAGAATTAAAAATCGCACCATGATAGACCATTGAAGCAGTAAAAGCACCGAGATGGCACAAGCACTGTGCTATCGAAACATATCTCCTCTCTTTCACTTATACTTTGCTTGGTTGTGCTACAAATCAAAATGGAATGGAATACTACAATGCAGAGTATTCTATTATACTGAAGAGGAGGCAGGGAGCTTCCTTCAAAAGGCAGACATGAAGAGCCAAAAAAACTTACGCAGCACGTTTCTCAGGGCAAGGTCACGGTGAACCATTCGTTTTTCCTCCAGGTAAGCCATGCCCTGAAGGAAAAACCACAAACAGATGTTCAGAAATGATGTTCCACACGCATGTCTGACAACGAAGCAAGCTTCTAGTTTCCACAATCTGACTTCATGTCACATACAAGACTTTTGATAAGTTATCTTAACCTTTTAGCCACCAACCCCAAACTGTACTGCCATGGGAGACTGTAGCAATATCGCCAATGACGAGTCACACGCGTCTGACCGAATGTCTCGTTGCTCCACTGCCAAAGACGAGCTACAGTTGGCAGTTGCGCTGGTTGCAATTTTCAACGCTACAGGGCAGTGCATGTTTTAAGCCCGACAAGTGTAATTTTCACCAAAAATCACCAAAAATTTGATGATTTTGGCACATTTTTCAGGAATTAATTTGGTGGTTAAAGGGTTAAACAATGAACATATATTCCATAGAGCATAATTCAATTTTGCCCACACTGAATGCTGCAATGGGCACAGTGTGCAGAATTATATCAGTTTATGTTGGTGCTGCACAGGTACAAAAGTTAGGTTTTAAAATATTGAAATACAAAGATTTCAGCGGATTTCCTACTGAAGAACTGAGTCCTGAATATAGCTCCTACTCTCATCAGTCACACAAGTATTCCTTTACTCTATAAAACAGTATAAATTCCACAGAACTTGGTCCAGTAGTTGCCTAACACAAAAATTTTGCATTCCCCACACACCTGTGTACAAAAACCCGTGAAAGACTAGGCTAAGACCTTCCTTGACACTTGCAGTTAACCTCCATAGCATTTCAGGCACACATGAGGACAAATAGTAGCTGGCCTGTTTTGGGTTCTCTATGGATTACCTACTGCAGATTTCTGTGGTATGATAATAAAGGAGCTACTTTCACTGAAAACGGTGAAGTCATAAATTCGAAAAGGTAAAAAGATGAAATGCACGTGTCACCACTGGTCACTTCCATGACCATTTGGTTTATGGTTTTTGGGGTTTAAGGTCCCAAAGCAACTTGGGCTATAATGGACGCTGTAGTGAAGTGCTTCGGATAGATTTCAACCACCTGGGGTTCTTTAATGTGTAATGACATCACACAGTATAAGCCTCTAGAATTCCGCCTCCATTGAAATGCGACTGCTGTGGCCAGAATCGAACCCGCGTCTTTCGGGTCGGTAGCCAAGCACCATAACCACTGCGCCACCACGGCAGCTTTTTCCACAAGCAAACTGCAATTATGCTAATACAGATATTTATGTGCGGGTCTTTAGGGCTAGGCTATATTGCCATTCACTTTCAAATGGCGACCACAGAGTCCTATCCAGGACTGACACCTTGAGCTTGAATCTAGGGGTGAAAAAAAAAGTTCCAAAACCCAATTTTTTTTTTTCCAAAAAATTTGTCTTTTGGTGCTGGGCAAACATACCAGTAACAAAGAGCCAAACGGTCGATTTTCACTACAAAGTATAACTGCACGTAACTTTAAGGTGCACATAGCTTACTCTGGCAATCTGGGTGCACCAGTTCAGCAATGGCTTGGAGCCGATCTTGTCCCGGTTGTTGCGAACATAGTCGAGCAGGCAGCCAAGGGGCATCAGCTGGGTGACCAGCATCAGCTGTGATGTCAGGCACACTGCCAGCAGCTTCAGAACATTGGGGTGGTCTACACTGGCCATTATGTAAGCCTCCTGCAAAGAAACCACTTTCAGGAACCAGCCTATACTCCGTTATTAAAGTATGCAAACAGAATACAACGGATACACATTTTCTCATATGCTTTGTTAAAAGCATGATACGTAGCTTATTTTTCACGTAAAAGAAGGTTACAAACAAAATCCGAACAATTAAGCAAAGCAGACTCGCAACAAAATACCACTGTTTGTAATCACTGCCAATGACTTCAATACCACCACCCAAGACATTCCTGGAAGCAATACTGTAGTTGTTGTGGATATTCGGAAAATCATTTGGTAATATTAGGAAATGTTTCTAGACTAGCTACATGTGGCTTCAATTCTAGAAGGGGTTTGTGCATGCGAGCCAGCAAATGCACTCACCTCCAGGAATTCCTTGTTTGTGTTGGGTGCAGTGTCCTCGCGAAGAACCTTGATGGCCACGGGGATCCTGACGTTCTCACCTTCAGGCACCCACACACCCTGGATGAGACACGAAAAATTGTCAAGACACATTTGACCAGTTGGTCAAACACCGAACACATTGGGAGAGTGGGTGGAAGAGAGACGAACCTTGTAGACAGTGCCAAATGCTCCATAGCCAAGAATTCCTCCCTTGCGAAGTTCTGCTTCTTTGACAATCCTCAGCTGGGCAAGGTTGGGCTTGATGTCTGTTGGCTTCAGAGGTTCATTGTCTTCAAAACCACTCATGCGCTGTCGCGGAGAGGGGAAAAAAATTTGCTATTAATCTAACAGCACGAGTTAGCATGCACAGTCCACAAAACAGCGCGAGCGCCGATCGTTGTTAGTCACACTGCAAATAAATCATGTTCAAGCACATGCAAATCGCAAAAATGTGAACAGCAAATGTACAATTAAGCTGTGCAATGTTTAACACATTGTCATAAAAGTTAACATGTCACAAATGGGCTCGTGATGTGTACTAGAACTTTGTATGCTGCAAGAATAAAAATGATAAAACGGTGTGCAAAAACCACAATGAGAAAATTATACATAGGTTTCAGTCAATGCAACAAATGTTTAGGTCAAAGCTTTCAGCATGCAACACTGCAACACAATAACAAAGAAGTGCCAGTTAGCATGGAAAGAAAGACTCGGCAGAAGCAACAAGACGATAAAAAATGAGAATTCACTTACAAATTCTTGAAAGAGGAAAGAGCAGAGAGAAAAAGAACAGAGAGCATGAGATAAGGGCAGAGTCAGCACAATTTAAAGCTTTCACTATAGTTTTATTCTTGCACAAAAAGTAACATGCTGCCAAACAGTTCAGTATGCTGCTATCCGCCATGAATTTTATGTCATTCAAGGTTTTAACATCGGACAGGTCAAACAACAAGCATTAGAAAAAAGCTCTGACCTGCTCCGACTACACACAATTTGCAAAGTAAGCAGCTTCTGACCAAGTTGTTTGTACAAGTAAGACTACCTAGAAGGTGCTGAAGTTAGCAGCAGTTCTGTTTTACTGGAAGGCATCCTAATTAAGACATAGAAGTCACTCTGATGTCAGCTCTGCTAAAGGATTACAATGGAAAGTAGATTTAACATCACACTGCACCACAATAGCCATGAAAACTGTACTGCAGGAGAAGTACCAGTACAATTTATGAAGGAACTCTTGATACCCAGCTTTTGCTATGCTGAAACCTTGTTACATGAAACTTTTTTGTTTGCAGCTTCCTAAGCACAAACAGAGCTAGCACTTTAATGCATGTATGAAAAGGGAATGACAACACATGCAGACAAAGCAGTGCCCTTACCATTGTCATTTTGACGGTATTCTCTTTTGTTTTGGCCCTCTGGAACCAATGGTAGCTGAACACAGCCAGGAAAATTCCCAGCAGCAGAATGCAGCCACCGGCACTAGCGAGGATTGCAGGCAGGTGGTCCTCCTCCCTGCAAGCAAAAAGCCAAGAAATGACAGCAGTAAAATAACATTCGTACTGTAACTCACACAAATAATTACACTGGCAGCAAGTGAAGTCAAAAATGGAAGGTTGTAAGCAAAGAATTGTGTATAATCATTAATATAGTTGATTTAAGACTGACTATTCCTGCCTCACAAATGTGTTTTTGCACAAATCAATGCAGTAAGTACCATGAATAAAGGGATTAGTGCAATCGAGCTAATGTAGCAAAACAACTCTTTTATGACCAAGTGATCTTCAGTAAGCATTCTGCAAACTTATAAATGCAAAGAAAAAAATGCAGAGAGTGACAGCTTCAGCTTCCAAACTCCGAGGCTGCAACAAGAAATAACACAAGGCGTGTGGTGAACATAATGTGCTCAATTTATAATTTCAAAAACTTCTTACAAAAAAAAAAACTGTGGCGTCGATTTTGAAGTATGATGCATCTAAATAAAAGCATCATGCCTGTTGATAATGCACAATCAAACCTTGAAGGCGGCATGCACAGGCAATGGTTGGGAGTCAAGCCCACTACACCGCATAGCTGCTAGCATCCATCTATTGACCATAATATGGTGTAAGCATTTGGGTCGGTAAAACATAACGGAAATTTGGCAAATAAAGGGAGACGTGCTGCGGTGGTGGTAGTAGGGAGATGCTCTTCCGTGGAGCAGGTATGGCATTTTTTTCCCCCTGACTTTACTTCTGCTTAATCATCAAGTTACTTTGTGTACACATTGGCAAAAAGCGGGCAACAGTAGAAACGGTCAAGCCATAGTAGAGCCCTGTTTACCGTTCACTGCAACCAGAAATCAATGAAACATTACCATTACTTTACTGCAGTGACAAGCAGCATTATTTGTTAACAAATTCAGTATGTCAACACATTAAGCAGACATTTTTGCATGGATTTGAAAGGCAATTAGAGAGGAGTTTAGCAAGTAAAACTATTCCTCAAAACATATTCCTTGCTCACCTTATCAGCTAAGACAGACACCAGAAAATGGTCTGCCTGAGCAATGGAGAATGAGGATGAAGACTTACGTCCTGCCATGCAAGGCCATCTGGTTGGGGTCTTCATCTGAACAGTGTGGGTCCTTGGTGGTGGTGTCATCAAAGACCTTGTAAGGCTTCTCAGGAGGACAGGTGGCTGTGCAGTTGAACTGCAATGACAAGCAAGCAAGAGGATGTATTAGTCACTGAGGATGACTACAACGCCAAGTTTTTTTCAAATAAGCACTGCTTAGCACAAATTCCCACTAAAGGTCCTTTCAGTGTCAATACATCTGCCTCACAAGGCCAATGTTGCAGCCAACTAAAATACCAACTGCCTAGTCCTGAGCAAAGAAGCAAGAGATGACAATGAAAAACTCACAGCTGCTCCAAATGAGAAAAAAAAAATGAGTGACTCAAACATACTGACCTAGTGACAGAATCATGCAGGTAAGAAGTGTCAAAGCCTTGTTGTGCAAGCCTTTAGGCAACTAATAAATCAGCTAGTGCACAATGCATACAAGCTAGAACAGGCAGATTATTCTACAATTACAAGTGCAACAAAAAAAAAACTGCTATGTTGGGACAGAAAAAAAAAATTGGAATAAAAGTCTCTCTGTTAGTACATGAAGACCTGTCAGCACAAACCTGAGTGCGGTTTTCAGAGTCATAGATGCGGAAGTTGCGGCAGTTGGTGCAGTGAGCTGCTGTGGGTCCATAGCAGCCTCGGCACTCATCGTGACAGCGCAGGCATCGCCGATTAGCCTCGTCGGGGAAGTGGTCTCGCTGGCAACGGTCTTCGCACTGTTCACCACTGCTGTAGTGCAGGCACTCGCACACAGAAACGTGTATCGAGTAAGACGTGCAGTTCTTGCAGCGCTGATGACATTTGCGGCATACCTGCAGGCAAGAAAAGATAAAAACAACCTTGAAGAAGAGTTGGAAGCATGTTGCTTGTGCTAATTCGCTCTTCCTTCCATGCATGATGTTCAGTTTTGTTCTTTGAAGAATATTTTTGCATTACAACTGCGATGAAAGGTTAATCCACCCAATTTTACTGAAAAATTCACTCTCACAGAAGTACTTCAAACATATGTGTCGCTCTACGAGGAGCAGCTTTAGTAACATCATACAGGTAGTAGTGCACAGCTCAATCAGCTAGTACACAAACACGCATAAATTCATTGCCAACACAGCCCACAGTGTTAATATTAACAGTAAGTACCGATTTTCCAGTCAAGGACTTGAGTGCTCCCTCCTCCTGAGGACCGAAGTATTCATGGTAGAATCCCTCTGGGCATGATTCATCTGCTTTCAAGCACTGCTCCTGAAATTGTCAAAAGACATTGACAAAGGTTAGGCATCGTGCTCAGTTCATCTCAGCCAATTAAATATCTGCCTGTTCAAAAAGAACACAACTTACAACAACATTCGGGTCATAGGCGCTGACGATCGCCTTCTCGCAGGAATTGCAAGCACCAGGCCCAACGGTGTTGTTTGGTCCAGTGCACCTAATCAAGGTAAACCACACGGGAAAAACCAATGAGCAAGCAGCTCTTTTGTAGCCTTAGATGACAGCACACAAAAAAACTTTAAAAAAAAATTGGAAAGCTGCACAACTTATCACTTACGCACCAAGGGTAGATAATCAATAGTTGGTAACGGCATCACAGTTTGAGGGTACTCACCCGCCAACACAGTTTTCATGGCAGGGCATACAGTAGCCGGACTGATTGTACTTTGATTCAGGGCACTCCTTGACACAGTAGGGGCCGTCACGAACATGGCGACATTTGCTGCAGTTACTGGGTCCCTATTAAGGTAAAAATGAGAAAAGGAGATGCAATGAACAGTGTTCCACTGTCATAAGGGATGCGCAACAGTGCCATTGTCAATGTCTTAAAGGGTACATAAGAAAAAATTAAATAGGAAAACAAAATAACTGAAAAAAGCAGTAAAAATGACTTGTCACATGACTTGTCAGTTCATGTGGTCAGTTTTCACAGGATGCAAGCAGCAGTCTCATTAGCGTTAGCTGTTGCACATGCAGTTCAGAAATGCTCGAACTGAGGCAAAATGTTCAAATAGGACTGACTCCAAAGTTTAAAGTTGTTTTCAGCCTGAACTTGAGCAACACAAAAACTGTGAATGAAGGAGATACTGATACAGGATGGCAACAGACGTATAGAACGGCCAAGTATGTTTCGAAAAGCACAATGAAAACTTTCAAGGGAGAGCCAAACTACTCACAGGGCCAGAGCATTCTCCAAGACACTCTTCGTGGCAATGCTTGCAAACATAATTCCCATTGTCATAGATTCTGGAAAGCAGAGAGGAAGAATGTAAAAAATTACCACTTCTGTATGGTGCACTTTCCTACCAAAGAGCCAACAATAAAAGAAATGAACTGACAGCATTTCAAAGGTGCTGTTGCGAACATGCAGCTAGTATGATTACGTATCTTGACTAGCCTTTTTCTGCTTAAATCAATGAAATGAAAATCTGCAAGGGAATGCGATGCTTATTTATTTATTTATTTTATTTAGTATTACAGATACTTCAAGGGCCCTTGGCTGAGGTCTTTACATGAGGGGTTTAACCCCCTTTCCTCGGCCGAGTATACACCTCTACTAGCATCAAGATGAACTCCCTGAACAGGTCACCCAAAACACTCTCTGTTCAATCAGACATTGTATTCTTTGGTTGCACTGCCTACTAGCAATGTCTCCGGTGGGTACCCACACTTGCTTTTTTCTATTCTGATTTGCATTGGAGTGTATTGTAGCCTGAAGAATCCCCTTGATGACAGCATTTGGCTTCAAAGAACTGTCAGTTCATGACAGGTGTAGGTGCAGAAAAAAAAAAATGAACTTCTACTCAATAGCCTTACCCTTTGGATGTGTCACACTTGTCAATGCAGGTGTCTTCTAGTCGATACGATTTACAGGAAAGACACTCATTTGGTGCTGGGCCCCAGCAACCACTTGAAGAGCACTGGGGGTGGCATACTAGGCCTTGTGTCTCTGCAAGAGACAATGAAAAAATTAAATTGGCACTAAAACGAATACGCAAAATGAGGAATTTCTCAAATATTCTGCCTAAGTGAACACATGGCAAAACTGCAAACAGAAAGGCACAATAAAAAAAAATTTGTGATCAGGCTGACAATTGGTACCTCATGCAATTAATTGGACAGCGCTAACTCTGACAACAATGAAAGCAGGTGTGGCGTGAAGCACAAGAATCTGTTCGCTGACTGCGTGCAACGCATCTGCTAACCGCTGATATGCAAAGAGACTATGTGGGACAAGGAGGCAGATAGATGCCTTAATGAGCGGATGCACGAGAACAAACATGTGTGCGAAGATATAGTGCATCGTGGTGATGTGTATAGAAAAGTAAAAACAAGTCCTGCACCCGATGTTCAGAAAAACAAGTGCAATCGAAAAATCAGAGAACATGAAAGTGTGCGAAATAATCGAAGCCTTTTTTTATGATGGCAATGAAAGAACGAATATGTGATATCCCAGTTATCGCACTCCCAAGAAAAAATTGTGGTATCTTAAATTAGACATCCAAGACAACAAGGAATACATGCCCAACACATTACCCACGTGACTGTTGGAAGAAAATGTCAGTGTGGGCGCCCCCTTCCCAATTCTTTTCTTTTTAACCCTTTCCATGTTGGGAAAATAAAAGGTCCCAAGTAAGCGCTCGACATGCTAATATTCTCTTTTCTTCTGCCCTTTTTTATGCAATCCAACACGTGATCAGACAGACTGTTCAACAGAAAAGAAAGATATGACATATTATGAGCACCTGATAATTGTAAGCAGTGTTTTATGTAACACGAATTTGATTTTACGGCGCAGCCATTAATGGCTTGTTTGCCGGCAGAGCGGCATTGGTGGTGATCTAACCAGATCATTTGACTACTCGCAGATCATGTGACCATGACCCTTTCATGTTGCTCATACAAGGCTTCCAACTGGTTCTCGGAAGCATGATGCCATCACTAACATGACCGCTTCAATGCTTCTGTTTTGTTCTCAGAATCACAATGTCGTCACTTACGTGTCCTCACAGACGCTTATGATTGGTTCTCAGAAGCTGTGACGTCATCACCAAATGTATATACGATAGCACTGACAGCTGCTCCCCAGTCCTACTTGGTGATTTCAATGCTAATATCCGAGAGAACAAGACCTTTGGCACTGATGTCACGATGAACATTAGCAATGCAAAATATTACGACATTGGAAAATGCAAACACCACCTCAAGACAGCGTCAAAAAAAGGATGTGGTACAACAGTGGGTGACCATTTCACAGACCACAAAGCAGTCTAGTCAGTTTGAAGAACATTCCTCAAAAAGAAGACATGCTTCAAATCTTGAAAAGAAAATCGAAAAATCTTGAATAGATAAAAAACGATCAAGCAAATAAGTGCAATGTCTTAATAAAATGTCTGTGAGACTTCTATTGACATAAAAACCTTCACTGAACTGTAGAAGTCGCCCATAACAGCTGTGCTATGATAATGCTTTATTTACCAAGTATCTCAACCATTCTGTAAGTTCTTAAAGAATGATGTTAAATGATAGAGAAAACACGATGGCGCAAGAACAAAAATGTCAAGATCACAGCCAAACTCATTTTTAATAAAACTGCTATATCGACACAGCATCAGTTTTGATGCTGGGTACCTGAGAAGGTGGAAAATTGATTACCTAACATATACCAATAAACTTTCCAATTAAACTGTTGTAATTAATATGCATTTAATAAAATGAAACCTGTAGTCTCCAGGCACCTACTGGTGTACTTCCTTTAGTGCAATACTATATGCGGATCATATAAAGCATTTCTTTACCTAGAGAACTGGATCAAGGAGCTAAGCCCCTGAAAGCACACACTTTTCGTCTTTCTCAGAAATGGCTTCTCTCAAGAGAAGCAAGCATAAGGACTGTATAACTCAGAGTTACTGTGCTTCGTTAAAACTTCCTGCTTCAAGGCACCTTCTAAAGGTATGTCATTTCATTTCGCCTTAATTTTGAACACCGCACTGCTCAATCGTGCAACAACCGTGCCATTTCCTCAGCCCACACATCGCTCCTCGCTACGATAAGATGCCACTGACTAGACCTCGGCCTCCCCGACCTCCTCGATGTGCTCATCAAAATTTCCCGCACCACCACACGCATGACAGCTGCTCACCGGGCGCGCACTCTTCACCTTCTTTACCACAGACAAAACTAGGGAACCGTGTCAGGATTAACACATATGAGGTAAGAGTACAAACAAACAAGCTCTCGCAGATTATCCTTGCAAAAAAAAAAAGCAGCATAGTGCGCAGCCATCGTCCATGACCACAACTCACTGCATTGGTCTTCATCAGCGTTCCGCTGGAGCAGCACATTGTGGGCGCTGGACTTCATGACCTGGTACCAGTCGACGCTGTCGGCGAAGCACAGGTCCTTGTTCTCCAAGATGGCAATGCTCCCTGACCGAATCTTCTTTAGGCTCCGCAGGTTCAACGACTTCAGCGAACTCTTGACGATGTACAACGCGGCGAAGTACCTGCACACAAAACCCCACGGTCCAGTGTCATAGTTGCCAATATTGGCACATGTGTGCGACAATACGGGACATGATCGACTTCCACAGCTACGAATCACGTGAGCAAATGGCATGTGATTTCTACAACTACCACCAAACAGCGCCGCAGGCACGAAGTCACATCAAGAGACAAAAAGCGTGCCTGCCTATACAGCCTACTCGGACAATGACACCACCACCAGCAATGCGCTAATCGCGCACTCAAGCCACTAATCGCGCAATAGGCCAGCAATAATGACAATGGACAAGGTCAGATCCAGGTTTTCAACTCAAACAAGAAAATATGCACATCTCGTGGGGAAGTGCAGCAAGTGAACCGCTCTGTGTGAGCCAGAAATAAACTGGCAACATTACATAAACGTGACACACAGACTAGGAAACAAAGAACAAGCGCCGAGTACTCCAGGAACAACGACACAAACAGCAAGACAGGAAGTCCAATGGCGCTGCGGCACAACAGCAAATGCTGCGGTGGTTGCTCCGCGCATGCGCACTTGCAACGAAGCTGCGGGCGTAGTACTGACGGACTCCCGGTATGCCGCAGCCTAGGCTTCTAACGAGCCCCCCTCAGGCAAGCAAAAGGCAGTCCGGACAGGTGACCAGAGCGGACGACGACACGCATGCAGCACTATACGTGACTGCTGAGTTACCTGCCGACGTGCCCCTTGGTCTCGTGTGTGAGGTGGGAAACTAAGTGACCATGGATGCCGCTACAGAAGGAGAGGAGAGGAGAAGGCCAAACGACACCCGTCTCACCACAATGTGAACTTCGTAAAAACATGTTTGGTGGTCTCTATATACAGGCTGCTACAGACTATCCGTTCCTGGTGCACTTCCATTCAAACCGTCCGCCTATTTGCTGATGGTGCCCCAACGCAGCATGGCGCATTATTCACAGCGGAACTTCCATACATACAGGCCTGTGAATCACTTTATTTTTCTAAAGAACACCATAGTTTCCATCCGCGCCCTTTCTTTTATTTCTATTGCAGATCCATTTATTTATCGTTTAAACAGACCATGTGCAGACCCTCAAAAGTGGCCTTCGCAACCTGATTTTATAGTGGATAAACACAAATACACAAAGTCCAGACGTGGTCGGGCCAGCTGAATTGTTCAGAATGTACTTTATCACTAACACATGAGACAGTCATTTTCAAACACACGCAAGTTTCAAGCATAAGGTGCAAGTAAGGAGGGAACAAATCTCAACTTGGTATTATCCACGGCTAACCGTTAAACTACCGGTTAAAAATTGACTCCTATAAAAAACAGTGCATCAAACTCACATGCGTTTTCCCACGGAATTTTTCGAAGCAAAGAAACTTACTCGGTCAGTGTCCGACCCCCGATGACTTCCAGGTTGCGAAAGTAGGACAATGACGTGAAGTTTTGATGTGAAGCCTGGATGTTGACGTAGCCTGTAACCTCCTTGAGTGTGCTGAACACTTCCAATTTGCTCGGGTCCATCTTGTCGTAGCGCGGACCGAATGAGAAACTGCAGAGAGAATTTGGAAAGTGCGTGAACTTTACAAATAGGAACTATAAGACAGGTGTTTCGGCAACAACGTTACTACATTGTAACTTAGTGTACGGATCAGCCGCGGTAAGGCCAAGTTACGTACTCTGCATAAACTTCCTGGAAGCCGTTGAACGTCGAGTCCAAGATGGTGAGGGAACCTTCGATTATCGTGCACCCGCGGAAAGCTTCGATGTTGATGGAATTGACGACGCTCACTCCTTGGCAGTCTGCATGACAAAGCACAGAAAAGTTGTCCATCACTCAGAGCTGTTTAGTGTGTAGCATTACGCAATGGTCAAATGTTTAGAAAGCTGTATAGCTTTCCTTTGTAGCCATATGGCTGCACTCAGGTGGATGAGTATTTACTCCTTTATTACGCAATGGTCACAAAGATTTAGCAAAAGTCACATGCTTGCTGCTGGATCTATCCAACCCATAAATAGTTTGCTACAACCACATATTTTTTTTGCTTGCACAAGAAAGCAACCCCCCCCCCCTGCAGCGATAGCTGTTAAAGAGATGCTGAGGACAGACTCCTTCCCTTTACTGTTCTCAGCAAAAATTTGTTCTCTGGTTCTTCTGGCTATGTTGACGTCTGTCCACCAGCAAAAGATGTATTTATTTCCAAGAAAATTAGATTTAAAAATCTTCCCGCCAGCCGATTAAAACTCATGGCGTCATTACTTTTGAAAAGGATGAGTTACCACCATTTTGAAGCTAATGGCGGCGTAGCACAGACTCTTAAGATCCATGCATAAAAATCGGTGTTGACGTACGCATTTTACTCGTGAAATCGACCGGTGGATGTGCCACCTCTATTTCGTTTTTGGTCTTTTTATATAGTAGGACACACACACACACAAAGAGCAGCTGTTGGTAGTACCAGGCCATAGCCCATGGCGTCTTGCATTACTCCGAAACAAGATTTTTAATGCTCGACTATATGAAACACGCCAGAGGCATAAAAATCTTTGAGCTTATAATTTCCTCTTGCGATTACATTCTGCTAAGGTAACAAGAAAATATTTAACAAAGAGCTACTTTTCTGTCACGGAAGGACTCTCTATGGCGGTCCTGAATGTGGGTGGGGCTTCAATGCAGACTCGTTATTATATCTGTCTATACCTTACAAAAACTCCGTTTTCGGTGAGAGTGGTCCCTTCATAATTAGTACGCGGTACCCTATCAGTGAAGGCCAACATCGCACCACGCTGATTGTTCAGCATGGAGTGACGTCACGCCTGAGGCAACAGCAACGCGCCACGCTGAGTGGTCAGAACACAGTGACGTCCTGCGAGCTGTTCCTGAGAGGAAGACAAATAATATGAACTAAACAATGTTATATTCACCGCTGCGAACAGCTGTTGGTAAATTATACGCTACACAGTGGTAAGCGTCCTGCAGGTTTTCTTTTTTCCATGAAAGCGGTGTTCTCGGCTGTTCTGATCTCATTTAGCCTGTGACATTCAGTGGATGTCAAGAGTTTCCACTAATTGTCAAGCAAGTCACATGTTTACACACAATGAAGAAAGGAAATGTGAGGGTCCAGTTGGAGGAGGAGGGTCCAAGGAGAAGGCCATAAAGAAGCTATACTCACTTTTTGGGCACGGTCCATCGCAGGGCACGCACTCTCCCTGTTGGGCCTTCTTGTTGGGCGGGCAGTTGCGCACGCAGGCGCCGTTGTCGCGCAGCAGGTGCTCGGGACAGTCCTTGACGCAGGTGGCACCATACGCGTACTTGCCATCCGGGTTGTAGTCCCACGAGTAGGTGTTGGGGTTGTAGCGCATCATGGGCGGGCACTCCTGCTTGCACACGCCGTCGTCATAGAAGTTCTGGCAGGCGAGGCAGTCGCTCTGCTTGGGACCCACGCAGCCACCAGCGCAGAACAGGTGGCAGCACTCGCGGGGCTCCGGCCCGAAGCAGCGGCCCTGGTGGCACTGGGGCGAGCAGTTGACCTTGGAGAACTTCTGGCAGTTGTGCGGGCCCTCGCCCCAGCAGTGGCCGCCCCGACATGTGGCGTCACACGGCGGACAGCTGCGCTCAGGCTGCGTGAAGTTGTACACGTACACCATGTGCGCCGGCGGGCCTGACAGGATCTCGTCCCACTGGATGTGGCGCACGTGGCACAGGTTGTAGTTGTTGAAGAAGCCCACGTTGCCCCGCAGGATGTCGCGCAGCGCAGGCAGCTCGAGGTTCTCCATCTTGGAGAGGGTGACGATGAGCGCGAACTCCTCATCGTGCACATTCAGCTTGAACAGGCTGCGGCCCCGGATGATCATCAGGCTGGGCAGCAGTATGCGCTGCACGTCCACGTGCGAGATGAGCACGTAGCCCGTCACCTCCCGGATGTCGCGCAGGAAGCTCAGGTCCAGGCTCTTGTTCTGCGAAAGCAAAGCAGGAGATTCATTGGTAAACACGATGGGTTAATGATATCCTAGTCGAAATCAAGAGGAAGAAATGGGCTTCGGCAGGGCATGTAATGTGAAGGCAAGACAACCGCTGGTCCTTAAGGGTAACGGACTAGATTCCAAGAGAAAGTAAGCGTAGCAGGGGGCGGCAGAAGGTTAGGTGGGCGGATGAGATTAAGAAGTTTGCAGGCATATGGTGGATGCCGCTGGCGAAGGACAGGGTTAATTGGGGATACATGGGAGAGGCGTTTGCCCTGCAGTAGGTGTAGTCAGGCTGTTGATGATGACCAAAGCAGAATCCTTTAGCCGTGATCCACACGCTAGACAAGACCAGAAACGAGAAGGGGCTATGAAAGGGGCTCTCAATAATGTGGTGGTATGACTAGACATTAAAGGACGCCGCTTCACACATATCCTCCAGCAAGAATTTCCTTAATTCCTTTTGAGGAAACTGAGTTATCTCTAGTTAAAATTTGAATTTCCGTACTTTCGCCCCTTTCTCTCTCTCTCTCGTCACTTTTGCGCACTGAAATGTCGCACTGAAATGCGCCGCAGCGCTGCCGTCGCCGCTCGGCGCCCGGACCGGACGGGGTGACATATTAGATGCTGCGAAACCTGGATGCGCTTGCAACGACAGATCCTCCTGCAGCAGATCAACTTGGTGTGGGAACGCGGGGAGCTACCGGAGGATTGGCGAACCGCGATCGTTTGTCCCAACCGAAAGGCAGGGCACGCACCTACGGAGCTGAGCGGATGCCGGCCAGTGGCAGGTAACATCGGCGGCAGGTAAGCTCATGCAGCATATGGCGTTGCAGCGTCTGAACGAGCGGGCTGCGGAGGCTGATTTGTTTGACGAGCGGTAGACAGGTTTCCGTAGGATGCGGTGCACGGCTGATCCTATATCGGACGTTGTTACAGCAATGGAGCACGCCAGGGGGGCAGGCCAGGTTGCGCTGCTGCTTCTACTGGGCGTCTCGGGCGTTTTTGACAACGTTCACTGTGCACCATTTATCGCGGTGCTTGAAGGGGCCGATGTGAGCTGGCGCCTTTTGCGATACGTACACGGCTTCCTGAGCGGGCGCACCATGCGCGTACGAGTAGGCGGTAAGCTCTCCGAGCCTCGCCCGGTGGACTTTGGCGTACTGCAGGGCTGTCGTATCACCATTTCTGTTTAATGTGGCCATGTCGATGGTGCCGGCCCCCCTCCCCACGAGCGGCCGACACCATGTGTACATGTCCATATATGCAAACGACATAGCTCTGTTGTGCCGGGAACCACCGGGCGAGGCGCTCCGCGTTCGGGGGTGCCTTCAGGGAGATCTGACCGCAATCGATGCCAGCTTGCGTGGATAAATCGGTGGCCATGGCCTGCGTTTCGCGCTCGCACCTTGCGCCACTGTCACTGAACGGGACTCCGATTCCTTGGCGTAAATCGGTGCGGTACCTTGGCCTGGACATCGACTGGCGCCTTTCCTTCCGCCCCGCGGCGACCAAAGCCTGTCTGCAGATGAAGAGGATCACCACCACCGTGCACAAGCTCACCGCTCGAGGCCATGGGGCATCTCCCAGCAAGCCGCGCTGCGGCTATACAATGCCGCAGCTTTGGAGGCGGTGCTCTATGCGCTGCCGCTCGTCACGGTGCGCAAGCCGTGCTGGAACAAACTCGAGCTCCAGCACCGCAAGTCCCTGCGCGTGTGCCTAGGCCTGCCCAAAAACTAGCAGTGCGCCGCAACGTTGGCCGAGGCAGGAGCGTTGCCACTTAAGCTCCAAGCAGCGCGCAGGGCACTGAATCACATCGACCGGCTTACCGCGCACCGGACGGCGGCTCGCTGCTGCAGCGTATGCGCTCGCACCCGCGCTCACGAATGGGCGCGGCGCTGCTCGAATATGAGCAATTGACACAAGGCCCACACCACTACGGCTCCTGCGCGCCCTGGCCTGCTGCCTCGGAGGTTCAGCGAGAGATCGTCGGCATCGCGGGAAAGCGGAGCACACCCCTCTGTGCTGTGCAGCAGCTGGCCAGAGCCGTCATACACGAGGAGCTCCAGGACCATCTCCTCGTGTACACCGACGGCTCAGTGGCCCGCGACACCTGCTCCCTTGCAGCGGCGGCTACCATCCCTGCCCTGCGACTGCACAGTCAGCAACACGCAACCGTCCTAGGCTCCTCCACCACGGCGGAGTTGGTGGGGATCCGGCTCGGGATGGACCTGCTGCTCACCCTCTGACCAGGAGTGCTCTGCTGTGCGACTCCCGCGCCGCACTCAGCCGCCTGCAATCCAACGGCCGCGGTACCCCACTAGTGCGGGAAATTCGCTCGCGCATCGAGCGCCTCGCGCAGAGAGATTGCGCCGTGCGTGCACAGTGAGTGCCCGGTCACTGCGGTATCGCCGGCAACGAAGAAGCTGACGACCTCGCGACTGCCGCACATCATCTACCTGCCAGCGATCTTCAACTTGCGCTGGAGGACGTGCGTGCGGTCATCCACGTACATCTCCGAAAGCAGAACCCCGACCCACGCATCGCAGGAGGTGAGCGCATCGACAGCATCACTGTCTGTCGCGCACTTACGCGGTCGCAACGTGTAATGATCCTCCGCGCGCGCATTGGCTGCGTGTGGCCCGGTGAACGACGGGAGCGTCACGGAATCGCGACGAGTGATGTGTGTGACGGATGCGGTGCAGCGGAAACACTAGAGCATCTGCTCCTTCGCTGTGCCGTGTTCTCCGACGCTCGTCGCGATATGCTTACGGCCTATAGGGCGCTGGGCATATTACCAGACTCCCTCAAGACACTATTGTGGCCGCAGTGCAGTGCGCGCACCCGTGAGCGAACCTTGGTGAGCCTCTGTGCATTCCTCGAACAGACGGGCTTGACGTCCCGACTGTTCTCCGCCAGGTAGTTACACGCAGTGACCGAACGCTCCGCGAGTGCTACCTTGGACGATTAGCAACTGGACGCCCGACTCCAGTTGTAGTCAACATAGTGCTATGCGCGTGTGTTTTTATTTCTCCAATATGAACTAACCACGCGCGCAACCTGTACACATTTCTTATTGTGTAAATAGTTTGTGTATATTACCTCTCCCTCTATCCTGTCCCCTCACCTCTTTCATTTCATTTCTCCATTCTGCCTGCTATCCTTTATTTCCGCTGCCCCAGCTCGGGTGCTTCTGTATCGATGGCAGATGCCGGGGCTAGCAAACATCTTTTCCTTCCTTTTTATTATTATTTTAATAAAAACCACTTACTACTACTACTAATACTCCCACTCCCCCGCTGGCCCCACCCGCACGGCCCGTCCATAAGCTCCGCGGGGGGCGGAGCTTCAGGCCGCGGCCATGGCAGCTGCGTGACGTCAGAAAAAGTTGGCACTGCGCACCTATGATAGCCCTCCACTGCTGACGTAAGGAGCGCGGATTCGGGCGAAAGCCCGGCACCGATGATCGCTCCCGAGGTGTGGAATCGCGAATTTTTAAAAATATATTGTAAATGATCGGCTCATTTTTGAGGTCTTGTACGCGGCATGAGCATGAACGCTCGGTGGCCTATGCTCTGCATAATGCAAGCGTATCATAGCCAACCTCAAACAGCCTTTTCAGGGACCCTTTAAATGCCACTAAAGGCGTATAACACGGTGCTACATCGTCTAATGTGTACACATTCGAGCAAGTGTATACAATAAGCACGAATACGCCTTAGATGGAGTAAGCTGTCCTCCAGCGCACCGTTCTATAAAAGGGAGTGCGCTATGGGACAGCTTACTCCCTTTTTTACTCCTTTCTGTTTAGAGAGAGGCATCTGGCGTCGTTAGTTTAGCTACGCCAAATACGAGAGAGCGTGGCTATGCGGAATATAAGCCTGCCTTTTGAGCGATCACTAAGGACGTCACGCGCGTTTCTATTCAGCAACATCATCTCGTTTGAATCTACCTGATTTCGATGCTTACTGCGTGTGCATTTAGCGGCTTTACCGCGTGGCATTTAGCGGCTTACTGCGTGGCATTTAGCGACTTACTGCGTGGCATTTAGCGACTTACTGCGTGGCAGGTTAGCGGTAAAGGTTAGCGGCTTTACCGCTAACCACACAGTCGGTAATGCGCCGCAACAATGGAAAAACGATATGGCGGGTTTTTTTCGCGGGAGGGGGGGGGGGGGGGGATCGAGCTTGTCCGGAAGACACCTCACCTGCAGCCATGTCAGCTCCAGGTTACCGTCCACGTATGTACAGTTTGTGTAGCGGTCCCTGAGGTTCTGGTAGTGGTGCTCCCGGTTCGACGGGACCGACATCCGTCCATTGGTCCCGATGCAGACTGCGCAGAGCGACAACATTGGCAAGTCAGCCCGTGCCTTCTCTGAAAACTTGCAAGTTTACTGTAAACACCCACACATCTGGCAAAGGTCATATGAACTATTAAAATTGTACAGTGTCTAGCGCAAAGCAAAACGTTGCGAAGTGGGCAGTTTTGCCACCTAATACCACAAGACTTCATACAACACTCTACTCGAAGAGTCACCACGCCTTACTCTACAAAAGAGTACATACAGAAAACAATAAGAAGCTCTCATCAGCCTGGTACGGCTACGGTCGATAAAATACGTTGTCCACAAGTGAATGCGGGACATACATTACTCACTGTAAAAAAAGCGTCTAGTGCAAAGGCGAAATTGATCGTTCTCCTGCCCATTACCAAGAGTCTTCCAACAAACACTGTGCTCGAAGAATGTCACCACGTTTAACTACGCGAAAGAGCCCATACACAAATAAAAACACACTTTCCAATACCATGGCACGGCCGCGATGGATAATACGCGTACACTTTCTGTGCCTTCTTGCGACAAAAGGCGCAAGCTTTTGTGGTCCGTCAACTTCCCGCGAGAAGAATCGGGACACGGGTATACGTACTTTTCCCTTTCTTGACGTGTCCATTCTTTTTGGAGGACTGACCGGCAGCCACGAGAAGTCCCAAACTGACTAGAAGAAGAAACACCACGGCGACCCGAGTCCACGCAGTCATGGCGACGCAACCTTGCCGGCATCCACCGTCGTCCGCATCACCTTGTGTGTGTCTTTCAACAGGAACCGCTGATGACAGCTCCGAGCGAGCGCTTTGGAATCTCGTCAAAAAGACGTTGGCCGTCGGTTGCTCACGGTCGGGCAACTACAACCGCGGCAGCTTGACAGCGACCCAGGGTAAGTAATAACCAGGATGACTCCTCTCTGCGATGGGGCTTGAGTAACGGTACACGACGATCACCCGTAGCACGCGCGGACGCGTATCAACACGACGCTCGAAGGATTGCTGCCTGAGTCCAGTAGCAGTGGCAGCAGTCACGTCACCGTTGGCGCGTTATCGCGCGCGGCGCCAGCTTCGAAGCGATGAGTATTGGATGCGCCGGGCCGCTCCTCGAGGGTCCGGGCGCGGCGATCACGACGTGCTCTTCCCGAGGAATCTTCTACGACCTGGTGGGCCTCCGCGTCAGGGGGATGCCGAAGCACGGAACCACCGCCAGCTCGCTGCCCGCTCGGTGAAGGAGTAGCCTCCGCCGCCTCGCCATCATCTGCAATTCCGTCACGAGGCGCGGGAAACCACTGTTTACACGACGGGCCGACACCTGAGCCGTCCAACCACCGACCAACCACACAACGGACTGCGGGACTCCTCTGCGTCTTGCGTTACGCGTCTGCGTGTAAACGCCGCCGCGGCGTCGGGCGGGCGCACTTTGAACTCGAGAGCCGAAAGCGCGTCTCGGGCGCAGCTGTCTACGGGGCGCGTGTGCGAGCGAGTTGCACGTCGGTGCGCTTCTGCTGCCTTCCCCCTCGCAAAGGTGCTGTGCGTGCCGCCGACGCGGGGGCTGTCGGCGAGGCTGTCGGCGAGATAAGGCGCCTTATCTAATCGCCCTCGCTTCTTAGGTGAGCGCTCCTCAGCGGCGCCGTTCTTGAAGGAGGCTCAACGAGCGCCAGCTGCGTGCGCGCACTGCAGCAGGAGGCGCTCGCTCGAGTGGTTCGCTCGCTAGGCCTGACTGCGACCGATCACCCCGATTGCGCGACAGCTGACGATTTCACTATCGCAGTTATTTATTTATTTATTCTCCGAAGAACCACGCGACGAGCACGTGTCGGTGGTGCTGTTGAGCGTTAAGTCGCATATCCGCCGCGAAGAGAAATTTGTTCGGCTCGGCGAAAGCAAAAGCCATAAAATGCGCTGAACAGAGATAACAGCTAA
Organism: Amblyomma americanum; assembly: GCF_052857255.1. Lineage (NCBI taxonomy): Eukaryota > Metazoa > Arthropoda > Arachnida > Ixodida > Ixodidae > Amblyomma > Amblyomma americanum. The sequence goes on along the minus strand of NC_135499.1, from coordinate 141,220,049 downwards.
CGGCATTTGAAGGCTGTGCGACACCAGCCGACGTTTCCGTGCGTCAAGAAACGCTGTGTACGTCAAAATCGGTGCCCGCTTACACGATTGCCCAGCATAGCAGCATTTCCGCATAACGGATGACCTCTCCGTACGGCGATAATTCAACGTACTACTGCGGAGAAAGAAACCCGCAGGAAGAATTGCGCTGACCAACGTTAGGCAATAAAACTGAAGCTATTTTCCGTTTTCCAAGCGTGACCGTCACTTGCGCAAGTTTAAAAGGAGCTACGCTATTGTTTAACCTACATCAGCCCATACATTTTTATCTTAGCCCGCTAGCTGAATTGCCCACAGGTCGTGCTTCGTTCGCCTATACGACAACATAGCACACAAAGAACCAAGTTTACCTTGAAAACCCCCATCCCCTCCAATACCTCCTCCCGTAATGTGTAGTTCCTGAAATCATCGATACCGCACGGATATCACAACCCACGGCTCCATTCATGAAATACCGGAATGGCCACCCACGCAAACATCGCGAGAACTACAAAGCACAAGCGCGTCCCGTCTTCGTCGATTAGCGAAGCCGCGCGGGTGACGAATGAATTCGGTCGTCGGGGGGGTACTCCTTTTTCACTTTCGCTACTCTCGGCTCGAAGACGCCGTGATGCGCCATTAGTGCGCTCATCCGTAAACAACAGAAACACGCCGTGATTTCACCTCCGTTTCCCTCTCTCCCCAGGAGGCGCATATGCTAGCACCTGGTTCGCGATTCCCCTCCCTATACGCGGCTTTCCAAGCGAAGCCAACATTTCTTCGTGTATAGAAAGAAAAGACGAAAATTGGTAAAAAAAAATGTAAAAGGACACGAAAAAAGATGGTGTCTAGACCTGCGCAGGCAAGACTAACAATAAATAAACACGCCTATACGGGCGCGAAGGATCAAGGTGATGAAGATGGGGAAGGAACCAACAGGGAACGCACGCACCTCGAAGATGCGTGCGCGCTCGGCTGCGGGTCAAGCATTCGCGGCGTGACCCGACCCGGAGTGAGATGATGACCCTTCCGTCTTCTCCCAGATCATATTCCCCTCTTTACCCCCCCCCCCCCCCCCCGCTTCTCCCCCTCCCACACCTTATGCCCCGCAGGAAGCGGCGCAAGCCCTCCTTCCTTTTGAAAAAAATCCTGAGACGAGAGGAGAAGTATGAAGCCAGGACGCGAGACGTCACCTAAACACACTGCGGCATCGGTCACGGTTGCTCCGTTTTTTCTTTTCCGCGTGGTGAAAAAAAAAAAAAAACCCTTTTGTTGGACGAGAGATGAATACTACATGCCGCCCCCACCCGGCTCACAGCATCTCTGCACCTTCACGTTTCATCATTTTTGTTTTCTTGTGCCCTTCGGTCTTACGTTTCCCAGCCAAAAAGAACAGGCCACGCGCGCGCGTTCAGGGACGCTGGACCGCAGCGCACACCGCCGCGCATCGCAATGCGAACCCCGCAAGGCGTGTAATTCGAAAACAGGCCGCCAGTCGTCGTCACTCTCGCCTTTCCAGACTCTCGATCAAACGAGGGAAAACGAACGTCGTACGCTTGTTTCCCGGGCGCCGCTCGCGAACACGGCATTACAGGGCAGCCGTTTGCCGACTTTCTACCCCCCCCCCCCCCCCCCCTCTAGGAAATTGCCCCCTCACTCGATCTCAAAGAAAGGCGGTGGGAGAAGAGGGGAAGCGAGCGCACATGGCTCAAGAGTGTGGTTGGTGTTCAGCGCTGCTATTACCTCTCTTCCTGTCCCCTCACCTCTTTCATTTCATTTCTCCATTCTGCCTGCTATCCTTCATTTCCGCTGCCCCAGCTCAGGTGCTTCAGTATCGACGGCAGATGCCGGGGCAAGCAAAAATCTTTTCCTTCCTTTTTATTATTATTATAATAAAAACCACTTACTACTACTACTGCTAGTTCAGCGGTGCTGAATGCGCGACGATGCGCTGGGACCACGTGACCCGCTCGAGGTCGCTAACCTGTCCGAAATCTCAGGCACGTAAACAGGCCCGCGCGACGGCGGACTCGTTTTATTCAGCGCGGGCCGTGGGATTTGGCTCACTGATCCCCTTTCAATCGCAACGCGCTTAACGAACGCGTTGCGAGCGTCGTTAACGCCCTCGCAAACCGGCACGCGTATCGAGCCGGTAAATAAAACTCGCCATTTCGATAAGACAAGGGAGAGAACTAATCCAGGTCTCCTTCGGAAAAGCTGTCGCTGCCAAACAACTCGGGCCCCAGCTGAATGTCCAAGCAAAGGCGCGTCGCGGAGGCTTAAAATACGTGACGTGAGAACATTGACGCCATTAAGGTGCAGCTTTAGTAAAAATATGATAATTACGAGATCCGAGGGGGTTTCCGACCAAAGCACGTTACGAGGCTTTTTACACGTATACATTTAGAAATGATGATGAATTTTTATGGAGCAAAGGCACCAGTGGCTAAAGAGCGCCATGGCACAAAGCGTTTTCGTCTACCCAAGGTGGGGTCAAAGACCCCTTTGCCGAGCATTTCACCCCACATAAACCGCGTAAGAGGCCAGGGGAAAGCTTTCACCCGTTTTGTATCACCGGTGGGTACTCGGCGGCACTGGCAATCGAACCCTATACCTCCCGCATGCGAGGCAGATGCTCAGACTAACTTTTAGAAATGCTACAAGCTTCTCTTCCCAACTGCCCCTTTCCACCCGTTACTAAGGTACAATGCACCCTTGACATCGCTCAAATCCAGACGGCCTCTATCCGATTCCCTCATGCCCAGTAAGAGGACCACTGTTCCAAATAAAACTACAGAACACCCCGAAGTGAACAGCACTGCGCATTCCATTTCAAAAGCGTACGCAAGCAAATCCAACTTCTGAGTGGCAAACCTTGAGGCCTTGATTCATTAAATTAATCCATTTGGTAAAGCATCATCTTCTAACTGTCTGTGCTGAGATGCCGTACACCAACTAAAGCGGCCTTAACAAACAAAAGACCGCTGCACTTGCGTCGCGTGATCTCGGCTGACTCGGCAATACAGGCATGGCGCAGTTGAGTATAGCATAGAAGCAAGGGCCCACTATCACTTTACAAGGAGCCCGAAACGGAAGACCATCGACCGCGGAGGCTTCGCAAACATTCGCAGAGTCAGCGTTTTTCTCGGAGAAAGCCGGCCGCTATACGACGACGACGCCAGGTTTATATCTTTACGGCACGACCGATGCGAGGCGGGCTACAGCCACGTGTTCACGACCGAGAAAGAAGCATCTCGCTTTTATTGCCGAGCTTTCCGTTTTAAACGGACAGTTCGCTGAAACAGAGCGTTCAGGAAATGGATGAGACATAATTGGGGGTGCGAAGTCCGGCGTGGCACGCCGTTTTTGTCTCGCTGGGAAGGTGGTGTAGTTTTTACACCACCTTCCCGTCATGTACTACAACTGCGCTATTTGTCCCGATCGTCAACTACTCACCCCGTACCGCTTTGTAACAGTTTTAAAAAAATCGTTTACAATCCCTGCGTTCCGTTCTGAATAGTTCGTAGTACCGCGGCAGTTAACGATGAGCCGTTGCTGAAACACCATGCGGTCATGACCTTGACCTTTTGAACTGTCTTAGGTGGATACAGTTCATGGGTAAGTACAGTCTTTTAGTGGGATTCTCTAGAACCCGTGGAAGTGCTAAACACAGCTGAAGCGAGAACGAGATTTCTGTGCACATTACATAGATTTGGAATGTATAGGCGGTTCAGAAAGGAAGGGAAAAAAAGGCCGCACATCGTGGCCTAGAAGCTAAAACAGTTATATTTTTTGACAAAAACTGCAAGTGCGTGCGTTTGCGAGCACGCGTTTGTGGAAAAATTTGCGCGAGAGTCAGAAGCATTGTTTTACCAAACAAGACCGCATGGAAAGTCAGTAAACAAAGGCAACTCTCAGTACAATGTTCGTCGGGTGAATATAGTACATTGAACCTGCCGAGAACACTTTCCTTCGAACGAATTCTGACAGGTAGGATATACACGTGCATAATACTTATGCGTCGTAAAATCAGCGGTGAAAAAACAATTTATAGTCAGTTTTTAATAATGTCCACAGCTTGAAGACGAGAAAGGAATTTGAGCCGGGTGTTGTGTTCAAATTTGCACTTCAGTTTGCTAGAAAGGTGACAGAGCGCCATTTGCTTCAGAAGTCTAAACAACGGTAGCCAAGCCGGAGACAACGAGGCTCAGTAGGAAACGCGCTGTGATTTGACCTTACGACGTTCCCTTTACAGTGTCACAAAAAAAACATCCGCTTATTGTGAAAGTCGCATTAAGAGGACACCCGAAGGGAAATTCGAACATACGTATACGCGCACCGCTACTGTGTTGCGCACGCCACCTCCCCCTTTTCCATTCCTTAAGCGCACCGTAACGTCTTTTTTTCTTTCGCAGGGCAGAAGAATGCGTCATGTACACAAAGCCCGCCCAAACAATACCTCAGCTGTCTATAGATACGCTATTCGATCCGCGGGCAGTTGCATTCCACCCCGAGTTGACGCCGCGCCATTCCCAGAGACGAACTTCGCGGAGGCTCGCGTTCCCCGACGACGCCTAAACAGCGAGCCCCAAAACTGCGCGTGCTTTGTCCTTGCGCGCCGCAGTCCCGTGCTTATTTGTGTACAGTGCGCGCTAAGGCTGCTGCCCTCCGTCTTCGTCGCTCTCAGTTTTCCCTTTCTCTGTTGCACTATATGTAAGCTAACACCTTGGCCTCCTGCTCCAGGGTGCACCCGCTGTGTTTTCCTCGCGCAATCCGTTCGTACTGAGCCCGCCACCACCACCACGGCGGACGCCGATCAGCCATTGTTGCCACAAGAAGTGCTCCCAGAGACGCACACCACGCCCGGCGGGACAGACGCGACGATGCCCTTCGCCCAAGGACGCCGACGCGACGGGCTCGCTACGCACCACCTGCGGCAGCAACCACGCAGTGCTGCGCCCGCGTAGCGGGTTTTTTGTTTGCCACAGCTTTGCCGTATACAGCTGCTACATACCGCTATACAGTAGAGTGTATACACTCTGGTCGGATCATCATCATCATCATCAGCCTGACTACGCCCACTGCAGGGCAAAGGCATCTCTAATGTCTTTCCAATTAACCCTGTCCTTTGCCAGCTGCGCCCACCCTATGCCTGCAAACTTCCTAATCTCATCCGCCCACCTAGCCTTCTGTCGCCCCCTATACTACCATGAAGAAAAAGAGCGGCTTTTCACCAATCAAAAGGAATCTCTTCCAGCCAATGGCGTCGGCCGGTTTCTATGAATTTGCTAGCGTGGCAATGCAGGCAGTGGTAGATGAAAGGGGATAGTACCCTCCTTGCATTGTCACGTCGATCAAGGCATTGCCCCGCTACCCACGCTAGTGTACTCTACTTAGAAAGGAGTAAAAAAGGGAGTAATCTGTCCTCTAGCGCAGCGCTAGAGGACAGATTACTCCCTTTTTACTCCCGTATAGGCGTATTACTGTTTAGAGTGTAGGTTCATGAGAATCGGCTGACGCCATTGGCTAGAAAGGGGTCCTTTCGAAGTGGAAAAGTCGCTTTTTTCTTGAGTTGTATCCGAATATAGTACACTTCAACTATAGCGCCCAGTACCTAACACCGCATGCGCAGATGACTCCAGGGGCCGAGTGTGGGTCATCAGCGCGTGCGCTGTTGGCGCTTGGCAATAGCGATATACTGTAATGCGAAAGGTTTTTTCCCGCCAGAAATAACGGCGGCAACCACGCGGGACATCTTACTGAAATCGTGCACGTATATCGCCCGCGCCGCGACATGCTGCCACATTCGCACGTGCGCAAAAAAGGAACCACACCCGCGTGAACCGGGCAAAAATAAAATAATGTCTCTTGGGTGCAGTTGAGAGGAAAAAAAGCGGATGGCTTATAGGACGAGTTTTATTTCGATGTCAAAAAGCGGGAACAGCTTCAGCAATACTGTCAGAAGTCGCTACGGGCATAATCCGGTCGGAGAAATATATTCGCGGGAGGAAATATAAAGCACTCAAAGGCGATTCGGTATCGCGTGTGTATGGGTCAGGCCTGGCTGTGATTGGCGGTTGTCTTAAGAAAGATATATTGCCGTACAGATCGGAGCACTAGAGAGAGAAAGCAGTCAGTGGAGCAAAAAAAGAAGAAAATAAACGGAGACGAATGGGATAGAGAGACAGAGAGAAAAAAAGCAGTTTCGCAGCAAGCAGCAGTAGCAGCAGCGACTGACACGGTTCTCACACCCCTGAGAGCAGCAAGATTTATGCCGCCATTTAGGACGGCACTACCGCAGTCACGAGGACGGTGCACCGAAATTTTCGGAGCTAGAAACGATGACCATTTGACGATAGCGACAGGAAGAAAAAAGATGGGGAAATGACTCAAGGAATGTGTCTCTCTGCCTTTCAGGTGTGTGGTTGGAGGAGGAGGAGGTGGTGGAGGAGGTGCACTGACTGCAGGTCCTTCTAGACCCCGTAATGCCGGTGCGAAGAGAAAGAGAGGGGGGGGGGGGGGGTTGCACCCCAAGGCGGCGGCGGGGCGTCTATTATGTAAGGCGCATACTTCCATTAATCCGATCGGCGCTCGAAGGCCGTCGCGAGGGCGACAAAAATCCGGCCATAAATATGCACGCCTCGAGCGGCAGCGCACCGCGCGGCCGCTTGCTCGCCGGGGACAACACAAACAAGAGGCGATGCCGCTCTGCTCGGAACAACACAAACCGCCAGACAGGAGCAGGGAGGGCCGATGATGACGAGTCGGCCATGAGAAAAGCAAGAACGCCTCGAGTGACGCGAGACACTACCACATCCCTCCCTATCGAAAATTCCGCCGGACGACGGCCCGCAGTGCTGCGTGCGTGCGTGCCAGCGTGTAGCTCTCGTGGCGTCAGGTCGTATAATATAATAGAGGCAAGTGCGCCCCGTCCCAACGCGGCTGCGACGCCACAGCGCCTGCAGACCTGAGCGCGCGCGAGGTGCTGCCGATTATTACAGGTTTCCTCTTCGCCATTCCCTCCTCTCTCTCTCTCTCTTTATGACAAGCTTTCACCCTCCGACGCCTCCGTCGCAGCATCCCTCGCTTCCTCCCGCAAAGCCGGGTCCTGCCCCGCTGCATCCTTAGTGTGCCTCTCTCCCATTCTCGCTCCTTCTCCCTTTTCCACGTAGCTTATTGCATACCGCGACCCTCGCCCAGTCACTTTCTTCGGCGCGAGGACGAACGACCGAACTGCCGCGGATCCTGCACCCGCCTTCGTGGGATCGAAATTGGAAAACCTCCATTACTGCTACCCCCCCCCCCCCCCCCCCCACCCCACTTCCCCCGGCAATCGCAACCCGAAAATATCGTGATGCGCGTGTAACGTGGTTTCTACTACTTCGTCTTCCCTCTCTCGCACACTCCGCTACCAGCGCCTCGTAGCACAGACGGACCACTTGATGGAACACGCGTTCAGATTTCCTTTTTTTGTTCTTCTATAGTGCCGCCGTCTGAGCTGCTGCTGCTGCTTCTGTGGGTAATAACAACAATCGCTAGAACAACGCCGCCGCCGCCGCCATCATTAAGAGTCGCAACTGCGAATGCCAGGCGGAATAAGAAAAAAAGGCGTTATTTGGGCGGACGCATGTATGTGCGTAACTGAGACCGGTCAGTGACTGCGGGTTCGGCCACCCCTTATTTCGGAGAAAAAAAAAATAAACAATAAAAACCTGACCTCGCGCTATCAAAAGGCCTCCGCGGCGCCGCTCGTACTCGGCAGCGCGCGGCCCGTCTAATCACTCAACCGGGGCGAAAGGCTGCGCCTGTCACTCTAGGCTCGTCACGGGAAGCGGTAATAGTAGCAGCTAATAGTTAGGCAACTAACTCCTCGCCCAACGACCCGTTGATTTCTGCACATGGGTAGCCAGCGCCTCTTTCCGGATGCGAATCAGAAACGGATCAGCGCGCTCATGACAGACGGCAGTAGCGACTATGCAGCCTGCTGCAATGATAGCGCGTTGTCAGGCGGCTGAGATAACGGCTGCTCAGGTGTGGACATTTGCAGCAGGATGGCTTCGTGCGGATAATTGCAGCATTACGTTGAGTCGTTGACCACGACGAGCTGTGACGCTTTCTTTCTTCCCCAGCTTCGCTAGGCAAGTGTGTGGATGCAGGAAGTTGTTCGGGCGATCGTGTAATGAAAGACTGCCGTTTTAGGACTCTGCAGCGGTGGGCACGCGTTCGCCAGAATTCACGGAAGTAAATTCCGTACGTGTCACGGTCAGATAGATCGCCTTTCTATTGCGTTCGATCGGAAACGAGCGCTAAAGGCGCTCATCCATGCGGGACACTCAAGAACGCTTCAAAAGCAGGAGATTCAGCTCAGTATGCAACCAGCAGCGCTGAGCTCACGGCGGGGATGGCGGCTCCTCAGAGAATACAATGTCAAGCTGGGTGGAGGAGCACTGAGTACGAAAACGACCCACAGTACTCAGAAAACGTGTAAAGGAATCCACTCCGGCAATCTATGGCGGGCGTAATATGGTTTCGTTTATGAGGTTTAACGTCCCAAAGCGACTCACGCTATGAGGGACGCCGTAGTGAAGGGCTCCGGATAGGTTCGACCACCTGGGGTTCTTTAACCTGCACTGACATCGCACAGTACACGGGCCTCTGCAAATTCGACCGCCACTCCCGGGAGGGCGTAGTATGGCAGCCACCGCACGACGCGGCTTTTTTTTTTTTCTTTCGTGCTGTTGTTGTTTCGAAGACGACCTCCCCCAGTGGCAGCTGCAGCTAGCAAAGATGTATCGGACGTCTTCTCACCCACAACACTCCCAACACCTGCACATGCCGTTTGCGGCATTAATTCAGCGCCACAGGCCTAACCAAGCTGTATACGCACGCCTGCACCCTCCGACCAATAAACGCCAGCCACCCCTGCACCGTCGAGAAGACACGGTGGAGATGTAGGGCGGATGGGTGCCGGGTCGTAAGATAAAAGAAAAGAGACAACCGTAAGCACGTCAGCGCTGAGCCAGCAAGGCGGAAGGAGCCGAAGAAAGGACGCCACCACCCTCGCCTGTCCCGCTCGGAAAGTCGGGCGCACCACAGCGCGCCTCGTCGTCCCCGGAGCGAAGGTGTGTGGGAGCCACGCTCGACAAAGGCACCTGCGCTCCGGTCTGGGCCGCCCGCCGTCTGGCCCGAGTCTGCGCCCGGGTTCTCTGGGGCAGACGTGGGGAGAAAGGAGCACACCCCCCCCCCCCCCCCCCCTCGTCGCTTCCCATGCCGGCAGGAGGGAGGAGCGGGGAGACTCCCCCCAGCCACGCCACCGCCATCGCATGGGTGCGCGCTCCGACAGGCCGCGCCCCGGCTTCTTCTTCTCCCCCGCATCTCTCATCGCTCCCTGAATGCATCTCCCCTTCCCCGACCCCGCATATATGTACGGCGCATAAAAGAATCGCGGCCGAAATAAACAACCCCTGCCGGCGGCGACGCATAAGGCCCACGATATGCTTGCGAACTCCTCTCTGCGCGTGATTGTTAGGAAAATAAAAAAGAAGTTCCTTTATTTAGTTATTCTTTCTTTCTTGCTGAGGTTTTGACGCCGCCACCTCGACCTCTCTCCTTGTGGCGAAGAAAAGGAATCTCTCCTCGGCACCCCCATCTTCAAGGCCGCCGCATTGAAATCTCGCAGCGAACGACGGCTCGGTCCGCTTCTTTTTCCTTTCTCGCGCGGCAGCAGAGGGCGCACACCGTTGGGTTCCCTTCCTCGCCATACACTGCTTCGTGCCTCCTTCCCCCTCTCCCGCCGTGACCCTGCTGCCTCGAGCTGCATGCGGCGCGGAGCGATGTGAGGTAAGAGAAGAATGCCCGCGGCTGAGGACGCAGTGGACGATGCGGTATAGGGGCCGAGCGGCGGCGGCGAGAAATTCTCGGTTGACCCCCGCTACTTCCATGGCAGGAAATATATGAGCGCCATATCGCGCGCGCGCGCGCTGTATATCGCTTCTCCCGCGATGCGAGAGACCCCGCGGCGAAAACTCAAAGCCAGGAAATTCGGGAAAGGGCTGTGGTAATTTGAGCATAGTCCGCCTGGGGCGTCCCGTAATGACGAGAGATATGTGATCGGACACTGCTTCGGCGCACGCACACACACAAGCGCGCAAACGCATGACAGCATTTAATAAAACCGGAAGGAAAGGCCACCCGCTGAGAGGCAACGAATGCAGCGGCGTGGGCCAAAGAACAAAAGTGATCTATCATATTTTCGCAGCAATTAAGGACAGAAAGCTGGATTCGGGCAGAAAATTATATGTGTGGGGCCAGATGGAAATACAGGGACTGGAAACTCGTAGGTATGATATATAGAGAGGTCAGCGCACAAGGTGTAAGCCAGGCGTAATGGCTGCAGCACCGCCCCAAGGCAAAACGAAATTGCGATGAAAGTTATGAATGTGATCACAGTGACGATGAAGAAACTTACGCTCTAAATGACCGCGCGCCATCGCACAGACTTTTGAGACAGAAGAAAAGAAGGAATGAAAGCTAAGCCTCCAGACCACGTGGAAACTAAAGGAACACCAAATATGGGAGGCAAGACCTTCGACTGCCGGCGCCCACACGCGTACAAGTCTTCTCTGTGTGGCTATCAACATACCCGTCTTGACCGACAAGTTTTCCGGTGTTCCTGGTCATTCGCGAGCACATAAAAAAAAAAAGTAATGGCCACTGCATTATACCTTTTTGAGCAGGACTTCTGCATATGCAAGCATTGTAATAGCAACACCCAAGAAACCGCCTTCGCCGAGAAAAGAAAAAAACAAACGTGTAAAGTGATCTCTCTCTTCTTTCCGTTCGTACAGCTAAGCTCCTGAGCCTCTGAAGTCATGTTCCCCCTGCCGTTGCGCTGCAGCCAAGGGAAGTGTTTTACAAAAGTCCCGCCTCCGCCCAAGACGCAAATTACGCTCGACGCTCTCCGACAACCCGAACCCAGCAACCGTACGCACCAGACACACAATACGCCCGCCCCTATTAAGATGCGCCTTAACAGAGGGCGGTGCATCCTCCGGATGAGTCACTCACTGCGCGTCAGCTCGCAGTTTATGTGTGTGCATTATCATTGTTTTACGAAGAAGAGAACCGCTCCCCCCGCCGGAGGTGGTGCGCGCGTAACAGCACAATGACAGCGGGGCATCACGGCGAATTAGGCATGCGAACGAACGTGTATACACGCACTACGCGCCTTCCGCGTCCCGAGCGCCCTCTAGACTCGCGACGGCCGCCGGCGTGGGCACAGCACGCGGAGCGACGAAAGGGACGCGCTCGGGTCACTCGCACCGCGGCGGAGGGAAAGCACCGGGGGGCGTTCTCTTCCTTTCCCGCCGGGCGTAGGCGCCAAGACGATCCTCAAAAAAACGGGACTCGTCGCGGTGGCTTCTTGCGAGATCGCCGGACACTCGCAACAGGTGCGTATTATGCGCATTTTCTGTCCGGAAGAAGAAAATCAGAACGTGACGTTCGCTGCCGGTTTAGCCTTGATATCTGAGCTGCCAGTTCCTGTCTTGCCTCTGGCAGAGATTTAAACGCCAGTGGAACTTGCCCGTAACACGCCGCAACAGTATGGTAACGACACGCGTAAAGAGCGAAGGCAGGAAGCCTTGCAAGCGTTTTATTTTTGTTATTATTTACTTGGTCAGCCTGACAGCACTAGCCGCATCTCGCAGCCCTATAGGGGCACGTAAGAACTACACTATAGGTTCCTATAACGAGGCAGATGGACTGGCCAGTTCGAGCTCGACGCAGTGCGCCACCTCCCTCCTGCCAACGCCGCATGGATCCACAGCGTGGGAAGGGACGATGCGATGCGAATTCAGCGCTTGCTACCAAAGCTGCCCGGTTAGGGCGCGCTTTCCCGCAAAGCAGCGAACTGGATCGTGCTGAAGTGCGATGCTCGACAGGCGTTCCGCCCTTCGCGGAGGCTGTTCGCTGTTTTTGTTGTTGCTGCAGCAGCCTCTTCACTGAGCTCCAAGTGCTTTGGCGCATTCGCGGAGAGTAATGATGAAAATGGACAGAGGGCTTAGCTGTTATTCCAATATTCGCGGGCTTTTGTGAGCTCTAACAGGAACACACTGAACAAACTTTGCAGCCAGGTTATGCGGCGCCAGCGCACAGCGCTCAAGGAGAGCTGGCGAGACCCGCGTCAGCTGCGACGAACATTCACGATATGCTGGCGAAGTGCAGAGGCACGGCTGTTCACGAAAACTCGTCGAGCGAGCGACGCCTGACCTCGCGGGACAGATTTACGCGCGCTGAGCACACTCGAATTTCAAGGATATCTCAATGGAGTACATCGCACACGCCGAAACTCTTGGACGGCAAAAGTGAACACGCTAAAAACTAAAAAAGAACAGTCGTAAAATATGCCTCCATCAAAGGCAGCTACTCTTTACAGTGCGAGAATCCGTGCTTTGGCGCGGGACGAAACTGTCCACCCGAGGCTCCCGCACACAACGAGGCCCGCGCTGTCCGCCAGTTCTCAGCGAGCGGCCTTTTCTCACGGCTGCGGAAGAGCTTCGCGCTCGCGCCGAAAGCGACGCCCCGCATAATGAGGAGGACCACGTACTCACTGCCCAGTCCACGCGTTGCGACACGACGCCCCTCTTCACAGCGAACCGAGGCTCGTGAGAAGGCGAGCAGTGCCACCAACAACGACGTGGACGCTGCAGACAAAGCAGCCTGTTTAGCGAGGGCATCAACTTCGCTTGCAAGGTGGACCTGCCACACGATCCATTTGCTTGGTGGTGATGATGACGATAATTATCCGAACGCGCTAGCATACGTCATGTACCGACGCATGCGTGCACCTGCGCGTGACAGACGGCTACGCATATACAACAAACAGGACGTGAGCGTCACTTATAGCTCAAGTCGCGGGTAGGCAGTATTATACAGTTGAACCTCGTTATAACGAAGTTGAAGGAGTCCGGCGAATACTTTGTTATAGTCGCAACTTCGTTACAGCCCGTGTTGCCCGAACTTCCAAGGGGAATCGTCATTCCTTCGTTACATCCATTATTTCGTTATAGACCGTTTCGTTATAACGAAGTTCGACTGTATTTGCTCTTCCTCGAGGAATTCGGTCGAATAAAGCGTGCATGCACGAAGTCATTCTGCGCTCTACACACAACAAAAGCTGTTGCGTACGAGTTCAGCCAGCATGACCAGCTGTTGGCAAAAAAAAAAATGGCGATAATAAACGCTGGCCTTAGTGACGCCTTTAAAGCGCACAAAACATTCGGATTGTTCCCTGCAAGACAACGCGTGAGATGCGTTCTGGAGATGTCTTCCCGGGCCAGCGGCCATTACAAAGCATTCCCCGTACTTTGCACTGATTCGACAGCAGTGGCTTTTCCTCCTCGAAGCTCTCAGCGATTGTCTGTAGCCGTGACTCGCGCTTTGCGAACACAGTCACGAGATCCGTCGACCTTCTGACACCGATCTACTTGAACAGAAGGCAGGAAAATGCGGCAGATTACCACCGTCATATACCAGCGGGTTTCTTTCGCATGACAGCCAATTCCATATGATAGGCCGGCGAGCAGCAACTGGAGCGTCCGTCCCGTCATGCAACGGGCGCCATTAAAACACGATCTGCCGAGCAATCGGCCGGCGCTGCGAATTCCACATAACGAGCGCGTCAGCTAGAAACACCAGCCGAAACGAGATCAGAGTTCGTCAGTTTCTGCGAACTCCGCGCGACCTTTGAATTGTGACAGCCTAAGCAATTCTGCTCGACGAGGTCGCGATCAGCACTCCATGCACGAACCAAAAGAGGAACGACACACGCACCGACTCGCTCAGCGGCCGTTCAAACGGCAACAGCAAATCGCCGCGGCATTCTTGTTGCGTCTACAGAATATCCCAGGAAAGCAAGGACGGGAATTCAAGTATGCTGCGGAGAGCAGCAGCGCCATTACGGCTGGGCCGTTTTGTAATCGGTTCGCACGGGTGAACAAAGCGCTCTCCAAACAAGGTAAGCGCCGTGATCCACTGACCCCTGAGGGACGCACCACTCGCGAGCACTATCAAGACGCTCCAGAGGCCGCGATGGACGCGCGGCTGTTTATTAGAAATGAAGGTTAAGTGAGTCCGATGCGGACTTCTCCCTCCCCCCTTATTTCTTTCTTTTCATTTCCGTCTCCGCTGCGCGGGGTGCCGACGCTGTGCCTCTTCTATATTCGCCTCACTAGCAGTGACCGCTCTTGCCCGGTCCGGCCGGCCCCGCGGCCACTGCTGCTGCCTGCCGCCTCCGCCGAAAAACCGCGCCATCCATTAACGTCATTTAAACCGGTCCGCAGCGGCGACCCGGTCCCCGCGGGCTGCACTGGCGCGCACACAATGGCAGGTTTTCTCTCTGCCAGGTTGGGACCGCCTGCAGTGGGCGCCTATAGTGACGTCACCGGCGCCCATCGCGTACAGCCCCGTGCACATGGACCCAGTCCCTTCCAGTAAAAAGGGTAAAAGAAAAAAGTAATTAAAAAATCTCGGCGGTGGTAGTAGCTAAGGGTGGAGGTGGAAGGAGAGAGAACCTAATAGAATACCGACGCATACGGCTTTAGAGAAAACGCGTCAGGTCACGCAGACGTATTCATAAAAGTGATGAGACGACGCTCCACTATACGACAATGCACTACGTACGGCAGTGCGATAGAGAGCTATTTCGAGATGTGCTAACAATGTCGCACGGAGTCGAGAAGTAGTTCCGAGGAGGAGTGCGTGAGGTACTGCGGTCGTCCCGAAAGTCTGACACGCAAGACGCGGTACGTTAGACTTCTCTCTCCTCTCTTCGTAAGGCTAGCGACAGTAAAAGCTGTTGATATACGTTCCAAAACAAACTGCGCGAGAAATTAACAAACTTGGCGCTCTTCCCAGCGGCGTACACGAGGAGGCTACTAATGAGACAGGCATGCGCTAGTCGGCAATAACAGGCGACGCTTGCAAGCGCCGAACCATAGGACACTGTGACGATCGGGCAGGCGGCATTCAGGTGGGATTCGGCATTCACACTTTCAGTCGGTAGATCTCAAACCATGCGCTACAGTGGCTTGGTGGACAGCTAAACATCTATGCAGTGAACAACGAGCCGTATACTCTGCGTTCGGATAACGGTACAGACGCCGAGTCCGGTCACCACACCATGCACGCGACACTTATCCATGAGAAGCAACGAAAAGAAGAAAGAAAAAAAAGGGGGGGAGAATACGGCACAGAAAGTGAGATGGAAGTGGACAGGTGGCGTTTCTTCGCGACGGGCTCAAAAAGCCGGCCTTTCTTTTATCGCCTCGACGATCGAGCTCCTTTATTTTTACCACGCCGGTTCCCAAAAAGACGCATAGCGAAACAAAAAAAAAGCGAGCTTTACCACAGCGCACAGGCGGCGGCGGCGGCGACGCCTGTGGCGCGCGGGTCGGCGCTGCGTGTGGGCGAAGCCCGCAGCACAGGCAGCCCTGCGAGCAACGCGAGCGGCAGCCACGTTCGAGGAGGGAAGACTACGGCGCGCCGATGTGGGTCAGCTGCTGCTGCTGGCGCGGCAGAGAGCGACGATGAAGGCACCATTGTGCCGCGTGTGGTGCGCGGCCCAACGACGCCTGTCGCCGGTCTAGGCTGCCGACGCTTCGAAAACTTCGCGTGGCGGAGAGAAACTGGAGGTGGTGGCTGCTGCTGCCAGGAGGGGGGAAGGGAAGGAGGGTCGTGGCGCACTTTCCTGCACTAAGCGAGAACAACGCCGTCTGTTGGAAGACGAAGCAGACTGAACTGTGGAGTGTATATAAATGCGCCACCCTGAAACGGGCGTGCTCGCGCTACGGCTCCGCTTCTTCGGTTCTTGACGCGGCGGCGTCCATCAGGCGCATGATGCGCGCGGCGCCGGCGACGCGCTTTTCGGGGCAGTCCTCATTCTTCCCCTGCACAGGGCGCGGTGTCGACGCCTTTGCTAAACTCCCGGAGCGGCGCAGATGGTGGCGTATACGCGGGTTTCTTCCCCCTTCCTATAGCAGCACCGACTCTCCCGTTTTGCCTTCTTCGCCACGAAGAACATTACGGGGCGCAGTACCACCTCTTTTCTTGCGCTTACGAGGTGGTACCACTGCGGCTGCTGGGAGAAGCGAGAGAGCGCTACCACCTCTACTGCGCCTTCCTCTCTGTAACGGACCGGCAAATGAAAGGGGGACACGCACACCTGGGTTTCGGTGTGTTTCAGGGACGACAATCTCCGTGGGTGTCGCGGGGAGCAACGCATCCGCCGCAGACTTCGCTCGTCTCTAAATTAAAACTAGCGACAACAACGCAGGACGAAGAAAAGAAGAGGGTGCGGTGGGGCAAGCCTCGGAGAGAGTGCTACGCAGGACCGGAAGCTGGGGACGCGAACAGACGTTGTGAACGTAAGAAAACAAAAGAGGATCGCTCTTGCAAGGGAAGCGAATTTGCTGCGCCCACGAGCGCAGGAACAACGCGAGGCAGTGTACACATTGACGACGGGGTTTGTCGCTCTTTGAAAGCGCTCGTCGACCGGCCTGATGCAGTTTCCCACGTAAGTATAGTGCTGGCAGCAGCGGCGGTGTGCTATGGAGAGTGGGCAGCACCCGCCCAGGTTGCGGAGACAACAGTTCGTTCTTATCACTGCGCACTGTATACTGCACGCATGTTTAGAATGGCAGCGTGGTCGACGAAGCGGCGGGCGGTGGTAAACTTGCTGAGTTGCTGCCAGCATTCGCGACGCTCCTGAACATGGCCGAGCAGTCGCGTCAGAAATGGTTCCTGCCGGTGGTGGAAAATACCGGCGCACGCAGAGATGCTCATGAACCAACGTGACTGTATAGACCACCCGCCTCTCGAACACCTGCGTCAGCTAGGTGACAGTAACCCCGACGCACCTTGCAAAACTCGTGACTACACAGTACAAGCGCACGTTGAAAACAAACGCAGTTTCAGAAGCGGCACAGGTCTTATTCGGAACGTTCGTTTCTTAAGTTGCAGAGAACTGGCGCTACGAGACTGGCGCCTCACTCGGTGACAAGTCACACTGGTAGTGTATATACTCCACTCACGATATTTACAAATAAGAACAGAACCGGTATTCGTTGGAATTACGCGAATTCCGAATTAAGGCGAGCCTATTTCAAATTCATCCCACGCTGCCGGGGAGAAATAACCAGTTCGTATAAAGCGGAAGTTCGAATTAGCGACATTTCATCGTCCTGGCATATAAATTAATCCTTGGAGCGACTGCACACTCCGCAAGATAGTTTACTGCATTCTATATAGGCCCGTAGACGTCCGCCCCCCAAAACAGCCGGCAAATAACTTTCCCGGCGTCATTTCGCGACACATGTGGACCAGTCGGGCGTCCCAAGCCGCGTTACGGGTCCTTCGCCTCACCACAGAAGCAGGCGCGTACGCATGACGTCAGCCGCAGTGCGCGGACCGGGGCAGCACGCTCACGCGTTCCCCCTAGCTGCGAGAGGCAGCGCGCGTGCGGATGTGCGCGGGCGAAAGAAGTGGGTCACACACAGCGTGCGGAGACTTTCTCCTCTGCCACCGAAACAGCTGGGCGCCCCTCCGTGACGTCAGGCGAGGTGCGGAGGGAAGAAGACGCGGCAGAAAGGCGGCCAACCGGAGGTCACCGCCGTGGCTAAGCAATGTCCCGAAATACTGACGCGATGCGTGCACTGACCGAGGACAACGCCTCTGCGGCTTTCCACCGTGCCTCCACAGACCGCACGCGTGCGATCGCCTTCCATGTGCGCTTCCTCAACGGAAGGAAAAGGCTCACGGCAGCGCTGGATGCACGCGCGAGTTGGTGTGTGAAAAATAAATGATTAAACACCTTTAGCATACCGTGCTACCGGTACCGAAGTACCGGGAGCCCGCCCACCGCCTGTGAGCACGCGCTGATTGGTCCCCATGCTGCAGGAGCACGCGCAGCTGCCGGGCAGCTGGCGCCATTTGGCGCCGTCAAGATGATTTGCGCATTGGTGGTGGGCGGGCTCACGGTACTCCGGTACCGGTAGCATGGTACACGGTATGCTAACGGTATTAAGGCGGGTAGTGTTAGTTACCGTAACGAAACGCAAGCGCATGGTATTAGATGGATTAAGCATAGCGGTGAAGCGTATAAGTACAGTCGGCAGCAAAATTTACGGGATGTGCGGGAAAAAAATTGGCGTATTTCGGCGCCGTCATGCTAACTAATCAAGTGAAGCTCCTGCAAGTATATCAGCGGACATGCCTGCTTCGCGTGATCGATCATCGGTACCAGGCGAATGGCTCGCGAGGCAACGCTAAAGAAATTTGCTCGCAAACGCATTCGACCTGCCAAACTTTTTGATGCCGACGACGGTAAAACATGCTTCGGGAGATGCGCGTAAAATACCCTAGTAGCACAAACACTCTCACTAATCCGGTTCGAAAGCTATGTTTTCGACAGTGCCTGCTAATCACACATCACATAACTCAACAAAAATAAACAACCACCATAATAGCTTGCACTTTTGCGAAGTGCTGAAATCCCCCACCCCCAAAGCAAAGCATTTTCAAGGTCTCTCAATGCTGCCCTTAATAAAACACATTCTCAAGCACAAGCACTACGATTCACAAGCAAAAGCATTAAAAAAAAAACTTAGAAGATAGCACATGCGCCCACATCTTATCAATTTCGCTCTTTGTTTTGGAACGCTTACGTAAATAACGGCTTAAGTGCCAAGGAAGTGCCACAACGAATTGGGAAGAGCGATAAATGACGTCTCTATCGCTTCTGTTTGCGTCGGGCCATTAGCGCGATACACTGGACCGAGCGCGGGCACTTAAAACGTGTACATAAACACACAAACACGACGAGCAAGGTTATTTGCAAATCGGTAATGATACCTCGAACAACAACAGCGCTGGTATAGGGTTACCACGCTAAAAGAAAGGACAGGCGTTACTAAGATATGTGGCAGGAAACCAAACACGTCCCATAAAAGGGATCCTTCCGGCTGTCCAGGTTGACTTAAATTACAGGTTCGTGCCCCGCCCCCGTGCAAGAAGTAACGCCCGGAGATATATTGATTGCAACCACCTGTTTGTAATAGTGCGCATATGGGACGCCGTCATTAGGCCAGCGATTCATTCCTTCAGGAGTCACGGGCACTACACGACGGCACCTGACGACAACAACCAAACAAATGAAGACTTCGGGCAGAGTTAAAGCCTTGCCGCTGAAAGCATGTAAGACTTTCTCCCAAAAGTCCCACGAAGCAGTCTCAGTGTCAGTTACTCGAGACCTGACACTGCTCCGTTTCGGCGGAACAGGTGTCCAGCTGCCCACCCCGGGACCACCGCCGTGGCAGCGCGCGCGCAACAGTTGAAGCCGTGCCAGACAACACAACCACCATAAGCGGCGCGCGCCGACTCCGAAGTGCAAAGCGCGGCGGGCGGCTGTTCGCTTTTTTTTTTTTTCACGCCAACACCGATTGTTCGCTTTCTTCTCACGCAACCGCCGCCGCCACCACGGCTGCTATAGAGTTAATAAACTCAGGGCCGTTTGGGGCAGGGCGTTCTTTCGGCAGCCAGACGTGCCAAACCCCGACGCGGCTTTCCCGCGCCCCCCATCTTTCTCCCAGAACCCGTCGAAGACGAGACGACGTCGAAACGAAAAAAAACCACGGATGGGAAGACGGCCCCGGAGACGTGCAATTAATCAATCGGGAGACGTTCTTCCCAACGCCGCTCACACAGCGAATGCCAAAGCGAGACGAATAACACTGAACAAAAACAATCCAAAAACAAGCAAAGCAGAGAATCGTAACAAAGTGGAAAACGGACGCAGGGTTACGCACGAAGATATCGTCTCAAGGGCGAAAGTTCATGGCGCAGGGCGAAAGAGACAGCCGACTCGAAAAGCTGCTCTTCATGCATGCGTGGCTTCGATGAGCCGAGGCCAGGCCAGGCCTCCCCCTTCCAGCTGCCCGTGCATTCTACGCCTACAGGCGAAGGCACGAAACTGAGATCTATCATCGCGGACTCGTCTCGGATCACCCGCCGCGGGCTGCGCGTGAGAAGCAGGAAAAATGAATTAACGAGCGAGACGCACAGGACGAGAATAATGGCGGATTAAGTAACGACCGGCGATGATAACTCGCCAAACGCTTAAACGCAGCGGGGTCGTAGAAAAAAGGGGGGGGGGGGTAGGAAGGCGAGGAGGGTGTTGAGAAGACGGAGAGCGCGAATCTCCGACAAGTATACGCTTTAGCGTTGCGAGATTAAACGGGTCCGCGATCTCGCGCGGGTTCGCCCGCGCATTGCGATTGGGGGAAGACTTTCATTAGAGCTTCGCGAAACCGCGATGAGGCTGGAAATAAATAGGAATGGTATCGGGACGAGGGGAAAAAAAGGTAGACGAAAGGCCTGAAGGCGGCCAAGTAATGAAGAACGTGTAAAGAGAGGCGCTGCTCCCTCCGGCGCCTCGACGCCACCACCAGCACCCCCTTATCCTGATGTTAGAGCCGACAACGGACAGGAACAGCTTACAATTATGTCCGGGGCCGCCAAAGTGTTAGGTCGGTCCATTACTCCTACCCTCGCGCCCTCCCCGCTTACGACTCTCACCTCCTCGCCACTTTAATGTGTTGCCAGCCCGCGGCTTCGAGTAATGAACTCAACAAAGCAAAAATAAATGAATAAAAGAGAGAAAGCGTCAAGAACAACGCGTTCGGGCGCTCTCAAACCCAAGAATAACGATAAGGACAACAGCAAAGAAAAAGAAAAGGGGGAGGGGGGGGGGGGGGTCAGAACAACAGCGAAGCACGCGCGGGGCTACTCCGCTTCACCCGGCTCGGCGCCGCTTTCGAACCGGGGGCAACATTCTTCGCTCGGCGGCACGTCCCGAGCAACACCTCGGCCCAATCAGTGCCAGCTTATCGACTCGTCCCATCTTCGACGGACGCGCTGGAGGCGAACACCGCCAGAGAGGAAGAAGGATGAAGAAGAAGAAGAAGAAACGACACTAGCGCCGCCGAGGGCCAAGCCACGGGGCGACGCGGCGAGCACGGGCATTATAATACCACACAGGCGAGCGAGGACGGCGAGAAGGCGAAATGTGCGCACGACTCAGGGCGGCTGAGAGAAAGAGAGAGAGTGAGTAGAGACAAAAGTGAGGTAGAGATAGAAAGAAGAAGGACAAAACAACGAGGGAAAAAAGAAGCGGGCGAATGCAAAACACGACGATGCCGGTCGGCGGGCACGAGGAGCAGGCAGCCCGGGAGACGGACGAGGCAACTAGCAGTTACAAATGATTAAGGGCACCTAGGATTAGAAGGAGAGAGGGAAAGAAGGAGAAACTTCCAGCGGGGCGGGCAGCACCGCAAGTTGTACCGCGCACGCCTTTTTGCAAGGCGGGGGGGGGGGGGGGGGCGATCAAAACAGAGTCAAAAGGAGGGTCGCGGGGAGAGGAGTTGGGGCCGTCGGCAGAAAGCGGCTCTGGCGGTTTGGCCAAAAGTGGGCGGGAGAGGCCCCGCTTCCTGAAAGCGAAAACACGCAGCGGCGGGCGAGCAACGCGCTCGGCGTCGGACGGTCGGGGAGGCGAACTGGGCACGGTCCCGGAGGTATCCGGGTCCTCCGTCTCCCGTCCTTGGTCAGGGACGCCTCCTCCTTTTCGGAACGACGCCTACGACCGCGAACGGCCTCGCTCGCTCGGTCTGGAGCCTCTCGCGCCGAGGGGAGACACACTCTATAAAGCATCGTCGATGCTCACGAGTTAGTTTCTTTCAGAATTGTTAGCTACGTCCCTACTGCGGGGTGTCATTTGTCTTGCACTACCACGCATTCTGTTGCGCGCGCATCTTTCTAAGCGGAATATGAGCTGCGCATGTAACAAACGGCCTCAAATATGGACGGGCCACGGCAACGTCGGAGGAGCGGCCCACAGATAGGTCGGTTACTTTGTCGCGCCGCAACATGCACAATTCGTCCGAGGAAAATGGCGTATTGCGACAGTTTTGTGTTGGCGTCTGTGTAGGGCGAACTCACAACTTGCGTTTCCATTTTTTGTCTGCTTGCTTTTTTCCTTCCTCGAGGCAGACTGTTGACCTCTTCGGGCTCGAGACGGGACTGCCAGCCAGCACTCTGCGAAAGACTTGTTGCACTTAGCAGGCAGCGGCACACGTTTATCTTCGCATTCGCGGAAAGCAATACTGCGAACAAGTACAGTACTCACGGATTGAAATAGGACATTCGGAACGCTAGCCTTGCAGTGCCACGCAGGCATGTGGTAAACCACAGGCCGGCTCATTGGCTACTGGAAGGAACAATTCTGCTTTGTAGATGTTCTCCCTCTCGCGCCATACCACAATGCACCACCTTGGTTCCATGAGCGTCTACGGGCGGCGCTCCATGAAGCGACGGCCACGCGCTCCGAATGTCCTATTTCAATCCGTGAGTACTGTACATGAACAGGTCTTGCAGACATCGACGCGTAATGTGCAAATAAGTAGACGGAGTGCCGTGCAGGATGCTGCTAAAATAAAAAGTGGGCCCGTTTCACGAAGCGGGCCTTGCAACACCCGGCGGCAACTGGCTTAAAACACTCGACAAGGACTAGCTGCTGAGAAAAATCAGAGTTCTAATGCATGGCTGCTCTGCTACATGTGCAATGGCTTGGGGACATAGATGTAGGAAGACCATCCGTATGGCTACGTACTGCACGTGTATACAACGTTGTGACAGTGTGGCTTGGTTTGCATTCCTTGCGCTAGCTATTGAGACAGCCCGTAGAGCACTGTGCGGTGTTTTTTTTTTTCAAGCACTGTTGCAAGCAACATTCCTGCCCAGTAAAAGTCTGCCTCGCAAGCAGCAGCCTTGGTCGGATCAAGAATGCCCGGAAAATTAATCGTCACTGCCATTCCGCCGTCACACGATCTCTAAGCTAGCTCAGCTTCCGGTATACACTGAGCAGCAGTAAGTCATTAATAAAACTGTTCCGCTTATCAAAGCAGCATTTTCTTGAAATCCATTGCGCAACAGTAGCCGAGACACTACGAGTCGTAATTACTTGTCCGGTCAACTAAACGAGACAGCGCTCCAGACAGTCTCAGGGCCCTGGGCATGTGAAGCTCTAGACAGGGACTGGTATCGGCTATACAACAAGAACACGCTATCTCAGCGGGCGCAGTTTTTACTGCCACCATAACTTGGCTGCGGAAGACGTCACTCGGCCCCTACAGCCGCAGACACTTGAAAGGAAAAAGCACTAACAGCCGGACTACCTGAAGACCAGGCTGCAGCACTCGTCCTGGGGCAGCCTCTCGAGACTCTCCTGGGGACGCCAAGATTGGCGTCTCCCGACAACAACGCGGCTAATTGTGGGGAGGAGAAAGAATTATCACCGGGGCGCAGACAACAGCCGGGAGGAGAAGTCGGCGGCCAAGATTCAAGCACCGGCGGAGAAGGATCATGATGAAAACAACGCAAATATATGCGCGTACAGCATGGCACAGCAGCCCGAGGGAAAGGGGGGAGGACCGCGAAGAGCAGGTCCTTCGGAGATATTTCCGATAGCAGGCAAGAGCGCTTCGCTGCAGAAGGAACGGGCTCGGCAGGTAGGAAGACGACGACAAGCAGCAGACGGCAGCGGAATATCGACAGGGACCCGCCAGCCGCGCCAGTGCGCACCGGGACGAGAAAGAGGGAAGAGCAGAGCAGGGCAGGGAAGGGACAAAAGCACGCGGGGAACAGGTAAAGGAAGGTAAAGAAGCAATGCAATACAATAATAACGGCCTGCCTGCCCGCTGCTTGCTGCCACCACAAAGAGCGACTGCAGCGCCATCGCAAAGAGCGAGACAGCAGCGCCACCGCACTGCCAGCAGGGCCGCGCCGCACAAGTCTGGTAGTTACGACGCCATAGGTGCCGCCGCAAAGTTGGGAAGCATAAAGGGGGGGGGGGGGGGGGGGGGGGGGGGGGGGCATGGAAAACAGCGGGGCTACACCACAGCAGTGGCACCTGACTCCTCTTCGGCGGCGCCTCGGAGCGCGAGGCAATAGGTCCGCGAGCAGCGGGGTGCCAAAAGGGATGTGAGTTGAGAAGAAGAATAGGAGAAGCTCTCGCACTCCAGCTTTCCGCCTTCCCCGTTCCCCGGCGGCCCCTAGCTGGCTTCCGCGAGGAATGACAGCCCGGGCCCCACCGCCGCCGCCGAGGAAAGTTCGTTCGGCCCGCAAATCGCGCGGCGCCCTGCCTGCACCGACAATCAAAGTCATCATGGCGTTTCCATCCCAAGCGTGGCGCAGGGCTGCTGCTGTCGGGGGAACGGGGTTGACTGGAGAGTTACGAGGAAAGCTTTGACACCTTCACCCTTTGAGAGGCCCGACACCACGAGGAGGTCAGCGGCGAGAGGGGAAGGAGGCGACGGCGCGCCGAAGCCTGCCTGCCCCCCCCGATGGTGTCACGAAAGAAGTCTCTAAATGCCGGTTAAGAAGACGCTGGCGAATGACGTATGCGCACCGAACCAGCCGTGAATCGCACGGTTCTCAGGGGGGAGCCCCGCAACCTAATAGCAGCTACGGTAGCAGCACCTGACGGAGGAAAATGATTCGCCTCTTTTCACTCCTTAACATCTTTGGCACACGGAAAAGCACCAAGGCGGCACGAAAGCTGGGGAGAAGGAAAAAAGAAGTGGTCGTATAGTGATCTTAAATCAGCCAGAAAATATTACACTGCAGAGTAGTCAAGGGCACATGCATGAAAGTGATTCGCGCTAAACTGCGTCTGGCAAGCTAGCATTCTCACCTTCACAAGGCCCCGTAGCTATAGATATACTATAGACATACTAATCCGGCCGCACTTGGCAAGAAGACACGTCATTCATGGAGAAGACAGATCGCTAACCGTGCCGCGCATTCATGAAGAACGACCGACGCCAGTGACATTGAAACCCTGACCAACCCAGCCCATGTCTTCTCCACCCATCGCTCGCACCTCCAACAAACGCACACAGTAGCGACAGACCGACCGCAACATAAGGGAACAGGAAAGCTGGACGCCGCAACCGGCAGCTGTCGACATCGGGCGAGGAGATGTCGCAAGCGTCACGAGCCTCACTGCTTTGTGCAAGCCGCACAGTGAGTTAGTAGCCTCATTGCGTACGCCTCACGGAACGCGCAAATTGCCGCCTTCGCGTATACCGTCTCTTTAGTTTTTCTCCATTTTCTGTACCTCTTCAGCGTTCGCTGGGCGAAAGAAAACTCGCCGCACGAGAGCACGCAGCCAGAGATGATAGCGATTTCAAAGAAGAGCCCGTCCCAGACGGGTGACGCAAAGCGGGGAACGGTCGACAGCGCCGGGAGGCCACTCGACGGGATTTCGCGCCACTCGGGCAACAGAGATAAATCGCGCCCGCGCAGCCGGCGGGGGTCGAACGGGTTACGGCAAGCACGAATAGGCCGGTAAACACCGAGGTAAATTTATTCTTCTTCCCTCGCTTCTCCTAACGGCCACGCGAGCTAACGCGCCGTAAGCAAAGTAAGCTGCTGAAGCAGCGAAGCTGAAGTCGACCGCGCCTGGAAGCAATGCATCACGCACTGCGACGTCGACTTTCTGTGCCGGCGAAGAACGCTTCGAGCACGTACAGTGCGACAGTTCACGCCTGAGGCGCCTTTTTCTCTCATTTAAACGCGCCTCTTATCCGTGGTCCTGCATTCGCGTTCGTCCTATTTCGCGCAGCCTTGACGGAGAGGCAGAAGAGAAAATAAAAACGAAAGAAAAGGCCATCGAACTCCGGTGTCACAACAGTGCTGAGCGTGGTGCCCGTCGAGCCGCTGTCCCCAATTCCAGTTTGTTTCACTTCCAATTTGTTTTGCCGCAGCCCAAGGTGACTGAAAAACTTTTTCCACGTTGCTCTCTCCATTTCGCTAGTGCGTCCGGGCGGTACACAAACCACGCTGCTGGCAGATATTTTAAACTTTAGCGGTTCATTTCAAAAAGGAAACGATTCTGCCTCTCGCATTCAGCATTCGCGAAACCTTCGATCAAGAAGAAGCCCGAGCCGAAACGTCAAACTCACGGTTGGGCCCCGTCGCAAATCAGCGGCGAGACAGGAAACGCCCCTCTCTTGGCGGTCACCTGTCCTGCTGAATTACACCAGCTTTGCCCCCACAGAACAAAAGCGACACATTGCCGTTAGCAACGCTTAATAATAATAATAATAATTGGTTTTGGGGGGAAAGGAAATGGCGCAGTATCTGTCTCATATATCGTTGGACACCTGAACCGCGCCGTCAAGGAAGGGATAAAGGAGGGAGTGAAAGAAGAAAGGAACAAAGAGGTGCCGTAGTGGAGGGCTCCGGAATAACTTCGACCACCTGGGGATCTTTAACGTGCACTGACATCGCACAGCACACGGGCGCCTTGGCGTTTTTCCTCCATAGAAACGCAGCAGCCGCGGTCGGGTTCGAACCCGGGAACTCCGGATCATTAGCCGAGCGCCCTAACCACTGAGCCACCGCGGCGGGGCAGCAACGCTTGACGGCGAATCAAAATGGAGGGTGAATGGCAAAAAAAAATCTCATTAAAAATTCGTGCAGCCAAAACCGTTAAGCGAGCACCAGTGATACATTTAACACACAAAGCTATCATCCAATCTCGCAACACCTTTGCTTTTTTTTCTCTCTTACGGGAAGAAAGCCAGCGGCGTGTTTCTTATCCCTTTCAGTTCTTCGCGCCACGCCCGAAATAACTATGCAGTCACGTAGCGGCTACAATGGTATACGCGCTCGAACGTCCGTATAGTACAACGCCAATCGGGACGACGCGCGCGAACACACCCACCCACCCAACACTGCGTTCCAGCCGTGAGGGGGAGATGCCGGGAGAGGCACGGCTGCCAAGCGATTCGTACAGGGCTGCCCTCCACGAACGGGCAAAAAAAAGAGGGTTGGTAAAGAGGCAGCCGTGGCCAAGCCAAGGTGAACGCGGCCCAGGGGCAAGCGCGGCAACTGGACACGAAAAGGCATTTCGGTCGGAGCTGGCCGCCGCACAGGTGAACCGCATCGCTCCAGCTTAGCGGCGGCCGTGTTGTTGGACGTCCCAAGGGCTTTGCCGAACACCTGCCTCCCTTACACGCACGGGCGGGCAATCGCTCCGATCGCCGAAGCCTTGAACGCTGTCCAGACTCCGTCCTACAGTGCCGCACACACGTATTACGCACAAGGCCCGTAAACCCCCGCGCGTCTGCGTGTGCTTTCTTGCATGCACTATACACACTTGCCTGTTGGCGCTAAACTAAAAAAGAATAGAAAAATAAGAAGGCGACAGCGTCGGCCACAATGTACGCGATGGTAGCTGCCGTCAGTCGAAGAGAGACCGTCTTTCTTTGGGGTTCAGCCCCAAGCGCCGGCATAATGAATTTATTAGAGAAAGCCGTACGTGACGACGCCCGCGGCTTCCAACCGCAAGCGAAAGATTTACGAGCCGAGTGCGCGGCGGCGCTGAAAGCGCGCGCTAAATTTATTCGTTGAATTAGCACCAGGGGCGATAAGAGCCGAGAAGGCGCTCGTGCGCGACAGACCGGAGAGCTAGAACGACACGGACGAGATGGAAAACAGTAGCGCTGTAATAAGCTTGCTCTGAGGCAGGTGCGCGAGATGGATGGAAAACTTTATTAAGCAAGCGAGTTTGGACCGTGCAAGGTCTCAGGGCCAATCCACAGCCCTCACATTACGCGCATGTGTCCAGGCCACGTAGGGCCATGGCACTGGCACCCCGGTTCACACAGCGAAGTTGCGTGTCCGGGTCCTGCGACGCAAGGAGGGCCTCCCCTTCCTCCCATGCCCCCATGTTTGTGTCGACCAACACGAGCAGTATAGGCGGCGCCAGTGGGAACGGCATGGGGTCGACTTCAAATCACTGCTGGGTGGTTCGATTTTTCTCCCTTAACCCATCGCGAAACCTGGGACAAGGAACGTCTTCACATCACATCAAAGCCACATTTCATGCAGAAGTTCGACCGTCAAGGCGCCAATCTGCTCGTGGGGACGCTGGATAGGACACTGAATCATACCACAGTGTAGATCGACAATCACAACATTACACATTGCCAGATGTCATGGTAAGCTGATGATATTGATGATTCGTCTCATTATTACCTACAGCTTTACTGTACCCGCTTCAAGACTAAGACCTCTCTTCCTGACAGTTAACAAACTGCTCCTCCGCTATCACTCTAAGCACGAATACGCCTATAGGAAGTAAAAAAAAAAGGAGTTGGTTGTCATTTAGTAAAAGGGAGTGTGGTAAAGGACATACTCATCTCCTGTACCCGCACAATCTTCTTTCTGTTCGCCTATATCTGCCCCTATAAACACGGTACAATCTGTCGAACAACTTGCAAGCGTTGTGGTGGAAACTAGCAGCCCGAGGCGACGGATTCCAGAACGGTGCGGTTTGCTGAAGCGGGCTCACTGAGGCCATCACCGCAGGCTGGTAGCTTCCACAATGAGACGGGAGTGCAGC